>NC_050576.1:144952014-145254111 GCF_011100635.1 Trichosurus vulpecula | reverse complement strand
CCTTAACCTTTCTAGCTGTCAATTTCCTTATCTTTAACGTGGGGGCGTTGGGTTAGATGATCTCTCAAGTCCCTTCTGTGATTCTATGATTATATCCCATTAAAGCTTACCAAGTGCTTTTATCACAGCAGCTCTGTGGTATTAATAGTAATACAGGTGTTATTTAATGAGGCTAGAATTTGATATTTGGATGCCTTTGGTAAAAGGTAAATTCTTTGTAGGCAAGGACTGTTTCATTGGTTGTCTTCATCTCCTCGGTACCTAATAGGATCTGGCACATAGGAATAAGGACAGGGACTAGACCTTGGAGTTTATTGAGCTGGGGAGCACCCAGAGAAGGAAACTCCCCTCTGGCATCTTCTCTGAAACTTGTCTTGGAGAGTGGCCCAGAGCGCTGAGACATCTTGCCAGAGACTTGCCCAGAGTCACACGGCCAGGGTGTGTCAGAGGTGACACTTGAATCCAGATTAGTCTTTTAACTCCAGTCTTCCTGACCCAAAGGCCATCCTCCATTTATTTGCCTATGCCATGGGAATACATAGGAAGAAAAGAGTTTTTTAATTAATTCATGTTGATCGATTGATAAATGAGTAAATCAAGGCTAAAAGGAAACTCCCATGATTAATAAATGGTAGATCATCATTTCAAATCCCACAAATTTGTGAGATATTTTGGTTTCTTCCCTTACTTTATCAGATGAAATTAAAAAAAAAAATCACCACCAAAAACCCCATAATAGAAGAGGGGATTTAAACTCAGGTAGTCTGACTCTAAGACCAGTGCTTTTCCCCCTCTGTATCAGACTGGCTGCTGCCTTTTCAGGGGGCAGTTTCAGAGTGATTGGGGGCTGTTTCAGACAAACCACTGCAGTGTGGCTATGGAATTGGAGACAGGTAGAGGGATGGTTCAGTATCTCCTCGTGCAAGAATGTTCAAGAGAGAGGGGTTATCAATGACTGACTGTTAATTATGAACAGATGTGTCTTCCTAGGATTCTTTTTTAACCAGTTTGTACATCAGGATTTTTCAAGGATGAGTTTGAGGAAAAAAAAAGGAACTAAAGATATGACTATATCATATGAACTGCATGAAAAAGAAAAACTTTAAAATCTAGTCCTGAGTCTAACACATATTTCACTTTTCAGAAGCTCTACTTGAGCAGAATGCTGTATACATTAACTAGAAGCAAGAAATCACGTAGACAGGATAATTTACGGCAGTCCTGTAGTTGTTACCAAAAATTAACAATTAAAACAACTTAAAAATCTCTCTAAAGTGAGATCATTTAGTTTTTTATATTACCTTAACATTAACCTTAACAATTTGAAAGTTTTTTTTAAAAGAGCTTTTTGTGTTGCTTTAATTCACACGAAATAAAATATATGTGGTTGCAGAGCTTATATCCAATTTTTCATCTGTGCAAGTGTCCAGTAGGCAGGACTGACAGAGAAGAGGAAGTCAGTTTGAACTGAAAGGAAGGATGCATGCTGGGCTATGTGCCAGGCAATGCAGTAGGCAATTTACACATGTTACCTCATTTGATCCCTCACAACAACCCTTAGGGGCTATTATTATCCCCATTTACAGTTGAGGGAACTGAGGCAGACAGCTGTTAAGTGACTTGCCCAACGTTACACAGTTTGTAAGAGGCCAGATTTGAACTCAAGGCTTCCTGACTCCAGGTCCAGTGCTCTATCCAGTGTGCTGTTACCTTCAGTTCAATTCAGTAAACATTTATTAAGTGCCTACTCTGTGCCAGGCACTGTGCTAAATGCTGGAGATCCTAAAAGAAAAGACAGTCCCTGTCCTCAGGGAGCTTACAGGCTAACAGATAAAGACACAAAAGGAAGTTGGGTGGGGATGGCATCAGGAGGTACTTGGCACGAGAGCTGCTGAGTCAGTCTATATGGAGATGAGATTCCAGATGGACATTTGCTTGGAGGCTTGTATAGTAGAAGCCAAAGCAAGGCCGCTGTTGGAAAATGAAGAATTGGCATCTAACTGCCATGGGTCAGAAGAGCCATGCTTCCTCAGACCAGTCCTTTGCTCCTTTTCGCTCTCAAAAGGCTGAGGGGCAAGGGAACGTATAGTAATCTCAGATGGCTGCTTTTTCATTTGGAAGACCTCACAATGAAATAAATACTGGTCATAATTGAGGCCACAAATTAAATTCTCCTGTCTGCTGGTCATGGAATAGGGAGTGAACAATTTATTTAGATCATTGACTTTATTTAGAGCAGCTAGATGGTGCAGTGGATAAAGTGGTAGGCCTGAAGTCAGGAAGATGCGTCTTAGTGAGTTCACATTTGGCCTCAGATACTTCCTAGCTGTGTGACCTTGGGCAAGGTACTTAACCCTGTTTGCCTTGGTTCCTCATCTATAAAACGAGCTGGAAAAGGAAATGGCAAACCACTCCAGTATTTTTGTCAAAAAAAACCCCAAATGGGGTCACAAAGAGTCGGACATGACTGAAACGACTGAACAACAAAACAAACAATGTTCATTTTGTTTGATTTAGGTAAATTTGTTTTAAACTGAACCTGTGTGATTTCATCAGGGAGGTCCTGGGTGAAGAACTTTCTCAGCCAGCAAAGAGAAAAACAGCATGTTCTCTGGTCTTACAGTCATAGACAATTGCCTGGGTCACTAAGTGAAAGGGCTTGCTTGGGGCCACATAGCCGGTATAGATCAGAGGTGGAACTTAAAACGAGATCTCTGTGCCACCGAGGCCAGCCTGTAGCCCCCCAATAGTACTATGACTACTAACAGTTAAAATTTAAATCGTGCTTGCCATGTGCCAGGCAATGCACTAAGCGCTTTAAAATTACCTTATTTGATCCTCACAACAACCCTGGGGGAGGGAGGGAAGTGCTGTTACCCCATTTTACAGTTGAAGAAACGGAGGCAAGCAGAGGTTAAGTGATAGCTAGTTAAGTGTCTGAGGCCAGAATTGAACTCAGGTCTGCCTGACTTCTGGCCTGGTGCTGTGCCACCTAGCTGTCAACACAGTGTGTCATGATGTTCTCTATACACCATTAATAATAATAGCTATGTGCCAGGCACCGTGCTAAGTGCTTTACAATGATCTCATTTGATCACAACACTAGGAGGTAGTTGCAATTATTACCCCCATTTTATAGATGAGGAAATTGAGGCAAATAGAGGATAAGTGACTTTCCCAAGGTCACATATCTAGTAATTGTCTGAGGCAGGATTTAAACTCAGGTCTGCCTGGCTCTCCACTTGGCACTCTATCCATGGAACCGCCTAGCCTGCCCCACATAATGTGCCATGACATTCTCTATACATCGTTATTTTAAGATTTTACATATTAAAAATGAGGGGGCCCTTTGCCTCCAATTTCAGCATCCGTGTGTTATTTCTAATTGCTCTTAGAATGACTCTGAAGCAGATTAAAAAATGAAACCTCAGCCTCTTCCATCTTGCTCTTTTGTAAATCATGAGCAAGACAGGCTGTTTTTGTATCCGGTTCCATCACATTCATAATAGATTAGAAGTACTGTGTATGAAATGCTTTTAGGGAGATCACTTAGGATTTCTTTACGATTTAAGTTTTGGCATCCTCACTTGCCTTTCCTGCAAATTGTGAGGTCAGTCAAAGGGTCAGGGACAACCAGGAGACTGCTGGAGGAGGGGCAGAATCCAGGGGGAATAAGATTAAGGAAGGGAACCAGGAAGAGATGGTCTTGTTTTTGTCTGTCATTTTCTTCACCTGAACTCTGGAGGTGACTTAAAAGACACCTGGCCATCGTATTTCCATCCTTGTACTTGTTTTCTCTGTCTCCCATCCAGCCAGGTCTTTGGGGAAAAAAAAAGACCATTTGGCCTCCTAAACAGTGGAAAGAATGCTGCAGTTGTGTCTGAAGGATCTAAATTCAATACCAGGTTGGCAGTTTGTAGCTGTGAGGCCTTAGACAGGTCTCCTAACTTTGTGCCTCTATTTCCTCATTTACAAAATGAAAGGGGTAAAATTAGGTGATCTTTAAGGGACATTCCAGATTGAAATCTTATGCTCAAATCTTAGGCATTGTTAGAACTAAATAGTTCACTGTGAAAAGGTAGAACTAGAGATTGTCTCACAGTAATTACCATAACAACACTTTAATTCGTATCATGCATTTAACTTTTTCTAAAGTATTTTCCTGTTTTATCACCCAGTTGCTCTGTGAGTTAGATTGGAAAGATATTATTATCCCCATTTAATAGTTAAGGTGTTGAGTTAGAATAAAGGTCATCTCTGGATGCCTGGTCTACTGGACAGTGCTGCCAAGGACAAGTAGGTAATGAGTCGTGTTCTTTCCCCATAGGTTCTGAGATACCTTAGGCATAACCCTAAGTTTTACCTTAGTAAAATATTCTTAGCAGAATGAGATGTAAAATCTCTTTGTCCATTTGGTTTCTGGTTTTTAATAGTTGGGAAGAATTATGAATTAATTGTTTTTTCACCATCTTTCCTCAGCCTGTATAGTTTTCATGGAGTAATTGCTTATGGGTCTTCCATATGTCTCATAGTTAAGAAGGGTTTGGAAAAAGACTCAGAGAAGTATTTGCCTTCAGGCTATGCTTTTTTACACTGAGTCGTTAGATCTATATATAGCAACCAAGGAAAGATGGCCCCATGTTCTCCTTTCCCTCATAGTTGCTTTGCAATTTAGTTTAATTTAACAAGGACTTAATTAGCACCTCCTATGTGCCAGGCACTGTACTAGGTTCTGAGATACAAAGACAAAAATGAAAACAGGCCAGCCCTCAAGAAACCTGCATTCTACTAGTGCAAAATGCACTCAGATAAATAAATACAAAATCTATGTATAGTAAACAAGTAATTTCAAGGAAGGGGGAAGCACTAACAAGGCTTCATGTAGGAAATTTATGGGTCTTAATATAGTTATGGATTACCAAAAGGCAGAAGTGTGGAGGGAAAGCACTCCAGGCATGGGGAACTATTTGTGCAAAGACAGATAGCAAATTGTAGTATGGTGGGATGAGGAATACAGGGATATTTCTCATGAATGTGTTTGTTTTTAATCTTGCATCACCTACTTCATGTGTTTTCCTGAATATTTCAAAATGATTCTCCCTTTTAGGACTCGAGCCCTTCAGGATTGGACCATACACCAACTTTGTTAACATTGGCGAGCGCTGTAATGTTGCGGGATCAAGGAAGTTTGCTAAACTCATCATGGCAGGAAACTATGAAGTGAGCATCCCGATAAGATCACTGAGGCACATGCTATTTTGCTAGACAGTGTATACATTAATCAGCTTCTGCTTCTGATGTTATTAAGCTGAGGAAATATGAGAAATGATGAACTGGGTTCACTTTTGAACTTGAAAGTGGGGAGTGGAGGGTGGGGGGGACTTACGGAGTAAGCCCTGAGAAAAATCGAAGTTGTCATTGCTATTCACCAAAAGCTCCATATTCAAGATTGGGGTGAGAGGTAGTATGAGGCAGATGCATCTTCTGTTTATTTCCCTGCTTTGGGAAGGGGTGGGGGAGATAGAGAAATGCTCTCCATTTGGGGTTTCTGCTCTTACCTTTTTTAGGAATGTGGAAAAGAGAGGTGGAAGAATGAAGGATAATCATTATTTGGACACTTGCTCCGTGTTTTCATTGATTATTTTTCTATTTTTGTTGAGAATGCTATTAAGGTTAGAATCATGTCAAAATGAAGCTTAAAAATCTAAATTGAAGAGATTTGACATTACGAGTGTGTTACTCTTGCTATTCTGTTTATTTTCCTTTTCCGTTCTCTTTGCCCCTGTACTAGTTCACGCTGTCATTACTTCAAACCTGTTTTGTTGTAATTCCTCCTAATTGATCTCTCTGCTTTCAGTCTCCCCAACTCCAATTCATCCTGCATGATATACCATAGTAATCTTCCTAAAGTGCCACTTGTGTGTAATATCACTCTTCCTTGCTTTAAGACTTGAAGTGGTTCCCCATTGTCCACAAGAAAAAGTCCAGACTTTTGTGCCATGTTCCTGGCCTTGATTTCTGACTTTAAACTGACTGTCCAACCTATCGGCCATTAGTACCTAACACACTAATCTCCTCTTGTGCTAGACCCCTCAACTCACTGTCTCCCCACACTGCCTTATCTGTTTCTGCCCCCCTACTTTGTGTGTGCCTCTTGTCAGTCAGCAAGCATTTTTTTAATCACCTACTATGTGCTGGGGACTGTACCAAGTTCTAGTAATATAAAGAAAGGCAAAAGACAGTCCATGCTTTCAAGGCAGTCACACTTTAATGTGGATGACACCTTGCAAACAAACATAGACAGGATAAACTGGGAATAATCAACAGAGGGAAGGCACTACAATGGAGGGAGGTTGGGAAAGTCTTCTAGAAGGTGGGATTTTAGCTAGGACTTGAAGTAAGTCAGGAAGATCAGAAGGTAGAGATGAGGAAGGAGAACATTTCAGGTGGGGGTGGGGGTGCCATCAGCAAAACTGCCTGGAGTCAGGAGATAGATTATCTTGTTCTGGGAACAACACGGAAGCCAATGTCTTTGGATCACCTGTGGAGGGTTAAGGTATAAGACTAGAAAAGACAGGGAGAAGGGGAAAAGGTTACGAGGATTTAAAATAACCAGAGGATTTTATATTTGATTCTGGAGTTAATAGGGAGCCACTGGAGTTTATTGAGTAAGGGAGTGACATGATCAAACCTGTGCTTTAGGAAAATCACTTTGATAGTTGAGAGGAAGATAGACTCTAATGGGGAGAGACTTGTGGCAAGATCAACCAGTAGGTTATTGCAAAGAGGTGATGAAACCCGAGTGGCGTCTGTGTCAGGGAAGAGAAGGGAGTATATTTGAGAGATGTTACAAAGGTAAAATTGAAAGTACTTGGCAACCGATTGGATATGGGGGATGAGAGATAGTTAGGAGTCGAGGATGACATGTAGGTTGTAAGCCTGTGACTGGTAAGATAGTGGTACCCTTGGCAATAGTAGGTAAGTTTGGTAGAGAAGAGGATTTTCAGGGTAAAGATGATGAATTCAGTTTGGCTATTTTTAGTTCAAGATGTCTATGGGATATCCACTTCGAGATGTCCACTGCAATAGGCAATTAGAATTATACTGGAAGACAAGAGAAAAGTTAGACCTGGAAATACAGAACGTATATCCCTTCCCCAGTACACCTTTTCCCATATCCAAATTCTTCTCAACTTTCAAATGTCATGCCCTGTATCTTCCTTGAATCCTTCCCTCTTCTGAACTTGTGTAGCAGTTATTATTATCACTCATAAAAAATTTTAGAGTGCATTGTCCTGCCCAAAATGGTGAATGCTCTCTTATTGCCATCCATGATGGATGCTCATCTAACTCACTTAAACATTATCAGGGATAGGCTGTTCATTCCTCCCAAGGTAGGCCTTCTCACTTTATAGCAGATATAATTCACAAAATTATAGCATTTTAGTGTTGGAAGGGATGTCCTCTAGTCCAATATATACCCAAAAAGTAGTCCCATCATAACCTACTTGATAAGTGGTCATCCAGTCTTCTTTGAAATCCTCCAATGAGGGTGGACCAACTACCTACCGAGACAGCACATTAAATTTTTGCATAAGTAATTCTTAGGAAGTTTTTCTTGACATCAAGTGTAAGTTGGCCTGTTTATAACTTCTATCCATTCATCGCTCCTGGTTCGTTTTCTGAGGCCAAACAGCGCAAATCTAATCTCTTTTCCCTAGGATAACCTTTCAGATCCTTGTAGAAAGGTATTTATTCCCCCTTGTTTTCTTTTTTCTCCAGTCTGCACGTTCCCACTTCCTTCATCCTCTCTTCATATGGCATGGACTTAAGATCTCTCACTATCCTGGTTACCCTCCTCAGGATGTTCTCTGGTTTATCAGTGTTCTTCCTAAACTGTGGCAACCAGAAATAAATACAATTCTTCATATGTGCCCTAACCAGTGCAGAGTGCAGGAGGATTTTTTTCTTCTGGGAAGTTTCACCTTACATTGATTATCTTACTAGCTTTTTAGGCTAATATGTAGTATTGTGCACTTTCTACTGACATCCTCAGACGTTTTTCAGAGATGGCTGTGTAAAATTGTTTCTCTCATGTTACGGTTCCGAAGATGGTTTTTTGAACCCATGTAAGATTTTATTTTCTTTCCTCTTGAATTTCGTCTTAATAGATTCAGCCCAATGCTCTTGCTTGTTGAGATCTTTCTTTGGAGTTTGACATTAGTGCATTAGTAGTCCATTAGCTATCCCTTCTAGTTATTTGTCATCTGCAATTTTGATAAGCATGTTGTGTTTTTTATCTAATTCATTAATAAAAGTGTTAATCCCTTCTGCTCTCATGGAGATGAGTCAAGGTTGCCAAGTTTACATCTACTATTTGAGTTTACCCATTCAGCCAGTTCCAAAGCCATCTAATTATCACTGCCTAGGCCATGCCTCTTTGTCTTTTCCACACGAATGGTATGAAACATTTTTGTCAGCCGAACCATTAGGCTCTAGGCAGGCTATAAATAGTGACAGTGCTTTCTCTACCTACCAATTTAGTAATAACCTTGTGAACAAAGTTCATCTGTCATGGTCTGTCCTTCGTGAAACCATTTTGGCTCATTGTAATCACTAGCGCCTTTTCTCAGTGTGTACTGACCATCTCTATTCTAGAGGTTCCCCATGAATTAAAGTCAAGCTTAGTGGTTTATGATAGTAGTAGTTAACATTTACTTAAGCACTTTATTATTTCATTTGATCCTCACTTCAACCCTGGGAGGTAGGTGCTGTTATGATTCCCATTTTGCAGATAAGGAAACTGAGGCAGACAGAGGCTCAGTGACTTGCTCAAGGTTACACGTCTTGCAAGTGTCTGAAACAGGATTTGAACTCAGGTCTTTCTGATTCTATCTAGTGGGTCACCTAGCTGCATTATCTGGTAGGACTTCATTAGTACAAGTAAAGAATTCCCTGAAGTGCTTGCATTGTTCTATTTTGTGCTACATATTTCCATTGGGCTGGACCAGTTGCTATATTTTACATAGTTGCAACTTTGAACGTGTGAATTTGAATGTATATGACCACTTCAGGAAGCCCATCATTTGCACTAATTTGGACTTAGCTGTGGTTTGCAGATTCTGTTTTCTTTCTTTGGACGTTTGTGCTTTTTCAGTCTCGGATTCTCTACAATCTTTAAGTTAGTGTCAGCGGTTGGTCATAGCTGCTAATTTTTTCACTGTGCAAAGATGTAGTTCTTCTGGAGTTCATCAGCTAATTACTCTCTTAGAATCTTTTTAGTTATCTTTGTGTTCCTGTTTAGTTATTTTTGTTTTGTCAAGTCCCTTGCAGAGATCTCTGACAGAGAAGACAGAAGCAAAGTTAGAATTGAATAGATCGACTTTCTTTCTATTATCAGATATCATCATCCCATCCAACCTTATGAAATAGGGAAATGGTGTATAGGAAGCCCTGTAGACAAAATGACATATAAACACATCACTGGAGGCTTGCTCCTTCCAGCCTTGCTCTCCCACTTCAACAGGTCTAAGTTCCCAGAGAGAGACCACACCACCAAGGGTCTGAGGGTGATTCAGTGGTCAAAAGAAATACGCTTCCTCTACCTACACCCTAGCTCTTGAGCCACAACCTAATGTGTTTGTCTGCCCAGACAGCCCCTCACAAGGTAACACATCCTCATGGTGTATTTATTTACATAATGGTGCGTTTATTTACATAATGGTGCGTATATTTACATAAATCAGCTCTCATAATATTGCCTCTCTTGGGTCTTAAGCATAACAAAGAAAAAGACACATTAACAATATTATAGATACCATAAGTACTAGGTGGCTCAGTGGATAGAACACTTCACTTGGTATCAGGAAGACTTATTTTCATGAGTTCAAATCTGGCCTCAGATACTTACTAGCTTTGTGACCCTAGGCAAGTCATTAGTTCAGTTTGCCCCAGTTTCCTCACCTGTAAAATGAGCTGAAGAAGGAAATGGCAAACCACTCCAGTATCTTTCTCCGCCCCCCAAAAGAAAACCCCCGAAGAGTTGAATGTGACTGAACAAGAAAAGGTATTATTACTAGCTAGCTAGCATTTATCAAGTACTTACTTGAAGGTTTGCCAAAGGTGGCCCCAGAGTGCAACAGGCATTTCTGAAAAAAAGCTTTACTTATTTTCACCTCCAGATGGTGCTGAAGGGCACTAGTTGTCACTGAAGCTTTGAGCCTATGAAGTCAATGAAGAGCAGAGAGAAAGCTCTGAAGTTCTCAGTGGACTCCTCCATCTCCTTGATGTCCTTGAAACTGTGTCTTTCTACTCACATTTGTCTGGGTTCAATGAATAAAAGAACTTTCCCATCCTCTTTGCAGCATTAAATCATTCTCACACAAGTGAGGTATCACCACACCTTGGAGACAAGTTCCAGATTCTCACATTTATACTGACTATAATTTTCTTTCCAGACCTGTCCAAATCCTGTCTGAAAGTCTTCTTTCTTCACATATATGTTTTAGCAATTCATAGTAAAAAAAAAAAATTCCTTTTCTACTCATACCAGACGTCTGCATCCATAATAGCAGCAGTATCGTTACATCCTTTGACGATTAATAGAAATCTTTTTCTTTACACAAAAACGGGTTTTTTCTGCCCTTTTCATTCTTAACTGCTTCTTATATAAAGGGCCTTAAGGAGACATACATGTAGAAGGAGTACTGACCCTTCTTTGGTCTTCTACTTTCTCCCAATAAATCCATAAAACCCCTGCTCTTTCTTACCAGCCTCAGGTCATTCTGAACTCTGGCAGGCCTGGTGTTACTTTTTATAGGACCGTTCAGTCACATATTCTACCTGTTACCTGCTCCTTTTCCCATCTTTTGTATGTATCTTTTAAAAAACTTGTTGGTTGGTGAGTTATCTCTGTAGCCACGCTGGTCTGTTTAAATAAAGGGTTTATTTCCCTTTGGGTGTCCAGATTTTATTCTTGAGAGTTTCCTATTCCTGTCTTCCACTGGAGGATTTTAGTTTGTGGGATTCCTCTATCCTTCCTCTGAACTCTGAAATGTGCATTCCCAAAATGGAGGGTGCGTATCAGATTGTCTGGCTTTCTTCTCCTCTACCACAAACTCCACAATAGAGTGATCATTTCCATCTAAGGTTCCCATCATTTCTACTTGAACAAATAGTTTCTCCCTATTAGTGAGAATCAGAACCAAGATATAACTACTTGTTTATTTCTTCACTTTATCAAAGGATAGATTATTATTAAGTGAAGAAGTTATCAGTCACTCTGCTTTTGGCAGAGGGAGAGCTGCAGCAGGTGCCTGGATAATTGAAGACCTCCATCACTATTTTATCAGGTGCCTGCAGAGCTCATGATCTGTTTCTCACACTTATTTTTTTTTCTCATCTATGATCCTGTGAACCCTAGACATCCCATTTATTACCCACTGCTCTTATTTTTTGTGTATATCTGCGTGGGGCACAGCTGATATTAACAAAAGTTGTCATTGGATTATATTTGTTTGAAGCCATTCTCTTTGTAATAATCACTGTCATTTTTGTGATACAAATTAAAGGTCCTCATTCCTTCTCTGTCTCAGTGACTCCTGTAAATTTCCATTTGGTCTTCTTAAGGTTAGAAAAAACTCAACTATAATTTCCATGCTATGAGAACATGAATGTCTGATATTTATATCATCTCCTTTCTTTCATACCATGAAGACTAATAAAGACACATGCACGTACATACATATGACTCTACCATATCTATCAGTCAACACATATGTATTGAGTACCTCCTACGTGACAGTCATTTTCAAAAGACATACAGCCTAGTCCTTAGCCTCAGGGAACTTATGGTCCAATTGTGGAGATGAAATGAGCATGAGAAAAATAATTAAAAATTTCTTAAGATGTAAGTAGAGGTGTTCTTTTTTTTAAGTGCAGTAGAAGTTCAGAGAAAGGAAAGATTAATAAAAGGTGAGGCAATTAATGGAAAAAACTTAATGAAGAGGGTTGTATGTGAATTTGGCCTTGAAATACAAACAAGATTTTGGTAATTGAAGGGGACCTGCTTTTTAGGCAAAGGGAACACTATGAGCAAAGGCACAGAAAGAGGAATTAACTTGATATATGTGAAGAATGATGACAAGACAAGCCTTGATTGGATGGAAGTAGCATTTTTGTGAGAGTAATGAGGAATTCAGATTGTACTGTTAAAATAACATCCAGTTGTTGTGGGCCTGTAAACTAGATGGAACAGTTTAATTTTGATGTGCCAGACAGATAATGAGATGTTATGGATTCTTAAGTGTAAGAGTATGTGATGAAAGTGCTGTTTTAGGAAGATGAGTCTGATGGCTGTATAGATTGATGGGAAGACCCTGGATTTAGGGAGTCTTAGAAGGATATTGCATGATGTAGGAAAATCTTGGACAAACATGGAAGCCTTCTGGTTAGAAAGGAAAAACTTCAAATTGGTGGTATCTTAAGGAAAAATCAACAGGATTTGGGGACAGATCATAGAAGAGGAAAAGGCAAGAGAAGGACCAAAAGTGTCATCTCATTGAATGATTCTTATTTCTAGTTTGGGAGACTGGAAGATAACTGGTAACATGGAAGATGTATTTGAATGTAAGTGAGACTTATTTAGAATTCCCTTTGGGACTTTAAGATATCATTAGTACCATGGATTGTGTTTTTTTACTTTTTAACCCCAATAATCGTGGTTTAATAAAAGATAAGTAAATGTGGTCCCTTCTGCTGCTTTTGGGTTAGGGGTCACAGTGTCTCTCCTTTGTTTCTCCTACAGGAAGCTTTGAGTGTGGGCAAAGCCCAGGTGGAGATGGGAGCTCAGGTTCTGGATGTTAACATGGACGACGGGATGTTGGATGGCCCCATTGCTATGACCAAATTTTGTAACTTCGTTGCTTCTGAACCTGATATTGCCAAGGTGGTGTTTAATTTAATTACAGTGTTACCTTACTGTCATTACACTTTTTTCAGCTTGTTCGGGCACCCTCTTAATCACACAGGTTATAAATTTGTCTTTTTCTAGAGTTTTTAAAGTACATTGCCCTGGAGCAACCATCTTTGCTGTTTCTTGCCTTGAACCTCCTGAATGAATGAATGGATGATGATGATGGTGATGATGATGACAGCAACAGCAACCAATGTTTAGGATAGCAAAGTTCAGAAAATATTTTACACACATTTTCTCTTTTTATCTCCCAAAGAAACCTTGTCAGGTGGTTGAATTTATCTTTGTTTTATAGATGAGAAAGTTGAATCTCAGTGGTCAAGTGACTTGCCCAGGATCACACAACTAGCAAGTGTCTGTCATAGGATTCTGACTCTAAGCCCAGTGCTTTGTCCATCATTCCCACTCTCTGAAGAGTGGTTTTCTGGGCCCAACAAGTATTCAGAATGCTGAATACTATTCTTAATTTCTCCTCAAATTTCTGTAAATGGACATGAAGGGTGGCTTCATTTTGCATCTCTTAGATCTGTAACTGGTACCTCACCAGCTCGGCGTGAAATCCTAAACTCTTCAATGCTATGGCTGCTTAAATCTTTTGTCTCTTCAGTATAAATATAAAAGGTCTAGTTGATCCTTTGAGGAAGAGGGTAGGGTCACTGAAGCTAGTCAAACTGAAACATAATTAAAAATTAAAATAATATTGTCTGACCTAATTTCCTCCCATCATGCCCCATAATTAAAGGTTGGTAAACTAATGGGGGGATCCAGAAGTTTCTCCCCTCACCAACTAGCTGTTATTTTAAGGATAAATGACATTAACTTACAGATGGGAGAGCACATTTTTAATTAGGTTTTTGTCAAATACAGAGCGTTTCAAAAGTCTTAGTGCAGGTTTAAGTTTTTCAGGAGAAATAGCCTGGGAGTAAATTCTAATGTTTCTAGTCTTCCATTCTTCATTTGTGCCTCTCAAAGCACTTTTCCCAAAAGTAGTAGCAAATATTTACTGCCACTAGTACTAAGGATGGCTTTCTTCTATCTGACAAGGTTATCAAGTTGTAAAATCAGTAAGTTCAAGGTTAGTTGTTCAAGAGTTGCAATCAAGCCTTAATTTCAGAGCTCTAATACTAAAATATAGCCATTTAAAAAATTTTATTAATGACTTTTGTTTCTGCATCACATGTTTCCAAATGCTTCTCCTTGGTGAGCCATCTCTTACTGCAAAGATTTTTTTTTTAAAAAAAGGGCACGAAAAACAGGTCAGTAAAATGAACCAACACATTGACTGGGATTGACAGTGTATATAGTGTTCCATACCCCTTGTCCCCCACTTCTGCAATGTAGGGAAGAAGGTAATATACCCATTTATGATAGCAGCAGCTGACTTTGTATAGTACTTCACAGTTTGCAGAATACTTTGTGCACATTATATAAGCAGTTAGGTGGCTCAGTGGGAAGTGTTAGACTTTGCATCAGAAAAACTTGAGTCTAAATCTGGCCTCAGACACTTTCTAGCTGTGTGACCCTGGCCAAGTCATTTAACTTTTGTCTCCCTCTGTTTCCTTGCCTATAAAATGGAGAGTGGTTGTGAAGATCAAATGAGAAAATACTTGTGAACTGCTTTGCAAATCTCAGAGTGTTGTGTAAATATTAGCTTTTATATTATCATCTTGCTTCCTCCAAGAGTTCTATGAACAAAGTTCCTGCAATATTAAAAGCAAAAGTTTTGCAGTTTTAAGGACATGACCTTCCTGCCAAGTAGCTCTTCTTGCATACTTGGCTCTGTATTCATTTTGGAAATCCATGGCTTGATGTGGTCATGCATGCCTCTAGTTGCTGTTCATGGGGAGGCTGAGGCTGGTGAACTGATTCAGTTTGAGAGCTCTTTGCTGCAGTGAGCTAAAGCCGATGGGGTGTCCTTCACCAGTGCGGGGAGCTGCTGGGAGTGAGGGACCCACAATGCTGCCTAAGTGAGTCACCCTCAGTCAGAAATAGGGCTGATCAAGGCTTCTGTGGTGATTGGAATTGGGTTTGGACCACACAGTCTCCTGTACTTCCAGCCTGGGTGATCGAGTTTCAAAAATCAAAACAAACCAAAAAAACCTCAAAGTTAAAAAATTTCATTTTTGCCATCAATTTCAACTTTTTCTTGCCCAAACCTTTTTTTCTTTTAAAAAATCCAGAATGACCGGAAAGAACATAATCACTGATGTAAATTACTTACTCTTTGTGTGCTTTCCTTTGCTACCCTCTGGTGGAGGGTAATAGATAAATCGAGATACCTAAATATAGGGCAGTCTAGGTATTAGAGAATTAAAACCAAGGGACCTGGATCCTGTTCCATTGAGTAATGATGTTTGCTCCACCATCCTGGGCACTCTTCTCTTTTGTAGTTTTCTCGATCTTAAAATTTCTTTTCCCTTTGAAGATCATCATTTGAGTTTTTTTTTTCTTGGCTTGTTATCTATTTTACTTTTCTTTTTTCTGAGGCTAGGTCATGAGTTGCTGAAGAAAGAACATTAGGTCAGAATTAAAGGGGAATATAATATTTTCTTTTGTTTGCTTCCATTGAGACCTAGGTTAGCCTTTTACCCAGATGCTGTAAGCTACATTCACTTCTTCCTTTGAATGCCAAAGCTGGGGTTATTTCAAGTCAGGAATGTGGGAGCTCAAATTTGAATACCTTGGCTAGGAGATTTCTTGTGAAGGGCATGAAGCTGCACATTAATCCTGAAGACAGAACAGCGTCTGACTTTGAGATGCCTAAATCCTATATTAAGATGGTTACATTGGCATTTAGGCACTTGAAGTGGGTAAGCTGATACCAAAGCCAGGGAAATGGACGCTTATTGGGTCCTTTCTCAGATGTTAGCTTAACCCTTTTCCATGCTTGAGGATCAGCTAAGTGCTCTCGTGACAGGAAAACCCCTCCAAATATTTCAGACTCTCGTCTTTGTGCCGCTGTTTTAATTTTACCATAGTGTTGCCTGGATGACGTCAAAAGTGTACGTTTGGGATTTTGGAAAGTTGGCTGTAGCTTATGTCTTACTGGTGACCAATCTCTGCCCTCAAGTCTTTTTAAATTAAATTTTTGTTGCTATTTTGCATTTTTTACGTAATCAGAATTGCTCCTGATATCCTCTTCCTCCCCCTACCCCTTCCCAGAGAATCATTCTATACAACGAATCATATTTTAAAAAAGAAAGAGCAAAAAGGGAAGTGGGGGGAGGTCAGCAAAACTGATCAACAAATCAAAAGAAGTCTGAAAACATTTGCAGTGTGCCATGCCTGTGTACCTCCCAACTTGGCAAAGAAATGGAATGGAGTTTTCTTCTCATTTCTGAGCCCATGCTTTCTACCATGGGGCAACAGGAACTATTTTTTTCCCTCTTCAGGAATTAATAAGAATGAGGTACAACAGGAAAAAGGGGAAGGGAGCAAGATATGCAAGATGGTAATAACATAGAAACTGTTTATAAGAGGGACCTCAAAATAGGTGCATTGGAAATTTTAATTCCATGAGGAATATAGAGAATAAAGAAGACATAAAGAGGTATTAGGACCATGGATCAAAACATAGAAGTCTAGAATAAACAGAAAGGGAAGATTAATGAAGAGAATGAAGGGAAGAAGCCTTTTTAGAAAAAAAAAAGTACAGAAAATGAAAAAAAAGACAACACATAAAAGAAGTTGAAGGGGGAGGATTTTACTTAACTGAGAGAAAAAGAGGAGAACGGTTAGGTAACTAGTTGAAAGGAAGAGAAAATGAATTAATAAGTGAAACTCATAACTGGGGAAGGGGGTGATAAATGGGAGGGGGTAGGGCTTGAGGCAGAGGGGAAGAGATCCTGGGGGAATTGGTTTGCCTTCACGTAGATTAAGCAAAAATAACTGTCTTTACAAAGGAAAAGGAACAAAAACAATTAAAAAATCTAATTCTGAAAAAAAGAACTGTTAGAGATGAATGAAGGAAAATTTAAACCTAAGTCTCATAACTCTAAATGCGAATGGATTAAACACTCCAGTAAAATGGAAGACAGACTGATTGAATAAGAAAACAAAACCACACAATCTATAGCTTACAAATAACACATCTAAAAAGAAGAAAAAATACAAAGAATAAAGATGAGGTCTAGAACAAAATTTACTATGTATCAGGCAAATACCAAAAAGTAGTTGCAATTATACTGTTAGATATCAAAGACATTTACAACATAAAAATGATTTTAAAAAAAGAAGCTACATTATGCTGAAAGTGGTCATAAGCAAAAAATCAGTATCAGACTTGTATGTTTAAATGCCATGGCATTTAACTTCATAGAGGAAAAATTAATTGAATTTAGAAAAGACATAGTAATACAATGGTAGGAAACTTTAATAACCTTTCAGTTTTGGACCAATCCAGTAAAATGATTAACAGAAGGGAAATAAAGAGTTTGAACTCATTACTGGAGAAACTAGAGATAAAAGACTTAGGGCATTTCCGGAATTGAACTGCTAAATAATGCATGTACTTCTCAGTACCACATGAAACTTTTGCCAAAACTGACAGTGTAATAGGGCACAGAGAAATTGCAAATAAAGAAATAGAAATAGGAAACATGTTACAGCTCATAACGTAGTAAGTATAGTAATCATTTTAAGGAGCACAAACAAAAGACGCAGACCCAAATGTAGATTTAATGAAATCCTAAAAAATGAGTGGGTCAAAAAAACCATTAAGAATTATGTGAAAGAAAACGATAATGACAAAACAACATTCCCCAAATTCTGGGATGCAGCTAAAGTAATTCTTAGGGGAAACATTACATCTAAAAATATCTTTAACAAAATAGGAAAGAAGATAAGTGAACTGAATATGCATTTTTTGAAAAAAGAGATTGTCAACAAATAAACCCAAAATAAACACAAAAGAGATTTGAAAAGTAGAGGAGAAACTAATTAATGACTTGGACTTATTCGCCATCCTTCCCTGTTCTAATTGCAGGTACCATTGTGTATTGACTCTTCCAACTTTGCTGTGATAGAGGCTGGGTTAAAATGCTGCCAAGGGAAGTGTATCGTCAACAGCATTAGTCTGAAGGAAGGTGAGGATGACTTCCTGGAAAAGGCTAGGAAGGTCAAGAAGTATGGGGCTGCTGTGGTGGTCATGGCATTTGATGAAGTGGGTCAAGTAAGTGATTTCTTCAGTTCTTCCTTTTTTCTTGGTTTTTATGCACCTTTAAAATATTTGAAATCTTTAAACATAGTGTCAGACACATCCTCAGAAACCTCATTTTCTTTAAAATGCTTTTAAAAATAATTTTTTATTGCCACTTAGTGTGCTCACTTCACATATATTTCCTAATGCATTCCTCCCTCCTTTCTTTCTCTGAGAATTAAAAAGAGCTGAAAAAAAAGTTTTCAGCAAAACTTATTTGGCATATTTCAAAACTTAAAATACCCTCTCCACCATCCTGAAGCGCTTACTTGGAAATTTTCCAAGCTAATTGATTGGTTAAAAAAAAAAAAGGCAACCATTACCAATCCCCTTCCCCAGCAAAAGCCTGTTTTTGATTGATGTACCCTTTAAAAAAAATCACTGGCTCATCACAGTACCTAATGGCCACCCCCAACCCTCACCTCCAATCCTATATTCTATGTAGTATTCCATATCTCTTTTCCCCCACCTCAGTAAAGAACATTATCTCCTATTTTTTAATTAAAAAATTATTGATATTTTCAAAACTCATTATTTTAATGTGAATTTGACAAACGTCAACAAATGTAAAGTTCTATGTGCAAAGGAGAAAAGAAAGAGATGATGTCTACTGGATCATGCGTCTCTGTTAACATACAGTTTGTTTTTACAAATCTATATTAAATTTGACATGTTAGTATTACTATTTCCCTGTTCATCTATATCATTTTCAGTCATTTTTATGATGGCGATAATATTCTATTACATTCATTATAATTTGTTCAGCCATTCTTGAGTTAATAGGAGACCACTTGATTTCCAGTTCTTTGCTTCTGATAGGTATGTGTGTCTATAAACATAAGTGTACATATCTGTGTGTGTGTGTGTGTGTGTGTGTTTTTTAAAATTCCATTTGCAAAGGTCTTAGTACTGCAGACATCATGGAAAACTGTCCAGCTTATTCCAGTCACTCCAAATACTTAGTATTCACACGCTTAGTTAATGGAAGGGAGGGCCATGCCTTTTGATGGTAATAGTCCTAATAGTGACTGTTGAATTTGGCCAGAGTTTTATTGGCGAGGCCCAAGTTTTGACCTCATCAATGACCTTCCGTGAACCTGTCTGAGGCATAAATGACATTTAATCTCTTCTCTGTCTTAAATACCCTCTCTTCATTTTGGCTACATGTGGACTTCACCTAGGGAATGAATTCCTTAGCATTTCTTATATATTTAACTGGAAATTGGAGAAGGGGAAATCTTCAGAAAAACAGACCAGTGTGGCTTAGTTATTGGGAGTGACCTAGTAAAGGAAGAGAAATGCTAGTCTTTAACTCAAGAAGCTTTTTGGTGTATTTTTGAACATTTCTTTAACAAAAGACCTTGGTGAATTGGACTCCAGTGGTATCTTTCAAAATCTTATCTGGAAGTTCTCCAGGCTAATTGGTTAGCTTGAAAACAAAACAAAAACTACCTCCAGCAAACAGCTGTTTTTATTTATTAATATCCCTTTTTAAAAAGAGTCACTGTCTCATCAGCTAGTGTCCCTAAGGACCGCCCTTTGCCTCCTGTCCTCCAGCAGAACCCTCTCATGTAACCAAGAAGTACATTAAATAAAACAACCCAACACCTTGGCAACATCTGGCAGTATAGGACTCATTGTGTTCCTGTAATATCTCACCTCTCTGCTGATAGGTGGGAAACGTCCTCCAATTTCATTTTTGTTTCACATTCTCCTCACTACCTTAGTACCTATTATGCTCCTACCTGTCTGACCACTAGTTTTCAGTCTTGTTTTGTTGCTCTTCATCCAGGTCACGCCTGCCAGTCGTAAGTGTCCCGCCAGGGCTTTACCTTGGTCCTTTTCCCTCTATACTGTTTCATTTGGTGAGCTCATCAACTCCCATAGATATAGTTATAATTTCTATGCTGCTGATTCTCAAATCTCCTAATCCGGTGCTGACCTCTCTGCTCACCTCCAGTTCTTATCTCCAACTGCCTTTTGCATGTCCTGAAATAGATATCCTGTAGATGTCTTAAACTTAAAACATGTCCAAAATTGAATTTACTTTCTTTTCCCCCCAAACTCTCTCTCCTTCTAAACTTATTTATTATTGTCAAGGGCATCACCATCCTACTAGTTCCCCAGACTCATACATCCTCTACTCCTCACTCCCTCTCACCTCTCATATCGTTCTATTGCCAACGTCTGTTGTTTCTGCCTTCCTAGCAGCTCTCACATTTGCTTCCTTCTCTCCCTGGTGCAAGCCCATTTCTTCATGCCTGGATTGTTGTCGCAGCAGGATGATTTTGCTGCCTGGCACAAGTCTCTTCCCACTCCAATTTATCCTCCACTTAGCTACCAGAATAATAAAATAATTTTTCTAAAGCTCAGATATACCCCCAATAAACTACTGTGGTTCCCAACCTTCTCCAGCATCGAATACAAAATCCTCTTTGACATTCAAAGCCCTTTGTAAGCTGCCCTTTCCTCCTCTCCCCCTTCTGGTCTTTTCATACCTCTTCCCTCCCTCCACATACTCTTCCAGTAACACTGGCCACCCTCCTGTTCCTCACATAAGACTCTCCTGCTTGCCTCTATCTTCTGGCTTCCTTGGTTTCCTTCAGGCCACAGCTAAAATGCCGCCTTCTACAGAAAGCCTTTCCCAATCCCTCTTAATTCTTATGCCTTCCCTCTATTAATTATCTGTATTTATCTTATATGTAGCTTGTTTGTACATATTTATTTGCATATTATCTCCTCCATTAGATTATGAGCGCCTTGAGGGCAAGACTGCTTTTTGCATTTCTTTGTATCCCTAGTACTTAGTACAGTGTCTGGAACATAGAAGGCACTTAATAAATTTTTATTAACTGACTATGAGCATGATGATGAATTCATCATCCTTGTCTCTTCCCAATGACCTTGAAGTCAGCACTCATTCCTGCTTAGGGCAGGAATGATATGTGTTGTTCCCCTCACTCCTTCCCTCTCCCCAGAGTAATCTCCAGGAAAATGAAAAGTTAGCTCTTCTAGACAAGAATCTTGAGGGTGCCTTCCCTTCCCCTCTCCCTCATTTGCTATTAGTTATATCAGCTCTGACTAGAGAGTGCCTCTTTTTGAACAAACATGTGAAAAATTATGCAGCCAAATGGATATTGTCCTCCTCAACATAGTCATTTCAGGAGACTATAAACAAACTCCATCAATGCTCTTGCTCTTTGAATGAGACAGGGATAAACTTCTTCTCCTCTTAGAGCTAGTAACACGTTCTTTTGTGGTGGCAAATCTTCCTCCTTTAAGGGTAGTTTTGCTTTTTGAAATAGATACAAATTTTGTGAACAAAGTGAGTGATCAAACATTGCCTCCAGAGTGTAAATTTTGTAAACAAGATGGGTCAGGAAAATAGTATTTGGGTTTAAAAACGAATGAGATATACTTTTATACACCAAAGAGATCAAAGAAAGAAGAAAAGGACTCAAGTTAATAATATTTATAGCAACTTTCTGTGTTACAGCAAAGCACTAGAAAATCAGGAGGGCATGGCTGAACAAATTTTATTGTGAGTTCAGTAGAATAGTATTGTACTGTAAGAGATGGGTTCAGAAAAACCTGAGAAGACGCATATGAATTGATGCAGAATGAAGTGAGAGAAGTTCCAGGCTAACAATTTATATAACAACAACATTATAGAGAATAAGAACTCTGAGAGACTTTAGAACGGCAATCCAAGCAATAATCAGTCATGATTCCAGAGGACTGATGGTGAAGCGTGTTACCAACCTCTTGAGAGAGGTATAATGCCTTTAGGATACTAAGGTACATGTTTCCAGACATGGCACATGTGGCATTTTCTTTTGCTTGACTATAAATATTTATTACAAGGAATTTGTCTTTTTTTTCTTCCTTCCAATTTTGGGATGCAGTGGGAGGGATTAAGATGGGCTAGGAATAGCATAGTCAGAAAAAGGAGAAAAAAAAAGAAAGGGTCATTGAAGCATTTTTTTTTTTAATGCACAGAAAGAGAACAGAAGGCCAGAAAGAATCAGAGACAAGCAGCACAGCTTTGAAAGTTACATGTTAAATTTATTAAATCTTTAAAAGGAAAAGCAGACTGTATGCAATGCAGATTGGCAGTTTCTTGTATTTTTGTTTTATGTACGTGGAAATGCCCATTTTTGGGTATTTCAGAATAACATGTATGGCATGTAAGCTCTGAAAGCAAATGCCATGACAACATAATTGAAGAAGAGGGTAGGGCTTCCAAAGTAATGTCTCTGAAGGACAGAACACGTTTTTATATTTGAGTTCTAGCATGTTTGTGGAAAAAAAGCAACCATACGAAAACTCATTGCCCTCATTTCTGTGTGTGTGTGTGGGGGGGGAGGGATTTAAACAGAAGAAAAATAACTTGTGAGGACAATGATGCAAAATGGCCTTTAAACCCATCCTTTCTCCTTATTAATTTGCTCAGATTTCCATCCTGCTTGTCAGGATTCTGAGAAACTCAACTATCAGTGCTTACATGCTTATTGACATCTCTGCATGCTTTCACTAAGTCAGAAAGTCTGTTGGTTTGTAGAAGTATTTGACAGTCCATTACCAATTACATTTTGTACTTTTCCTTTCTTCCTTTCCTTCCTACCTGCTTCCTTGCCCCAGGCTACAGAAACCAACAACAAAATTGAAATATGTACCCGAGCCTACCATCTTCTTGTTAAAAAAGTGGGATTTAACCCAAATGACATCATCTTTGACCCCAATATCCTTACCATTGGGACAGGAATGGAAGAGCACAACCTGTATGCTATTAACTTTATCAATGCAACTAAGACCATCAAGGTAAGCTGTGGAGGTTTCTCTTCCTTTTTTATTCTTTGTTACAAGGACTGTAGGTAGGAGAGGTCATATTTGGAAATAGAAGATATCCATTAAAAAAAAAGATCGAGGTGTGTAAGGAGTGGGAACATATGTCTGAGTCTTGATACATTCTGTAAGTTTTTAGCAGAGATATCAAACTCTTGATGTACCTTCATTGGACCAGATTAGAATATAATTGGAAAGTGTTTAACAAAATAAATAAGAATATAATACAACATAGATAATATAAATTTGTGGTTTTCTAAGTTAATACATGGCCTGCAGGGATCCCTTTCTATTTGTGTTTGATAGCGCTGTTTAACAGCACTCCAAATTAAATAGTGAAGCTGTCCTGTGGAGTGCTGATTTCTAGGGTTTTCTGACTTTTCCATTCCTTACCATGCTTAGCTGCCCCCCTATTCCTTTGTAAAGCATCGCTTCTCAGATCAGAGTTTCCTTGGCTCAGGCAGTATAAGAAGGTCTGTGGTTGTGGAATGGAGTCAAAGGCTCATCAACCTAGAACCTCAACTTTCCGTATGAACATATTGAGTCCCAGTTCTTAAGTGACTCAGCCAAGGTCAGCCATATAATAAGAGGCAGAGTCAAGGTCAAACTCAGGTCCTATAACTCCCAGTTCATCTTTTTTTTCACTGTACTGTTCTGTCTCCCTTGGGTTGGTCAGCTTTTGCTTCGGACCTTATTTGGTGTTTATCTCTTATGTGAAGACAGAAGCAGCAATTTAGGAGGGATGTGATAGCTCTGTAGAGATGTCTCAAGGGCTGTATGTGGAAGAAGCTTTAATCAATCAATCAGTGAACATTTCTAAGTGTCTACTGTGTGCCAGGGTTTTACTCAACATGGCCCCAAAGTGGGGCAGAGCTAGGAGCAATTTGTGGAAGTTGTCAGGAGGTCAGTTTTAAGTTTAAACTTGTTAATGATTAGAAATATCCCAAACTGGAATACCTTCAGAGGTTGTGAGTTTCCTATCACTAGATGTTTTCACAGAAAAAAATGGATAAACATTTGCCGGATGATGTTGTAGAAGAGATTCTTGTTCATATCTTGGTTGGATGAAATGGCTTCTGGGGTCCCTTCAAACTCATTTATTCTGTGATAAAATGCTGAGGAAAATTAACCCATTGCCAAGTGTTTGGCATCCTACTAGAGGCTATAAATATATACACCTCCTTGGGATCAGCAGCGGTTTTCCTTCACTCTGCTGGAATTCTCAAAAAAGTATTTTTTTATGAAGCTGTAATGCCCTTCAAATATGCCTTCACATTAGGTTAATTAAACCGACACTAATTAAAGGAAGCCGTGTTCCCAAAATGAGGTGCAGCAAAAGCCTTCCTCAAGTAACGTGGTCTTAAGAGAGACCTTCTGGCAGAAGCATCATCAGTCCTGGGAACTGCTGTGCCCATACCTCAATCGGCACAAAATCATAAGGAAATCTAATAGACTGGCTTGATTTCGGAAATTTTTTTCTCTTTGGGAAACTTGTATGAAGTAGAATTGAGTGTGTTCTGATAGGGTCTGCATGGTTGAATTTCTCATCCTCATTTCATCTCCACATTTGCTTGAGAGATGATTGCACAGAGCAGTCATGCTGAATGTAGAAGGAATGTAGTCATGAAAGAAAAGCATAAGCTATGAATAAAAAAGGACATTGTAACTTAGAAACCCATGAACAGGTTGCTTATCCTATTGGTTCAAAGCAATTACTGTCCCAGTACCTCCATACCCACCCTTGAAAAGTACAGTAGACCAGAAGACCATTTTTTTCCAGCCATTCTTGTCAAGCAGGGCATCCTTTTTCCGGTAGTTTGTATTCTTAATTTTTATTCAAATGCTGGGCTTTTGAATTAATTTCCTTTTGCATCTTGCTTATTGAGTTGACTTAGTGACTGCTTGTTTGTTCTGCTCATCTTCTTTTCCATTCTTTTAATCAGTACCCAAATGATGACTACTTTATAATATAGTTTGAGGACTGATAAAGCTAGATCCGCTTCATTCTTACTTTTTTCATCATTTCTCTTGAAATTATAGATGTTTTTATTTCTCTAAAAGTGAATTTTATTTTAGCTAGTTATGTAATTCTTTGATGGCCTGGTTGACGTAAATCTGAAAATTAATTTAGATAATATATCATTTTTATTATATTGGTGTGGCCCAACAATGAACAATGAGCATGTGTCCAATTGTTCAAGCTTCTGCAGAGTTTTTTAGTTGTATTATTGAGTTTGCCTTTGTAGGTTAACTCAGGTATTTTATACCTTTCTTAATTATTTTGAATAGAATTTCACTTTTTGTCATTTACTCCTGATTTTTCTTAGCAGTATACAGAAGTGCTGATGACTTGTGTGCATTTATTATCCTGTTACTTTACTAAAGCTAGAAATTGTCTTTTTTTGAATCAAGAGAAATTCCTTTGCTGCCTCTCTTATAGCTATATCAGATTGAATGAGGATAAAGAGTGAACTGGGTTACAGAGATGCAGGCTTTATGATAAATACAGGGAAGACTTGCCTTTCTTTTGTAACGTTTCCTGCTAAACAGGGGTTCACATCTGAAAAAAGATCTCTTCCTTCTGATTCATGTTTTAACTTTTAGGTCAAAATAGCATTAAGTAAGGATGGCAAAGAGGAAGGCAGGACCTATTGTTTTAAGTAAACGTTCTAGTAAGGGATTTGGGGATGATATTTCCTTATTTTTTTTTTTGTAAAAGTAAAATGCTAAGTATTATTTTCTTCATGGGTTCTGTAATCCCCTCTGCTGCAACATCAGTAATTGTCACTGAAATCGATTGGATCTAATTTTTCCTGATTATGCAATAGTCTTGTCACGGCTGGTGAAAGGAAGACCCTTTGAGAAAAGAAAAAGTGGTTGGTAACGTTCAGTGACATTTGTGGGGGCCTGAGTTGGTTCTGGCAAAAGGATGGTTTTGATTTCCTAATTCACTGGTTTACCGTCTCTGCTGATGAGTCATCACTTTAGAATTTGTGAACCTTCTCTCTCTCACCTGTTTTATTATGTGTTAGTATGAGTTTGTAATGAACTTTCCAATTTTTCTTTGGTCTTTTAGTAGCTTTTTTACAAAAAAAGAAACTTTTTTTATTTACGCATCGTGTTTATCAGGGTGCCTGGTTACTGTGATGGATGAACTCCGTGCCATCAAGGAGTCTACAATTTAGTAAGAAAAAGTTGTTTTGAAACATCGAATGTTTTTGGTATGGCTGTCATTGGTTTCTTTGTTGTCCTAAGAAGCTCTAATTAGGAATGTTGATTTTCTTTTCTGAGAGGCAGCATGGCATCATGAATAGAGGGCTGTTTTCAAAGTGGGGAAGAGCTGGGTTGAAATCCCACCTCTGACATCTGCTGTGTGACCCTGGGCAAGATACTTAACCTCTAAATGTAGACCATTCTAAGACTGTAAACTTCAGAGAAGGACCTTCCCTGTGTTGGTAGGATGAGTGTCCTCACCTGAGAGTTCACCAGTGAAATCTTAGTTCAATCCTTATGTCTAATTTGATGCTATGCTTGTTAAGTTGACAAACCTTATCAAGCTTCATGTTGTTGGCAGGAAACGTTACCTGGAGCCAAAATAAGTGGGGGCCTTTCCAACTTGTCCTTCTCCTTCAGAGGGATGGACGCCATTCGAGAAGCCATGCATAGTGTTTTTCTTTACCATGCAATAAAGGTATGTGATGAAGCCAAGTCATCCTGTTGAGCGCCAGCATGGACTTTGGCAATCCCGGGGAACCCTGACTCTGCTTTTCCTTCTCCTCAGTGTGGCATGGACATGGGAATAGTGAATGCAGGAAACCTCCCAGTGTATGATGACATCCACAAAGACCTCCTACAGCTTTGTGAGGATCTGATTTGGAATAAGGACCCAGAGGCAACAGAGAAGCTGTTACGCTTTGCCCAGGTAATTTCAGGTAGAAGAGGAGAGGAGAGTATTCTGGAGAGCAACAAAGGTAACTATGGCATGACAGATGGAGCACTTGGCCTGGTGTCAGGGAGACCTGAATTCAAATCCAGCCTCGGACAGTTTCTAGCTGTTTGACCCTGGGCAAATCACTTAGCCTCTGCTTGCCCCAGTTTCCTCATGTGTAAAATGGGGACAGTAATAGTACTTTACCTCCTAGGGTTGTTCCAGTGATCCAGTAAGATAATAATTGTAAGGCACTTAGCCCAATGCTGAGGGTAATATATTTGCCCCAAGGTCACAAAAGTAGCCAGGTTGCAAGTTGAAAGTAAGTCCTCTGATTTCATTTGACCTCAGTGCCCTTTCTACTGAGTGAGGCATTTCATGTCAGAGAGAGAGAGAGGAAGGGAGAGGGAGGGAGAGAGAGAAAATGAAAATATGAATGTGTACGTGTGTGTATAAATAAAAGGGACATTTTGGTCCCTAGCTAGAGAAATAGGATTCCTTCACAGAAGCTTACAGGCTATTAAACTGAGACAAAAAAGGACGAGGATGCTGATAAAGGAGTAGCAAGATGGTTGTATAAGTGTTGTTACTGTTTCCTAAGCCACAATCACTTGTCAGCCCCCCACTACGCATAGTAACTTTCCCCCTTTGACTGGGGCACGTGGAAATAGGTTCCCAGAAAAGGAACTCGAGAGGACTGCAGAGAGGGAACAGGGATCTTGCTCTTTCAGCCCTACTAACAAGAGAAATTGGATTTCTAGAGTTCTGCTTAGGGAGCGCTGCACTGAAGGAAGCTCATTGGAGTTCAGATCATGTAGGCAATTGACTTTCCTCTGAGTTCTTTCTCCGATGGCTGCAGGCCAGAGCGCCTTCATTTTGGTCATTGTGAGTTATAGGTAGCCATTTCTTAGCTTCTGTCTGTTTGCTGGATGAGAAAACCAGCTTGGCAGAAACATTTTTCCCCCTCCTTCTGACACACTCTATTTCTGCCTCTGTGCACGGCGGTCCCAGGCTTTCTTCTGGCTTTCCTAGCAAAGACCGTGTGAAGGCTTTCATTAACGCTGAGGTACTAAACAGCGTTCTGTTATTAGTCGCAGGAATCCTCAGTCAGACTTTTTTTGATAACTTGCTGGGTAAACAGGCAGCGTCAGCCTGCTGTCAGAGGCCAGAAGATGGTTTAGGCTGCTTGGCTCGACATTGTGTGTTGCCGTCTTACCCCACCTTGTTGCATGAGATAGCGCTTCATTTCAGAAGATAAATAATTCTTTAAGGATTTCACATATCAGTAAACATTTATTAAGCACTTGCTGTGTGCCGTGCACTGTGCTAAACACAGGGAATACAAAAAGAGGCAAAAGGCTGGCCCTGCCTTCAAGGAGCTTACAGTCTAGAGGGATGTTATCCATTAGAACCTTATAACAAGCCCTGTGAGCTGGGGGCTAGCTGTCAGTCCCATTTTACTGATGAGGAAACTGAACATTAGAGAAGTTGAATGACTTGCCCAGGTTCACACTGCTAATACATAACTAAGGTGGCCTTCAAACCTGGGGTTTTAAAAATAAATTAATTAATTAATTTAATTTTTAATGTATGGGATGAAATAATCATTTCCATAACATAGTATAATTAAAAATGATTGCACACGAAACTGCAAATCTATTATGTACAACTTGCTATCCCTTTTAAGGTTAACAAGTAGATTTCTATTCCCTTGCCGGCTTCCCTGCCCCCCCCGCCCCCCATGATGTTCCATGATGTTCATCCACTGTGCCATACTGACTCCTCAAGTATAAGATGCGTTATTTTAAACTTCTGAAGTACCGTTCTCTGAATTATTAAAGGTATGTGGTATTGTTCTCCCCCACCCCCTTTCCTCATTTCAGTTTTAGGCTGTTGTTTACCAGTTCTCTTTCCCTTGTATCTTGATGAGCTGTCAGGAGATTTAGTTTCCGGAGGTGCAGGCAGAGTTGAAGGGACCCTAATAGACATTCCAAGAGCTGCCATCCATCATAAGAGAAATGGCCTTGTTCTTTCTCATGGAACTATGGTGGCTTGTTCTGTGCCATCAAGATCACTGTGAAGTAGCTCCTCTACATTCAGGGTGACTTCTATTAATGTTATGGGACTTAATAACGCAAACAGACATATTTTAACAACCCCTGGGAGCCACTGGCTAAGTAGCATTTCTTTAGGAGGCATTAAGTGCAAATGGAGCATGAAAAGTGGGAATGTAGTAAAGCAAATGAAAGTCATTGGGATTTTTTCCCCTGCTCCCTTGAGGGAATGATTATCTCCTTTCAAAATGAACTCATCTAAATACTGGCCCTGCTGCTCATGTCTCCTGCCTGGTTCATTGTTGTAAACACTGAGAAGAGTCCTGTGTTCCATCCTCCAAGGTCCTGTAGATCCTTGCTTTAATTAGCATTAAACTGTATTGCAAAAGATTTAAAGTGGTCCCGAGACAATGTCAGGACCCAGGCTGATGAGGAGGAAACTCTGTGGTAATCAAATGCTCTAGTATCCAGCATTGGAGAGGCAGAATCATGCAGTGGATAAAGTGTTGGCCTCAGGGTTCAGAATCCATCAGTCAACAAGTATTTTATTAATTAAGTGCCTGCTATGTGCCAGCATTGGGAATAAATGTACAAAGAATGAAACAATCCCTACTCACAAGAGCTTAAGAGTCTAATGGGGGAGACAACAAGTACATATATAAGCATGGAGAGCATGAATGTGAAGTGGATAAATGTAAATATAAACAAAATAGTTAAAATCAAGATAATTTGGGAGAGTACTCTCCAAAGCATTTACAGTGCATTCTAGATTTACAAAGAGATAAGGAAAAAGAACTAGTATAGCTTTTTTCCTGTGAGAGTGAATTTAATTATTTGGAAGAGAAATAGGAAGATCCTTGAGATTTTAATAGTTTTGACTGTTTAATAATTTTGACTAAATTGAAGGATGCAGAACTCCTCAGAAGTGATCTCTTTATTGTGGCTTTATTGTGACCTTTCACACAGTTAAAATATTTTTAAGTAATTATGTCTGTTTCATTACTGATTTCATGGTTAATAAATTTTATATTCAGTAATTTCAATATTGAATTATCGGAGATTAAGAGATTGAATAGAAATATGAGTATTTAGTTTTAGGAAGGGAAGTTTCTATAGTTTATTAAATAACATTTGTTAAACTAGGGTATAGTTTGAGCCATTTGATGAAATAGTGAGAAAGAGGTTGTAATTTTATTAATTAGGAAGAAAATATCCAAACGCACTCCTAGGTTACCATAGAATTTGGGGTGATAAGATTACATATGGGAATAATTGAAGTAGCAGCTAAGGTGTGATATTCAGGTGAGGTTAGTAGACCTGCCCCCTGCCTTGAAATGTTGATATGCTCTTCATGCCTCCCTTCCTCTTTTCCGTTACGGATCAAATCCTGTAAATCTTAATGTCATTGCTTATCCAACCAACCCTTGTGTTTCATGCTCAGCAGGCTTCCTCTTTCCCCCAACCAAGCACACAATTCATTCTTTTTTCACCTCATGCCTATGATGGCCTCCCTACATCAAGCATCTACCCAGTTGAGACACTTTTGCTAGATTCATTTTCTTTTTAAAAAAATATTCTTTTTTGTTAGCACAAGAAACCTGAACATTTCAGAATACAAAATAAAGAATAAAAAAAGAGGACTGTGTGTGTCTATGGAAGATGCACTACTAAACTGAAGGTTCTAGCCTCCGATCTTGTTGAGTTGATAATGACCTTACCTACTTTTTGTCTTCATTTCAGACTTATGGCCAAGGAGGGAAGAAAGCCATCCAGACAGATGAGTGGCGGAATGACCCTGTCGAGCAAAGACTGGAGTATGCCCTCGTTAAGGTATGTTAGGAGAACAGAACATCACTGAGTTGGAAGGAAGCAGAGAGAGTGCTCATGCATAGGACGTTCCAGAAGTCTGAGGGCAGTTTTTAGCTTTAATGGGTGACCCACCCTCAGACTTTGAGGACACACCATGTGTAATCGTGGTCTGCTCATTTGTATGATCATTGGTGGCAGGGTCTCTTGGTGTTCAAGAAAAAGGAGCTAATACAAGGAATCCATCGGGAAATTCACAAATTTTTGTTCAACACTTAATTTGTGCAAGGGGCTGTGACTGTATCTGGTGGCTCATTTTTGCCTTTCAGACATGTCAAACTGGATATCTAGTAGACATCTTTAATTAAATGTGTCCAAAATGGGTCCCATTATCTTTCCTTTAAAACCCTCCTCACCTCCATATTTCTCTATTAACTGTAGAGAGTAACACCATCCCACCCCTTACATCCCCCCATGTCCAATCTGTTGCCAAGGCCTAAGGGCCGCTCTGTAACAAGTCTCAAATATGCCCACTCCTCTCCTCTGACACTGCCCCCACTCTAGTGCAGGCCCTCATCACCTCATTCCTGGATTATTCCAATATCCTGCTCTTGGGTCTGCCTACCTCAAATCACCCCCCACTTCAGTCCATCCTCCACCAAATCACCAAAGTGATTTTCCTGAAGTGCAGGTCCAGCCATGTCACTCCCCTATTCAGTAGACTCTAGTGACTCCCTGTTGTCTCCAGGATCAAATAGAGACTGCTCTGTTTGGTGTTCAAAGCCATTCATAATCTAGTCCTCTCCTGGCTTTCCAGTCTCTTTACACTCTACTCCATGCCTAGTACTCTTTGATCCCATGATACCAGCTCTTTCAGGAATAAGACCCTTCATCTCTTGGCTCCTGATAGTTTTTCTGGCTGTCCCTCATGCCTGAAATGATTGCCCTCCTCAACTTCACCTACTGACTTCTCTGGACTTTAAGTTCCAACTAAAATCCCACCTCCCTCAGGATGCTTTCCCCAACCCCTCTTGCCTTCTCTCTGTTAATCATCTCCTGTTTATCCTGTATATAACTTGCTTTGTATATATTTGTTTGCATGTTGTTCCCAGATTTGGACTGTAAGCTCCTTGAGGGCTGGGACTGTGTTTTCTTCTTCTTATATCCCCAGGCTTAGCACAGTGCCTGGCATGTAGTAGGCACTTAATAAATGTTTGTTGTTTAATATTATCATACTTCCATTTCCATAGGCAAGTAAACCAGTATGCACAGACTTGCCCAAGGACACACATGTAGTTAGACTAGACCAGAAAGCTTGTCTCTTCCTCTCCTAGTCCTGGTTTTTGTTGATTATGTCCTGCTTTCCCTCTTATTCCTACACTAGAAGTCTTGTGTTTTGCCTGCTTTTCATCTGGGAGCTTTGGGCCTGGCAGTGTGCTTTGCACCTTACTATCTGCCCTTAGTGCCTTAAACCCTCTCGGTTAACCCACATATGAGATTTTGGTGGGAAAGCTCCGTCACATAAGACATATCAGAAATTTAAAGTCTTTAAGGCTACTACTAGAAGACAAAGCAGGCTTTGTTTGTTGTTTTTGCTTAGAATTTGTATTTTGGTATTTACTCTTAAGTCTTGAGAAAGCCTGTGATAGAACTGAGTTTTCAAATACGATTGTTAAAACTCTGTCGAACTTTGATTTCCAATAGTCAGTGTTTTTAAAGCATTGTTTTTCTTCTTTCAGGGCATTGAAAAGTATGTTGTAGAGGATACCGAGGAAGCAAGAATCAACAAGGACAAATATCCCCGACCACTGAACATAATTGAAGGGCCGCTAATGAATGGCATGAAAGTAGTTGGTGACCTCTTTGGGGCTGGAAAGATGTTTCTTCCTCAGGTTGGCAAAAGAATCGGGGTGGAAGTGGAGGTGCGGGCAGAGGTCGGGAGAAATCTTTACATTGGTTCCGTTTCTTTGTGTTAGGACCAATAGTTAATCTGGAACAACTTCATTGAAATAATCAAGCCTCTGTTAGGGACCTACTGTGTGTGGTGCTGTGATATGCATTTGAGATAGAAAGACCAAAATGAAAGCATCTCTCCCCACAGGGAGCTTAACCGTATTTTAAGAGAGACATGTATAATTGTGTGTGTGTGTGAGTGTGTGTGCGCGCGCACGCGTATATTTGTGTGTACGCATGTCTAAATACCTATATTTTTATGCATTGAGAATATATACAAAATAAATATAAGGCAAATTTTTGTAAGGGCATGCAGGGAAGACACTAGCAGGGGTGGGGAACCTGCAGCCTTGAGGCCACATGTTAGCCTTCTAGATCCATAAGTGTGGCCTTTTGACTGAATCCAAATTTTACAGAACAAATTTGTTTTGTATGTTAGAGGTTTGGTGGATGAGAAGAAGCCTCATGTGGGTGGTGGTTTTTGATCTGAGCTTTGAAGGAAACAAGGGATTCTGACAGGTAGAGATAAGGAGGGTGTGCATTCTAGGTATTAGGCTGTGTAAAAGCAGCATTTGTTATTTCCCAGGGTTTAGGTTAAATTGGGAGCTCAGGGAATTAAAGATATTCCGTCCTTCCTCCTCTCTTCTTTGCATCCCACCCCACCCCCAAGTAAGGAGTGCCTAGAATAGAAAATCTACCTTTTGTAAGATTGGAGCTCAAAGGTCATCTGAGCGTAATCTTTAATTTGTACCCAAATCCTCTTCACCCCCAAAGACAAAGAAAACAAAGTCTCAAATCTCCTTTTAATACTTGCTCAGAAGTAAAGATGTCTATTTTGGTCTACTGATGCTGACATCTCAGGATGATCTATTTAAAATAAATAGACTCCATTAGAACTGGAATGCATTAATTTATTTTTATTTTTACTTATTTTTTATGGATAGCAGTAATCTTGGGCTTAATTTACAGCAACTGCAGAGGTGGGCATAGAATCACTTAGTATTCATTGAGGCCCTGCAGGCCCTGTGCTAAGTGCTTGGGGGCATACCAAGAAGTAGAAGACATGCTTTTGCCCAGTTTCAGTTGAGGAGACCAGGAACAGATGCACAAAAAATTAAACTATCAGTGGAAAAGATGTCACAAAAAAGGGCATGATCGATTGCCTAGTAAATGATACTTAACTCACTTCAACAAACGTTTAGGAACTATTAAGGTCCTCCTGGCTTCTCGGGCTTCCTTCAGGTCCCAGCTAAAACCTCACTTTTTTATAGGAAACTTTTCCTAATCCGTCTTAATTCTGAGGTTGATTGTTTCCAGTTTATCCTGTCTATAGCTTGTTTGTACATAGTCATTTGCATGTTTTCTCTCCCACTATACTGTGAGCTCCTTGAGAGCAGGAGCTGTCTTTTGCCTTTCTTTGTAACCCCAGTGCTTAGCGTAGTGCCTATGGGTGCATAATGGGTGCTTCCTGACTGACTAAAGATACAAAGATAAAATTTTCCTTGCCTTCAAGGAGATACACCATGTGCAAGAGTAAATGAATACAAAGTATAGGATAGAGAACAGGCACTGGACCTATGATTTCATAAGAATATAGAATTCCTGGATGTAGAATTGCCCTTTACCAATGTAAGTTGGCATTTTGTCTACAACTTATAATTTGGAATGACCTAGAGCAGAGGTGTCCAATGCATGGCCCACAACACTCCCAAATGTGGCCTGAACCATACTGAAATATATTTGGGAAATGTTGAACAAAGTAAAACTGCAATAAGATAGATAATATAAAATTTAAAACTAAGTCAGTATGTGGTCTGCAAGGATCCTTATGTATGGTTTAATGCTTTTCCGCCCCGTTTCTATTTGAGTTCAAGAGGGAGTAAATAGTAATAACTGAAGTCAGGGAAGGCTTCATGTAGGAGGAAGCATTTGAACTGATTGAAGGAAGTCAAGGGAATCTGCACGTGAGAATGGAGGAGGAAGAACAGAATTCAGAAGATATGTCCTTAGGGCCTAGGGTTGTCTGGGAAAGTTGTACCAAATGATGCTTGAGCTAATAACTCTCGGAGGATGGATGGGATTTGGGTAGATGAAGAGAAGAGAGAAAGAGAACAGCATGAGTCACCATGGGGAGGTTAAGACCACTCGTGGCTTTCAGCTCTGTGTCCTCCTGTGTTTGACTGTCCCTTGGTCTCTCTCTGTAGTGGGAGCTCATTGTCGTGTCCAGTGATTGTTCAGATGGATGGAGCACTGGGCTTGGAGTCAGAGGACCCGCCTCAAGCACTTGCTAGCTGTGCTACCTTTGATGGGTCATTCAGACTCTTTCAGCCTCAGTTTCCTCATCTTTAGTAATAACAATACCTCCTTTCCAGAGTCGTTTTGAGGATAAGTTGAGATAATAACTGTAAAGTGCTATGAAAATACTAGCTATTTTATGCCAAAGAATTTCCACAAAACAAATGGATTGGTAATTACCTGATTATTTTTGCCTTTCCAGGTAATAAAGTCAGCCCGGGTCATGAAGAAGGCAGTTGGCTACCTTATTCCTTTCATGGAAAAAGAAAGAGAGGAAAAAAGGGCTCTTACTGGAACTGTGGAAGAAGAGGCAAGTCATTGTATGGGTGGGTGACTCTTTGGGGGGTTGACCTGGAAGACAGCCTGTTGGGTTGGGGACTGGTGATGCTGCCTTTGGACTTTGCTGAGGTCGTGTGTCTGGGATGAAGTGCAGAGGCAATAGTAGAGAATCCCTTTAGAGGCAGCCGGATAGGGTGCTGGACCCAGAACTAGGAAGACACTCAACCTGCGTGATCCTGGGCGAGTCACTTAACCTCTGCCCACCTCGTTTTTCTCAGTTGTAAAATGGGGATAATAATAGCACCTGCCTCCCTGGGTTGTTTTGAGAATCAAATAAGATAATACTGTAAAATGCTTAGCGCAATGCCAGGCACTCAGTAATGCTCACTCCCTTCCCCTCAGGCACTTAATTAGCCCTGTGACCCTGGGCAAGTCAATTAGACTTCTCTTTACCTCTGTGCTTCCTCCTCTGTAAAATGGGAGTGATAACAACACCACCACCACCAATCTCCCAGGTTGGTTGTGGGCATCTAACAAAGACAGTGTTTGGCACTTAGTAGGTGCTTAATAAATGCTGGGTTTCCTTCCTTCTGATTTTCAAGTATTAGAATATCCTTAAGTGTGTGCTCTTTTGAACTTGGTGTTATACAATCCCCAGCTTGGGGTTATTCTTCCGATGAAAACCCATGATTTCTAGATGAAAGCGATTGAATGAGGGAATGGAAAGAGCATGTATTAAGTGCCTATTTTGTTTCAGGGACTGTGGTAAGTGTGGGGGGTGCAAATACAAAAACAGGCTGATTCTTAAGGAGCATACGTTTGAATGGGGGACATTATAGAAGAGTGGTGGCCAGTGATGGGTATTTTGGGTTGGAAAGTCACAGGAGAGTTGAGTGGAGAACGGTGGTATTGACCCCATGATCTTTTATCAGAGTGAGAGGTAGAAGCTGGTGAAGTCAGAGGAGACCAGGAAGATAGCCAGAGTACATCATAGTGAGCTTAGGGGCCCTTAGATAGAGAGGGAGCTCTCACCAAGCAGGTGCAAAGAAGCCTCGTGGCTAGGCAGAGGCAGAGTATAGCATGGCACGTGGCAGGAAGACGGCCATAGTATAATGTTTTCTATCAGTATTTGTTATTGATAATTGGCCCCTATACAAATACTTAGTGGAGTTTTTTTGTGGGGGGGAGGTGGAGAAGAGTGGTAATGGGCAAATCATTTATTCTTGTTTGACCAGATGTTGAGCCTGACTATAAGCCCTCTGACTCTACTTTCTTCTGTCCACCCAGAGTTCTCTAGTTTGGTTAGCTTGGTGAGCTCCCTATGAAATACAGATGGTTCTGGTCCTTAGGACTTAGAACCCTAAGAACCCTATTATCACGTAGTTTTGTACAAAGTAGGCAGCCCCACCTAATCATGGTAGACAGCGCTTGTCCTTTTGCTGGCAATAATTACTGCCACAATAAGGTTGCTCCTTTATGTACCATTTAATAATTCACACATGGTTCCACATGCAGTCTCATTTTATCTTGGTGACTTATGGATGAGATAGATGGGCAGTTGGTAGTATACCTACTTTACAGATGAAAGGAGAGGTAAACAAAGAAATAGTGTTGTCAGGACAAGAATTTAGGTCCTCTCATTCTTTGACCACTGCTATTTCCATCATGCGCCTCTGCTTTTCAGTATCAATAGGACTTAAATTTGTGCTTTAATGATAACTTAAAAGTTTCTACGTCTTTGTCACTTCTAGATTCCCTGTTCATGATAGATAAGAGCTTTCCTTTGTAACAAAGAAAATCATTTAAGCAGAACACAGGACCTATATGCAGTATTCTGCACCTGTAGTCCTCTGCTTCTTTAAGGAAAGGAGGGGGCACTTCCTCATTTCTTCTCAGGGACCACGATTGGTCGTTATAGGTGCTTATCGTTTGATTTATCTTAGTGCTACTTTGATTTACACGGTCTCAGTCATTTTCTGTATTACCCTCCACACTCTGTTTACCTTTCCTCTGTACCAGTTCATTTGAGTCTTAGATTGCTTTTTTGTTCATGTGGATAGGTTTCATTGAGCTGTTTCCCACACCCTCTTGTCCTTACTTCTTTGTCACCAATAGTGCACCTATTTGAGGTCCAGGCTGGGCACTCAATATTACTACTACCACCACCACCACCCATTACTGCTCCTACTCCTATTCTTGCTACCACTACCACCTCTTGGCTAGCTAACGTTTGCATTGCACTTGTAAGTATTGTAAAATACTTTACAGTTGTCATCTCATTTAATCCCATGAGGCAGTTGCTATTATGATTCCTGCTTTACAGGGGAAACTGAAGCAGACAGATATTAAGTGACTTGCTCAGGGTCACACAGCTAGTAAGTGTCTAAGGCTAGATTTAAACTTGGATCTTTGTGACTCCTGTTCTAGCACTCTATCCAGAGTGTGACCTAGCTATTTGCTCTGTGAGACACTGCTTTGTTTGGGGTTTGTAGATACAGTTGCTAGGTGTGGAACAGTGATTTCTCTCTGAACTCAGCTGGTTTCCATGATGGTTGAACTCATGACTGTGACCTTACAGTCTAATCAGGTATGTTAATGGACTAGGGAGAGATCTCTGATCAGTTCCATCTTTAGCTGTCAGCTTAGAGTTGATATGGTCCTGGACTTTCTTTGTGTCAGGATATCTAGGCTCCTTTTTCTTCATCAATGAGTCTCTTTGTTTTACCATTGTATTAAATACATTTCTATCTTCACGTTTGACTAAAATGCCTGATCTGTTCCAAGCTCTTCACAATAAAATACCCACTTGCTTCATTTACACCTGCAGGACCCTTACCAAGGCACCATTGTGTTGGCGACTGTCAAAGGCGACGTGCATGACATAGGCAAGAACATTGTAGGTGTAGTTCTGGGCTGTAATAATTTCAGGTAAGAGTTTTAAGGATCCATATCTTAGAATCTTTTCCTGTTTAAATAGTCATTCAATCAATAAACATTTATAAAGCACCTGCTGTGTCCCAGGTGCTGTGCTAAGTATTGGGGCTGCAAAAAGAGGCAAAAGACAGTCCCTGCCCTCAAGGAACTTAAATAGTTTAAAGATTCAAGAGATTTTTGTCAGTGTGTAAGGGAGCATAGGGGTGGTCAGAATGAAATGGCAAGTAATATAGGTAGGTACTCATCTGTTTCTTTCACCCCAATGACTATAGGTGCCTTTTTAAAATTTATGAATAGGATTTTTAAACATTTTATTTTCAGTTCTAAATTCTCTAAATTCTCTCCTTTACCTTTCCTCCCCCTCAACCCAGGCAAGAAAAGCAAATTCCATTATCAATATGTATACTCATGGCAAAACAAATTTCTGTTGAAGTCATGTTGAAAGAAAGAGAGGACAGGAAGGAGGGAGAGAGAGTGGGGAGGAAGAGAAGGAATACAGTACAACACATGCTTGGATTTGCCCTGTAAGGCCATCAGCTCTCTATGTGGAGATGGATAGCATGTTCCATCATGAATTCTTTGGAGTTGTGGTTCGTTATTGTGTTGATCAGAGTTCCAAAGGCTTCCACAGTTGATTGTTTCATACATCCTCTTCCTTTTCCCCCACCAGATTTATAAAATTTTGCAGCTAAGTTTCCATGAGGCTATATTGAATTTCAGTCCTGTATTTGTCAGTTTTAAAAAGGGTTACATTTAGATGGGAAGACTGTAATTGTCTTTGTACAGTGACTCTATAGTAGCACATACAATTAAATGCTTTTAAAAGTTTATGATGATGAGGCTAATTTTTTTGGACTGACATATACAAGGTGAAGTCACATTGTAATAAATGCCATGATAAAGAGGATTCATCCATAACAGAATGCTTTTTAAAATCTAATAGATGGCTTGTAATGACAGTGCCTTAGGGTTAATCTGATTACAATGGATTCTTTATAATGAATAATCTAGTATAATTAATTGTGTTCTTGGGTTCCTTTCTACCCAGGGGTAAATCTCAATCAGGTACTTTTATTTTGTTTATACTGTAGTTATAGAGAGCACAGTTGGTTTTTTATAATTTTTAGTTCTTTTTTTTTTATAAAATAACTGATTTTGGTTACATGAAATTGAAAAACTTTTTCATAAACAAAATGAACACTTCAGGGATAAGAATATAAGTGGTTGACTGGGAAGAAAACTTTTGTATCAGGCCATCGCTGATGAAGGTTTGCTATCTAAGATATGTAGACAACTGACAGAAATATGTAAGACCAAAAGCCATTCCCCAGTAGAAGAGTGGTCAGTTAGTCAATAAGCATTTATGAATTGCCTACTTTGTTCTGGGAACTGTACTAAACATAGGGGCTTCAAAGAAAGGCAAAAGACAGTCCCTGCATAGGAAGAAACATTTTTCAAAAGAAGAATTGCAAGCTATAAGCAACCATTTGAAAGAATACTTCCAGTTACCTTCACTAAGAGAAATGCAAATAAAAACAACACTGAGCTTTGACCTTACACTCATAATTTCTTTTCCGTGTGTTCTTTTACTGTGATGAGACAGAGCACCAGCTCAGCTCAACACTAAGTCCTAAACATAGGACCATAATTTCTAATATTGTGCTCATCACAGTGAATGTAAAACACAGTGAAGCCATTGGGAAGGCCAGGGGCATTTGTTATAATACCCTCTTAGCTATACTGGATATATCCCTCTGACTTTAGGGGTAAAGTGTTCTATGGCCAAATCCCTTTGGAGAATGCTGCTTCTCAGTGCCCTATCGCTTTTGATTTCTGTTACCGTTCTTCTCTTGTCGCTAATTCCAATGAAACTGGGGCTTTGAGGATTGTAATTAACTCACCAGATACATATGCTTGAGATCCTGTCCTGTTGCATTTGGTCATTGCTAAGATTAGTCAGTAGATAGTTGAAAAGATCAAGCTGGGAGTAGTTTTTTTTCCTTTATGAAGGTCTTTGAAAAAATGACACTTTCCAGAGTATCCCCCTCTCTTTTAAAAGTACAAAATATTAATGGTGGTAGTGAGTTACCAATTTACCAATCAAAACCAGAGTTTTGACTAGTACATTCTGCATGAAAAATTTCTCTATTTTCTACATACTGAGATTTTTGTCTTTATCCCTGTTATAGAGAAAACTTTGAGGTGGAACCTTTAGATTTTCCATCTTAAAAGGCAGGAAGACCTGTCTCCTACCTTAATCCACTTTGCCCAGTGGCTCATGGTTTATTAATTATTTGGACCTCATGGTTGAGTCACACTGCATCCTGGTAGCAGCACACCTACATTTCAGAAGCAGGAAAAAGTAGGAAAAGGCAGCCTATTAACTTGTGAAACTGTAGAATTAAAGTCAAGCACAGCAAATTTTGGACCTCATAATAGGGATTTGGAGGAAAGTAACCCACATCTACCCATTATCTTAGGAATGTATCCTACTCTATCTGTGTTCAGTGATATTTAAACGTGGTCCATCATGTTCCATCTGTGCCTTGTACAGACTTTATATGATGCTTTATACATGGGCACTCAAGAAATATCTGTGGCTGTTACTTGAGAGTTTAGCTCAGTGATATATCTTCTGAATTAAAAAGGAACCTGAAACTTCCTGGTGATTTCTAAAGGATAAATTTTAAAATGACATTTTTTTACACCACCTCTGATGCTTACCATCTTTGTAATGTTGGGCAAGGCTCCAGGGCCTCAGTTCCCTCATTTGTAAAATGAGGTGTTCAACTAGATGGCCTCTAGGTATTCTTCCAGCTTTAAATCTGTGAATGTGAAGTTTTTTTTTTTGGTTACAATTTTTCACATTTTATTTTGATTTTTCTTATATTTACTTTTGTCTTCATGTAGCCAAATGAGAGATTGAGTTCAGGGGAAGAAGAAACTAAAGAATATGAGGATGGCTGCGTGGGGGAGGAAGGGAACATTGAAAAGAGATGTTAGTTAAAGATGAGAGAGGGGAGGAGAAGTCAAGTGCCTGCTCTGTATCAGTCATGGTGCTAGGCCATGATGTACAGATATAGACAGTGGAACGGTCTCTATGCTCAAGGAGGGAACATGAGAAAGGGGAGAGTAGTTGGGGAGAAGGGATTTAAGAAAATGACTTTGGGGACTAGAAAATCTCTCCCTCCTCCCTTCCTCTCCTCTCCCTGTCTCCCCACCTCCTCTCTCTCCATCCTCTCCCTTTTCTCCCTCTCTACTCCCCCTTCTCCCCACATCGTCCTCCTTCCCTCTTTTCCCTCTCATCCCTTCCTCCCCTTCTCTCTCTCTCCCTCCCTCCTTCCCCCTCTTCTCCCTCCCTTCTTCTCTCTCTTCTCCCTCCCTTCTTCCCTCTTGCCCCTTTCCCCTCCCCTAATCTCCTCCACTCCTTTTCCCTCTTCCTCTCTCTTTTGTCTGTTTTCTTTCTTTCTTTTTTTTTTTTTTTTTGGAGTCCGTCATGGTTAAGTGACTTGCCCAGGGTCACACAGCTGATAAGTATTTGAGGCCAGATTTGAACTCAGATCCTCCTGACTCCAGGGCCAGTGCTCTATCTATCACATCACCTAGCTGCCCCTCTCTTCTGCTTTCTGTCATCTCCCTTCCTGTGTCAATCTTCATTGTCGAACCAAGAATTTACATAACCAAAGTTTTATTAATAGCACCAAAAATGCTTATATAGTGCCCGATCACTGCTTTTGTGCTCACTCATACTTGATTATTAGAATCTGAATGTTCTATAGGTACTGAAAAGGTTCAATATAGTATCAGTACTTTGAAATTATCCCAGATTTTATCTTTAGTGGATTTCAGGGGGAAAAATTCAGGTTACCTTCCTCAGTTTTAAAATTATATGAAACCATTTTACCAAAGAATTTAAAATACATGTTCTGGTTTTATAAATATGTTCAACAAACAGCTTATAAAATTGGGTTACAAAAATAATGACCCAAGATTTCTGATTAGAAATAAAGAGAACAGCAGTAAATCAAATGTTAGGCCGGATTGGAGATTCCCTATTCCTTACACTGACCTCCAGGAAAGGGCTTCTTAGAATGAGGATTCCTTCGTGAATCTTTTGGCCTTAAGCTATTCAGTCGTAGAGCTTAGGAATGGATCCTGCCCCTCTTCAAACTCTCTTGTATCCCAGGATCTTCCAGAGGCATGCCTACTTATAACACAGCACTGCTTCATGGGTCCAATTAAAAATGTTAGCTTCGCTTTTGTCACCAACATTTTCTCATTAATTTTTTCAAATCTTATTTTTCTGCCATAGGGTTATTGATTTAGGAGTCATGACTCCCTGTGATAAGATATTGAAAGCTGCCGTTGACAACAAAGCAGGTATGGAACAACTGTCAGTACTTTCAGGCCTGTTTGCTAAATGACTGTTCACCTGTCAGTGAATGGTAATGTTCTTCCAGATGTGTGATCCATGGGGGATTTACAGGAGAAACAGTTAAAAAACTCATTATCTGGTGGGACTATCCCAGGTGGTAGTGAGTTTTATTGCATTTGGGAGGTGGAGCTTCGGAAAGCAGGTTAAGATTCAGTGGAACCTGTTTAAGACGAAGGTCCTGGGAGGATGGAAACCTTTCTAGTTTAAGTGTGCTATAGCATACTTTGGTTGTGTATAATTTTGATTAAGTACTTTCATATCTGTAGAATCATGAACTAGGCCTATATGTTATTGGATGGTTGCCCAAAATGATGTATGCTGTAATAGTTTTAAATCTCAGGTTGCATTAGCAACCGAAATCAAAAAGTGGTGAAAATTTGCCTTTTAGAAAAACTTCCTAGGATGATCTTTTCATCTACTATACAAATTTCTTGTTGGGTCTAGTGGATTTGATTAGAAAATGGTTTATAATATGGTCCTTTCCTTCTGTTTCACCCCTCCCCTTTTTAAAATAGATATAATTGGCCTGTCGGGACTCATCACTCCCTCTCTGGATGAAATGATTTTTGTTGCCAAGGAAATGGAGAGATTAGATATAAAGATTCCTTTGTTGATCGGAGGAGCAACCACTTCCAAGTAAGTCAGATAAAGGAAGAATGATGTTCATTAAAGTGTTCTTAAGTGCCTGTTTGAAAGCACAAGGGAAAACTAGGGGCAACTTCTTAGAGTGTGTATGGATTCGTTAGTTGTATACATAAGGAACTGCCCTTTCTTGGCTTTGAGACTAGAACACTGAGAACTCTAGTGAATTTCTAGGTTGCGTTGTTTTTCTGTTCTTGGAGAAAAACTGTTTTTCTTCTTTCCTGGGACTCCTTGTTCTTAATACATCTCTGAGATGAGCGTTAGAGTCCTTGACTCTGTTTGTTAAATTAAAACTCAGTTTAAGCTCTGTTGATTACGTAATTAGGATATTCGATTTGGAGCTGGAAGGGACTTCTATGTTCATCTAGTCCAGGGAGGTTTAACCTTTCTTGTGTCATGGCCCAATTTGGGAGTCTGGTGATAACTTTCTCCAAATAAATTTTAAAAAAAATTTTATAATTGAAGAACATGCTAAATTTCAGTTACAGGTTAGTGAAAACAAAGATGTATTTTTTCCCTTATCCAAGTTCATGGATAAGAGTCTTGACCCGGGTTAAGAGCCTTTGCTGTTTTCTAACCTCTTTGTTTGACAGATAAAGAAATTGTTGCCCAGGGCAGTTAAGTGACTTCCCCACAGTCACCCAGGCAATAAGTGGCAGAATCAGGATTTGAATATAGGTCTTTTGACTCCATCTCCAGCTCTCGTTGCCCATACCATATGACTGTAATGTGCTAAGTAGTATGAATGTTTAAAGAGATGAACAGGATATGGTCCCTGCCCTCAAGGAGGTTATAATCTAGTAGGGAAGATAGGACTCATACACAAGTAATTATAATGATGTAGAAAGAAGGTCGGTAGTAAGGGAAGTATAGTGGTATAGGAATAGAGGAGGGAGAGAGAGGTGGCGGGGGAGATGGAAGGGAGAGAGAAAGAGATCTTTTCTGACTGAAGGGATCAGGGAAAAGAACACATTTGAGTAAAGGTTTGAAGAATTAGTATGATTTTGATAAGCAGAGATGGGGAGGAAGGCATTCTAGGCAGTGGGAATGGCATGGATAAAAGTGTGAAGGAAGGAAAATGCAGGTTTGTTTCAGGAATGCCGAGTGGTTCAGTGTATCTGCATGGGGTCAGTGCAAAGTAAGGTAGGCATATAAGGAAGGAGTAGGAGCTAATGCTAGAAATATAGGGTCTACCCCATCTTTGAGGAGTTTGAATACCATGCTAAGTAATTTGTATTTTGTTCTTTATGCATTAGGAGGTGGCTCAAGGATTTTAAGTGGGAATTGGATCAGATCTTGTGCTTGAGGAAAATGAGCCTGGCAGCAATGCATAGGATCAATTGGAGAGAGCAGATGGAGACTACAGACAGAGTAACTAGTTCAGAGGGCTGTTGCAGTAGTCCACATAATGGGTTATGAAGCCTGAGCCAAAATTCTTGTTGTAGGATTAGCCACATGCTAGAGAGTACTTCGAGAAAGAATGGACGGAGGGGCAGTGGATTGGTTATGAGGGAAACAGGAAAGCCAGAAGGAGGAGTGAAGTTAGGGATGAGGAAAGTTGATGGTGGATTTAGTTTTGCATAGTTTGAGTGACCAGCCAGACGCCCAAGTAGAGCTGCCCTGGCTCTGGTGTTTGGAAATAGCAGGATTGGACTCAGGATAAAAGACAGGGCCATAGATGTGGGAATAGACTGCCTAGATGTGTTGATGGTATCACCAGCATGAGAGTGTATATAAGGAGAAGAAAAGAGAACCGGCTTGGGTAGGGGGAGGGATACTCACATTGAAGAGGTGGGAGGAGGCAGAGAACTAAACAAAGTAGTAGATGAGCTAGGGTTAGAAAATGAGATTGCTCATAGGAGTAGTAGGAGAGCCAGGAGAATAGTGTCACAGATGCCAGAAGAGGCGAGAGTATCACCAAAGAGTTGTCAACAGTGAATCATGATCACAGCAAGTCCTAGAATTATAATGATGTTCAGTAGAGGTGGTTTTGTGTAAATGATGCCTAACTGTTTATCTGTAGGTTTTTTCTTTATTTTCTTGTGGTACACACAGTTCTTTGTAACAGCAAACAAGGCAGACAGAGTTAGAGTGACAACATCCCTTTTCATCTCACCACTTGGGACCCCCTGTTTCACAGTGGCTAAAAAGCTATTTTTTTCTGTTACGAATGTCACTTTATGTTAGGACCACTATAATCTGAATACATTATTTAAAAATTGTTTTAAAATTCTGAACTTAAACACCAAAAAAATGAACATTTTAATATGCAAAGTAGACCAAAAAAGAGGATTATGTGGAAAAATATGAATCTCTGTTAATGCAGTTTTTTTTAAAAAGATACTGATCTATATTTCTTTCAGTTTTCTTTTGAGCATTTAAAAAAAGTTTCAATGACCCTCTGTTCTTTCTTTTCTTACTTTTTGGACAGTATTATTGATAATGGCTGGCTCACTGCCAAATTCACCCTCTTCCCAAAGGAAAAAGAAAAACAATCCTTCCAACAAATAAGCATAGTCAAGCAAAATAAATCTAGACATTTGCCAGGGTCAAAAGTGTATGTTATGAACAGGCATGGTGGTGAATGCCTGTAATTCCTGTTCTTGGGGGAGGCTGAGGCTGGTGGAGGGCTTGAGTTCAGGAGTTCTTAACTTCAGTAAGACTAAAGCCAGTTAAGTGTCTGCATTAAGTTCAGTACCAGTATGGGAGTGGTGGGCCACCAGGCTGCCTAAGGAAAGGCAAACTGGCCCAGGTCAGAAAAACAGTAGATTAAAGCTTCTGTGCCAATTGGTATTAACTTCTGGCCCACGAGTGACCTATACACTTCCATCCTGGCTGAGATAGGGTGATCCAGTGTCTCCCAACCCCGCCAGTGTATATCTCATTCTGCATCTTGGATGAGGTTAATGTGCCTCATCTTCTGTCCTCTGAAGTCCTGATTAGTCATTGCATTGATTAGAGTTCTCATGGTTTGTTCTATTTCTGCTTACTGACTCTGTATCAGTTCATGTAAGTTTTCCTGGGCTTCTCTGGAACTTATAGTTCAGTAATACTCCATCACATTCTAAATGCCACAGTTTGTACAGCTATTCTCCAGTTATTAGGCACCCCTTAGCATCCACTTCTTTCCTATAACAAGAATTACTATAAATATTTTATATTCATATTGGTCCTTTTCCTCTTTCTTTGATCTTGTTGGGTTACAGGCTTAATTGTGGTATCATTGGGACGAAAGATTTGCACAGTTTGGTGAATTTGAGGATGCAGTCCCAGATTGCTTTCTAGAATGGCCAACAGTGCACCAGTGAATGCATCATCTTCATGGGTAATAGGCTTATTAGATCTAAATGATTGATTCATTAGCTGCCATGCTTGAATGATTCAACAGTCTTGAAATGTTATATCTCATTATAGCACGAGGTCATTTTTTTTCCCCCAAGAAGACTCCAGAGTGGAGATTGAGGATGAGTGGTGGAATCAGTTTCCAGGGATATGACGATCCTTTGGTCAGGGAAGGTTTTGCTTAACCAGACAATGAACAATTGGCTTTGTAGCATGAGTCTTTATTGGCTTAATAAGGTTTAACATAAGATTAGCTTTCTAGAGAGTTCCTGAGTTGCTGTCAGAGCTGGAATCATCCGTTTTAAATAACAATTGTAAAATGAAATACTGTAAATATTTAAATAAACAGAGATAATGTTGAATATAAGCCCTGTTCCACATCACATGCAGCAGTGTGTGGTGAGACAATTCAGAGCTCAAGGTCATATAAACAGCTTGAAATAAATCATTGCTTCTACTCATGCCTCTCAGAACAGCACCAAATAAAGCAACCCTTAATAACTAAGTTCCAACAGATGATTTTTTTTAAAAGCTCTCTGAACAGAAAAGAAATATTATGGCATAGCGAGGGTTAAGGTGACATTGGTTATTTACAGACTTTGCCTGTTGAAAGTTATGGAAGTATTAACAACATGAATAAGTCATCCACAAACTGTTGATTCACTTCAGAATGGCAGAGGCTCTTTGTAGGATGTGGTCCTGTCTGAAGCCACCAGGATGAAATGATTCTATGACCTTTAAGCGTTTCTTCTCACACCTTCCTTCTTTGATCATGTGTAAGCCCTGACTTTGTCAATCCTCTTTTGCTCTGTGCCTGTTGTCCTTCCTGAAAATGTCAGGAGAATGAAAGACTGTTACTGTGCATCCAGGGCCAACCTCCTTACTGCTCCCTCCCTTCCCCCCCCCCATACCCCATCAGGGGTAGCCTTTGAAGACAGAGGATTGCTTGTTTCTGAATGCTCTTAAAATACAGATAAATAACCCATGTTTTGCCAATCAGTTTTGGATCCTAAATTCTAGGTCCATTCTAAGGTATTGCAAATGAAGCCTTAGCCTGTAGTCTTTGATCTTTGTAAGCTGATTCTGTATTACACATTAGTCCTTTTGGGGTTGAAGGGAGAATTAGCCCTACTTTTTAAACATTCAGTGGAGGAAATGCCTTACATAGTCCCCTGACACCTGTCATTATGCTCCTTGGAAAATTATTTAAGGCCTTGGTCATGGCCCAGGTCTCAGCTTTGATCCAGTATATTTAAGCAGATAATGGCTATGGAGATCTTGATTTCTCTACAAGCATACATCTGAAGAAAATAACCAGCTGCCCTTACAGACAGACTTCCAGTGCCCTGAAGCAGTACAATTGAATGAGAACTATAATCCTGAGACGTTCTAAATTAGGACATCTGTGGGGTTGCCAGGGTAACTGAGCTTATTGCATTGTGGTAGATTCTGGATAGATCTCATTAATAGAAGTAGAAGAAAGAAATGAGAGAATTAAGGATTGGGGCCCTTATGATGGCATTTAATGTGTGAGGCTATCCAGTGGGATAGATGGGATTGAACACGGGTGGAGTGATGCTTTAGAGCACAAAATCATTGAATATATCTCTCATTAGCTTGATACTATCAGCTCAAATTGGCTGATGTAGAAAATTAGCAAGGCAAGTTCACAGTGTGTGAGAGAGGCAGGACCAGGGTTTGAGTGTCATTCCTGATTCCCAACAACTATGCTTAGCCATCTTGGTGTCTGTGAAGGAAAGTGGAGAATCTCTTAAGGTTTTTTGTGGGGGAGGGTTGTTTTATTTTATTTTGAGCTGCAGAGAGAGAAATCTTCTCCTAGACCGAATGACCCAAAGAAAAGAAAGTTTGGATAAAAAGTCAGACATCAGCATCAGTTCACCCTGTGGAGAAACCAGGAGGAAATGCCAGATTCATCTGAGTTCAGTCAGCATTTATTAAGTACCCATTGTGGACTGAGTACTGTGCTTGAGAATGCAAACATAAAAACTTCAAAGAACTTATATTTCCAATGACTTGGGCATCACAAGTATGTTTTACTTCTTTGAGTACAGTCCTTCCTTCATTAATTTTAAAATTTGGGAGGAGGAGGAGGCAGCCAGGTGGAAGAGTGAATAGAGCACCAGCCCTGGGGTCAGGAGGACCTGAGTTCAAATCCAGCCTCAGACACTTGACACTTACTAGCTGTGTAACCTTGAGCAAGTCACTTAATCCCAGTTGCTTTGCCTTCCCCCCTCCAAAAAAAAACTTGGGAGGAAAAAATGCCTTGTCTTTTTCTTTTCAATAGAATTCATCATTTCCAGCTTGCTGGCCTTGTTGTGGAGCTTGGCAGGGTGCAGACACTTAATATTGACTGGCACCCTATTGGGTGATCAACACTCATTAATTGGTTTAAATGGAATTAATACTTTCCTGTCTCTCTGAGGCACAGGTGATTTAGGCCATTGTAGGATCTGAGTAACATTTCCTTGAGTACTTTCATGAATGTGGGATTCTTTAGTAAAACACTTAAAATAAAAATTTATTCAGTAAGCAAAAATACATTTTATCTCCTTCCCCCTGTTGCCTCCTTTAAAAAAAACACCCTAGTAACAAATATTCAGTAAAGCAAAAAAAAAAAATTTTTTTTCCATTGGCTACATCTGAAAAATGTGCGTCATGATCTGCTCACCAAGTCCCACACCTCTGTCAGGAGCTGAGCAGCATACTACTATGACTGTTTCTTCTAGCTAGCTAGCATTTATACAGTGCCCACTATGTGCCAGGCTCTGTGCTCTTAACAGATGTTATCTCCTTTGATCTTTACGACAACCCTGGGTAGTGAGTGTTACTATTATCCCCATTTCATAGTGGAGGACACTGAGGCAGACGGCAGTAAGTGACTGACTTGCTCAGAGTCACACAGCTAAGAAGTATCTGAGGCTGGATTTGAACTCAGGCCTTCCTGACTCCAAGTCCGGCACTCTCTCCACGGTGCTGCCTGTGTCTTAAGCGAGAACGTGGGCGTGATGAGCCATTCCTTTTAGCAAAGAATTTAAAAAGAGAGGAAAAAAAGCAATTCATTTCTCTTTCTGTTCTTCATCATATATTGAAATGTTTGTTTTTGTTTTGATGTTGAAGTTAATAATGAAAAGAAAAAATTTTAAATAGCAATTTAGTAAAACCACCCAGTCTATCAGCTATGTTTGACATGGTATGTGATATTCCACTTCTATAACCTTTGCGAAGGGATTTGTTCATTTGTTAAAGAAAACATTAATTTGTAGTATTCAGCAGAAGCTAGCATTTATGTAGCAATTTAAAGTTTATAAAGCGCATTCTTTGTTATATCATGTGATCCTGACATCAATCCCGAAGTGTACAGGTGCTATGATTCCCATTTTACAGATGAGAAAATTGAGTCTGAGAGAGGTTAAATGACTTGCAGAGGCAGGATTAAAACTCAGGTCTTCCTGACTCTAATTTCAACACTTTTATTTACTGTGCAACTAGCTTCCTCTTCATGACCAAACATTTCTCTCTTTTCATAAAAGCTTTTTCCTTATCCCTCTCTGCACATTTGAAAGGTGGCAGAAGTGATTTATTGCCCCTTTACTTTTGCTGCCAGTGCCCTCTATGAGGCCCTCCTACCTTTATAAACCTTATAGTAGGTGCTTAATAAATGTTTATTAATTGATTATTAATTGATTTTCCCAATCTGTGAAAAATGGGCAGTGATTCTTAATTTGCTGTGTGTGTGAAGTTCAGTATTTCTAAGCATGCTGGAAGTCTTCTCCAGAAAGCCCTATAGATGAACCTATTACCTTAATTGTGAGACATGAGTGATGATGTCTGAACCGTCAGTTCTTATGGATTTGGGTTCCCTTTTCTTCTTTTCAGAACCCACACAGCAGTTAAAATAGCACCAAGGTATAGTGCTCCCGTAATACATGTCCTGGATGCATCTAAGAGCGTGGTGGTGGTAAGTATGGATTAAAAAAAAATTCTTGTAAAGTTCAAATATACCATAAGAGATTGATTTATACATATATGTGGATAATTAGAAAAAGTTTTTTCTTTCAGGAACCCTTGTATTTTTAGTTTTGTTGCTAACTTTAAAAAATTATTACATATATAAGGATAATTTAAAAGTGTTTTCCTCCCTGGAATCCTTTCTTTGTTTTTTAGTTTTGTTGCGAACTTTAAAAAATTATTGCTATATTTTAATACCTTTATTTTCCATTAAGTCCTTGACCCTTTCCACATCTAGTGAGCCCCATCCTTTATAACAAAGAATACACAAGAAAGGAGAAAAAATTAGGTCTGTAAAACTGAGTAGAACAGACCAATTGTTTTTGACAGTATATCTGGAGCTCCACATCCATAGTCCCCCATCTCTTCAAGGAAAGGAGGAAGGTACATTCTCATATCTTGTTTACTTATTCTTTAAAAATAAGAGCCTACTCCATATAAGTTAGTCAGTAAACACTCATTAAGTGCCTGCTCTGTGCCAGGCCCTGTTCTAAGCATCTGAGATACAGAAAAGTCAGAAGATAGGTGTTGCTCTCAAGGAGCTTAAAATCTAATAGGGGAGACAAGACGCAAACAACAGTGAACAGCCAAGCTGTTGTTACTGTTTAGTCGATCAGTCATGTCTAACTCTTTATGATCCGATCTAGAGTTTTCTTGGCAAAGACACTAGCGTGGTTTGCCGTTTCCTTCTCCAAATCATTTTACAGATGAGAAGCTGAGGCAAACAGGCTTAAGTGACTCGCCCAGGGTCACCCAGCTAGTACATGTCTGAGGCTGGGTTTGAACTCAGACCCTCCCAACTTCAGATCTGGTGCTCTGTCTCCTGCGCCACATAGCTTCCCTTCAACCAAACTATATATAGCTTAAATTGGAAATAGCCGAGAGAAGGCACTAGAATTAAGAGGGACAGGGAAAATTTTCTGTAGAAGGAGGTATCTTATCTTGAACTTGAAGAAGCCAGGTGGAGGTGGAGATGAAAAGGAGGGAGAGCATTCTAAGTATGGGAGACAGCCCCTGGAAGTGCCCAGAGCTGGGAGATGGAGTTTATATTAATGCTTAGAGGAAGTCTGAAGCCGCTGGTAGCATTCCTACAGTGACCTGAGGGCCATAATAACGATAACAGTAATAATAATTAGTATTTATATAGCACTTAAAGGTTTTCCAAGCACCGTATAATTACTTATTCTTATTAAAATTTGAGCAGTCAGATGTGCTGAACTAGGTATTAGAGGACTGAAGCCAAAAAGTAATCATTTCTACAATGAGCACTTAGGTTGGCTGAGTGATTTCCTCAGAATAACCCCATGGTTCAGTATTTACTCACCCCATTTTACAGATGTGGAAACTGAGGTTCTGAGATGTTAAATGACTTGTCCTTGGTCACACAGTAGCATGTCTGAGGGAGAATTTTGGAACCCAAGGCTCCTGATGCCCAGATCATCATTCTTCCTTCTATGCCAAGATGCCTTTGATAGATAGAGAGGACCTTCTTTGCCTTAAGGTGCCAGTGACAACAGCATCTACCTAGATATTCCCAATTGTCTACAGATGTAAAATCCTTACTTATATGACATAATTGCTAGAGTCAGAGCATTTGCAGGAAATGCCCTACTTGGAGACAGGTACATCCCTCACCAGGATAGAGAAGCATTTGGAAGGCCTTCAAAATCTGGCCTCTGACTTGTGATGAGTAAGTAGGGTACACACCTCTGTCCAAGTGGAAAGCAGTCCTGCCCCCTTCCTACCTTTGTTTGCATGCCTTGGGAATATCTTCTAAAACAATCCTTTCATTCATTCATTTTAACTCAGCCATTAAGCCCCTATTATGTGAGACTTAAGGTATGACTTGGCCTTGTGGAGTGGCTTAGAGGGCTAGCCTTGTAGTCAGGAAGGCCTCTGGACACAGACTAGCCCTGTGACTGCCCATAAATCATTTAACATCTCAGTGACCTAGCAAACTCTTTTAAGACTGGGTAATAAATAGATCAGTTGTCTTTTTGCATTGGTGGAGGGAGATGCTACAGCTAAACAACAAAAATGTACCAGGTATCATGCTAATGGGTTTCTTTGTTTTGTAGATTGTGTACTTATTACAGGCACAAACACTTCATTATTTAAATTCCTAATAAGCTACTTTAAATTTTTTCTCTTATTAGGAATTTAACAAACATGGATGTTTCAATGCCCAGAAAAGAAAATTGTACATGAAGCTAAAGGATTTTAGTTTTTTAAAAAAATTACAATCCTATTTCCTGCTTATCTGTGTCCCCTTCTGAACTCATTCATCTCTTCCTTTGTGTTTTTTTAATATTTCATTGATAATCTCATTACTACATCACTGTCACTACTTGCTAATTCCTCTCCCTCCTCCCTCACACAATGGAATAGAAAGACATTTATTCTGCACTTAATTTGTACCAAGCACTTTGCTAAATACCAGAGATACAAGAAAAGAAGGAGCTTCCATTATAATAGGTGGAGATCTCACAGACAGTGGGTTTTATCTGCAAGTCAGATGACAGTGCATGGGGGATAGAAGTGCCAGAGGCATACTGGAGGGCGCAGTGATCCACCATCTTAGCTGAGGGATGTTGGTGACTCTGGGTCATCTAAGTAGTGTGAGAAGCCATGTTCCTAACCAAAGACTGTTGGGAAGGGTCTAGTGATCCTAAGGGTATGAGTGAAGGAGGCTACTGGGTTACTTCTGAGAGGGGGGGTGGGGTTCAAGGGGAGCCCATCATTCAGTGGAGATGGAGCATCCAGTTCCTAGTAGAAACCAGTCAGTGGAGGCTAGTGAAGACTCTTTTAATCATTTTCCCTCTCTGATCTTTAATCCCTTTATCTAGTGGCTCCTTCCCTGCCATCTACAAACATGCCAAGTTTTCCCTCGTCCTTAAAAATAATCTTCACTTGACCTTGTTATATGCTTGAGCTAGTATTCTATAATCTCCCCTTTTCACAACCATACTCCCAAAGCCATTTATATTCGTCTCCACTCCCTCATCTCCTTTCTTAATCCCTTGCCATCTGGCTTCTGACTATACCACTTTATTGAAACTTTTCTCTAAAGTTTACCAGTGGTCTCTCAGTTGCCTTTTCTTATTCCTAATGTAATCTTGACCTCCATGACACTTGATACTGTTGAGCATGCATTCTTTCTGGATAATCTCTCTTCTCCATGAGTTTTCATGACACTGCGCTCTCCTGATAATCCTATCTTTTTGACAGCTTCTTCCTTTCTTTTGCGGAGTCATCATCCCTGTTCTGTGCCCTGTGCAGGGGCATACTCAGGGCTCTAGTCCGGACCCTACACTCCATCTAGATTCTCCTTAATGACCTCATCTCTCATTGTTTTAACTTTCATTTCTGTCAGATTGTGCCAAGATCTACATATCCAGCCCTCACCTCTCACCTGAGCTCCAGACCTACATCACCACCTGCCTGTTAGTTATGTCTCCTGTGCATCTCAGACTCAACATATACAAAATATAACTTACTATTTTTACCCCTAAACCCACCTGTTTTCATAATTTATCTATTTCTAGACTTTCCTGTTTGCAACCTTGGAGTCATTCTTAACTCTTCACTTTACCTTGCACCTCATACCCAGTCACTTGCCGTGTTGTATCAATTCAACAGACACATTCAGCACACATTCATGTACTTTGTCCATGGTGCTGGGCACTGGCGATGCAAAGATAAAAACAAACAGTCTGTGCCTTCAGGGCACTTGGGTTCTACCGGTGCAGTACAGTGAGCATACATAGAATTATAGTACGAGGAAAACTGAGGAGAGAAAGAGCCACAACAGCTGATGGGAAAAGGGAAGGCTGCAAATAGGTTAAGGCTTAAAAGATGTCAGGTTTTTTTTTTTTAAATTTAAGGAATAAAACAAGCATTTCCATAACATAGAATAATAAAAAAAGATGATTGCACATAAAACTGCAAATCTGTTACATACAACCTGCTATTCCTTTCAAATATATAATTAAACTATAGTGTGGGTTCCTTTTTCAGTTTTCCTTTCCCCCACCCTCCAGCCCTAGAGATGGCTAAAATTAGGCACAAATAGGTATATATGTGAAATAATTCTATACATACTTCTATTTATCAGATCTTTCTCTGGATGCAGATAATGTCTTTCCTCAAATGTCCTTACGTTAATTTGGGTATTCATAGTAGACAAAATGACTTGTTTGCTCAAAGTCATTCTTAAAATAATATTGCTCTTACTGTATACAGGGTTCTCTCATTCTGCTCATTTCCTTCTTCATTATTTCGTGCAAGTCTTTCCGTGTTTTTCTAAGATCATTGAGCTCAACATTTCTTACAACACAGTAAAGTATCCATCACAAGCATATACCATAACTTGTTTAGCCATTCCCCAGTTGATGGGCATTGCTGCAATTTCCAGTTCTTTGCTACCACAAAAAGAGTTGATATAAACATTTTAGAACCTATAGGTTCTTTTCCTTTTTCCCTAATAATCTTTGGAAATAGACATAGTAGAGGTAATTCTGGGTCAAAGGGTATAGGCGGTTTAATAACTCTTTGGGTATAATTCCAGATTGCTCTCAAAAATGGATATTATAAGAGTAGATGAGAAGGGAGTGTATTTAGGCATGATGGAAGACTTACACAAATGCACTGATGTGGGAGATGGAGTATTGAGGTCAGGGAGTATCAAGTACTTATCTTGAGAACTGTTTGATCCTATCCGTTGTTCAGATATGGGGGATTAGGGAAAGGCCAGAGTAAAGGAGATGACACTGATGTTAGGGTTTTCATCAATCGGGAGAAGAGACTAGTGATACCCTCGATAGAAATAGGCAATGTGAAAGTGGATCATGCCATGTAAGGAAAAAAGATAATGCATTCTGTTTGGATACACTGAGTTTGAGGTGTATCCAGGAGAAGACACCCAGTAGGCAGTTGCTGATGTGTGATTGAAAGTGAGAGAAGTGAGAGCTGTTTATGTAGATTTGTGAGATATTGGACATACACACACACACACACACACATATACTCATACATACATACATATATATACATACACATACATACAGAGAGAGATGGAGAGAGAGAGAGGGAGGAGGGAGAGGAATGGTACTGATGAAACCACTAAGAGATGGGGTATAGATAGAACAGAGGAGGCCCTGGGAATGAGCTTTGGAAAACACTTCAGTTAAGGGTGATAGAAGAGATGGGTCATAATAAAGCAAAGCATATTGAAATGGAGCAATCAGATTGAACAGGTTGCAGAAGATAAGAGGGAAGAGAGTGTCTAAGATGATAGGGTGGTCATCAGTAGTGAAAGCCACAGAGGCCATAGAGAACGTGGACCAAGAAAGCCCCAGTGGATTTACGGGAACATTGGCAAACTTAGCATAATTTCAGTTGTGTTTTAGGGCAGGAAGCCAGGTTGAGAAGTAAGTGGGTGATCGAGAAGTGGAGGCAGTGAATGTAGATAATTCTTGCCAGGAGTTTGGCAGTGAAAGGGAGGAAAGAGGTAGGTTAATAGCTTGAAGGGATGGCAGGGTCAAGTGAAGGATTTTATTTTTTTTTTAAGGAAGTTTGTATGCAGTAGGGAAAAGAGACTGAGAGACAGAGAAGGAAGATGAGGGTGGTTGATGTCGAAAGCTCCTGAAGAAGGAAGGCGTGGGTAGAATTAAGAGTACAGGTAGAGTTGGCTTTGGCAAGAGATAAGACTAAGGTAGGAGAGGATGGTTGAAGATATAGAAGGAGTCTGAGATAGGGGGTGGAGGAAGAAACAAGAGACCAGATGGTGAATATCAATGGCTTCTATTTTCTCGGTGCAGTAGGAGGTAAGAACATCTGAAAGGGAGGGGTCTGCCTGAGAGATGGAAAGTTCTGGATCAACTACGAAGGGGTAGGGGGGAAAGGGACAATCAGTTATAATACTATCTCATTTGATTCTCACAACAACTCTCTGAGTTAGGTGCTTTCCTCATCCCTATTTTACAACTGAGGTCGAGAGAGATGACTTGATTTGCTCAGGGTTACAGAACTAGTAAGTGTCTGAGGCAAAGTTCAAGCTTTGTTCCTCCTGTCACTCAATCTACATTCTGTCCATTATATCATGCATGAATCAATGAGATCTCAATTGAGAATTAGGTATACAAATATATAGTTAGTCCAGTCATCACAGTGTTGTGATTTCCTTTAGGAATATGAATGGCTATCATCATCCTCAGCACCTAGCACGCTGCCTTGATAAGTGCTTGCTAAATTGATTGGAGGAGGTGAAATTCAACAGGCTTTAGTTGTAGAGGTCCTTCCATTCCAATGGTTTAGGCCAGGGCTGTCCAACCGTAGGTTTTTATTGAAACAATAGACAGTGTATTTTGATTTGCCATTTTAGTGAGAGCTCTGAAGTAGCTGGGCTTTGTTTACTAAAGCATTTATGTAAATTTCTGTGCTTGTAGGTGGGCCACATAAATCACACTGTGGGCTGCATTTTGGACAGCCCTGGTCTAAGCCATTTGGGTAGCCATTTGGGCTTAGGAGAAGTTGTGAGTAGTGGCTAGTTAATTGCATTATTACTAAGTTGGGCTTTTAAAAAAAAATTTAGGTGGGGAAGTCATCTGAACCAATGCAGATGAGCCACTGTTAAGCAGTTTCAGACTTAAAGAGTTACCTGAGAAGTCAGAAAGTTTATGTGAGTTACCCAGCTTCACATAGCTAGTATATGTCAGAGGTGGCCAGCACCCACCATGCTACCCTGTGGTACAAATAACCCCCAGCTCCTCCCCCTTTTTTTTTAAAGCAACCTAAATAGAAGTCAGATAGTATATCCTTTGGACACATAATGGGAATATGACATTCCAGAGACTCATTTGACTTGGTGAAGTGGAAATGAACATTAGCTCTGTGTTAAACCAAGACAATTGCTTCTGTTTCATCTGCCTGTCTAAATAGTAATAGGGTATGGATGAACTTAGGGGATTTAAACAAAAACTAAGTGGCATGAGTGTCTTTAAATGCTGAGTATTCATAGTACTGTAGGGTTTATAATTGATATTGATCTCAAAATTTATAATCTAATGTAATGTGGAAATGGTTTTAAAATATCTGTTGTAAGTATAGGCAACTCAGTGATGTATCTTTGTGGCAGTGATTTTGAAATATCTTTTTTAAGTAAGGAAACTTAGTGGTGAGTGTCTTCATTCTGTTCCCAGGTTTTGTGAAGGAAGATTTTGAAGTGACTTTAAAATGAGGACAGGGAGATAGTGGTCTGATTTGAGGTGGGTTATGATCTTCCTTTCTGATCATACCTCTTTGCAGTGAGAACTTTTTAACTTTTTAACAGAGTCGGTTGGATTGTTACAAGAAAGATTCAGAAAAATAGAATTCCCTTTTCATGGAATCAGAATATTAGTGTTAGAAGGGAACTTAGAAATCATCTAATCCAGTGATTCTTAATCTGAGATCCTTGAACTGGAAAGCAACATAACTGGTTTCCTAGGTAATTGCTATGTATTTTATTTTATGCATTTAAAAACATTATTCTGAGAAGGGGTCCGTAGGTTTTACCAGGCTGCACAACAGAGGGGTCCACGACACACAAAAGGTTGAAGAACCCCTGATCTCACCCATTCTCATTTTATTTTTTATTTATTTATTTTATTTATTAATGGGGAAAATGGGAACCTTTCATTTTCTTATCTGAGATCCCATTTGGAAGCTGCCAATATGACTAGCCATACTTTACCATTTTAGATTTGGTTCTGTGATTTTTTTTTTATTCTGCAACTTGATAATGATAGCCACAAATTATTATTATTATTTTTTTTTTGGAGATAGTTTTAGTGACTATTTGAGTGGTCTTTAGTCTGTGGGTTAGTTAATACCAAAGTTTTCTCTACCCTTTCCCAACACCCTACCTGATGCTGGCTAAGGGGAAGAAACCATTTCAGTATTTTTGGGAAACCTTATGACAAACCTGGTTTGAAGTTTAGGCTGTGAGATGTGTCTTTCTTGCTCTCCCATGTTGTCCCTGGATGTCTATTAATTAACCTTAACTTCTTTTCTTAGTGCTCTCAGCTACTGGATGAAAACCTGAAGGAAGACTTCTTTGAGGAAATCATTGAAGAATATGAAGACATTAGGCAGGACCATTATGAATCACTCAAGGTAAATTTTTAAAAACCTGGTTTTTACAATAAAATAACCCCTTTTTTTTGCCACATGCCCCAACTGAATGTGCAGATCTGTCTTCAAAAGTCATTTGGCTTATTGTTTGTTCCTTTGCCTAATGTGGGATGATGTATCCTATGCTTACTTAATGCTGGAAGTCAGGTACAAAGCTAGATAATATATTGCAATGGATGGATCAAATGGCTGGACTGTGCTTTGTAATGGTTAATTTCACTTCTTGTTCTTTACGACATGTTTGGCCCATCCACTTAACATCTTGCCTAAGATTTCCTCTGGGCCTAAGATAGCTCTATGGGATTAGATTCTCAGTTCTGCTCATAAATTCTAAATTACAGCTTTTTGTAAAAATCAACAAAAATCAATGGAAAGGGAGATAAGCAGAAGGCTTGACATGAAATCCAACTAAGCCAGAAACTCTCCAAGAACTTTATTGATGAAACTGAGGGGAGAACAAAGCTCTGTGAATTGGAACAGATCTTGTGCCAGTTTCTGTTATGATCACTTCTTGTCTTCAGTAGTAGTGGAAGCACCATAATTGGGCCCTATAGCTTTGGCACCCGCTGTGTCCTGTGAGGAACTGGAAATTTCACTTAAAATGAGTCAGGAAATGCAAATGCAAAAGAAAGTGATTCTTTAGATGATGGTTTTGAAGGCACTCAGGGACTGATCCAAAAAGAAGATTTCAGAAGGAGAAAAGGGTCACTAACTATTGAATCATATGCCTATTTTCTTATTTAAATAGACTGTCTTTGCTTGCTCATTGAGCTAAAAATGTGAGGTGAAAACAGGCAAACTTGAAGATGATTTTCATCAGGCCTTATCTTCCCAGACACACATTTGACTGAGAGCTGTAGAGAAAATAAGGTCCTGCTGTGTTTGGGTATTGATTACAAATAATATTTTACTCACTGAAACAAGCACAGCCTTGGGGCTCTCCTCAAACACCATGTCTTGGTGCTTTGTTAAGATAACACAGAGCTTCTGATACCTGAAGACACACAGATTACTTTGTTCAACAGTCCTTTGAGTATTAACATCAAATTAAGCCTCAAATTAAGGAAGGCACATGCAGTCAAAGACGTCCATGGAATGGAGACTATCTAGCACAGTGGCCAAGTCAAAGAGTGATTTAGAGCGGAAAAGAAGTTAGAGGCCATTCAGTTGGAAGCCTTCATTTTACAGATGATGTAACTGAGATCCAGTGATGTTAAATGACTTGCGACACAGATCGTACAAACAATAAGTGGCAGAGTTAGTATTTGAACCTGAGTCTTCAGACTCAAACTCTTGTGCTTTTCCCACTATAGGGGCTCATTTTTGTGGGTGATGTGTACTGATTATATCAAACACCAGAGTACACAGGGCCTCCTCTGTGAGGTCTTTATTCACTCAGAAAAGATTAGTTTAGCCACCTAATCAATTAATCAACAGACACGGCTTGAGCTTTTATTGTGTACTTGTGGTACTGTGGTAGTTGTAGGGAGAGAAGGATTCAACAATCCTGACTGGTAAGGAACTTGCTTTCTAAGGGGGAAGAAAATAAGTAAATACAGAATAAATATAAAGAAATTTTAAAAGTACCTAATACAAGGTAATTTGGGAGGGAGAGCACTAGTAATTGAGGGGAGCAGGAATGCTTAACGCACCAAGATGGTGCTTGACCTGTGTCTTGAAGAAAGGGGGGGAGTATGAGATAGAGGTGGAAAGAGAGGACATTCCAAGCATCAGGATCCATATGAAAGATAGAGAATGCCTGTTTGATTGGATCACAAATTGATGGGTAAGGGGTAAGGCTAAAAAATAGACTGGGGCCAGATTGTAATGGGCTTTACAAACCACACAGTGGAGTTTGTATATTATCTTGGAGGTAATAACGAACCACTGGGGTTTATTGAGTAGGGTAGTCACAAAGTCAGATCTGTGCTTAAGGGAAATCACTTTGGCAGCAGGATGGAGGATAGACTGGAGGTGGGAGAGACTTATGGGAAGGAGACCAGTTAGGAGGCTATTGCAGTATGATCAAGACTAAGCTAACATGGTGGCTGTGTGAGTGGAGGGAATGGGGTAAGGGTTGTTGTGGAGGTAGAAACTGCCAGACAGGATAACTGATTGGATACATAGGGTAGAGAGGGAGAGTCCAGAATAATGCCAAGATTATGAACCTAAGACCCTGAAAGGATGGTGGTGACTTCAAAAGAAAAAGAGAAGTTTGGGAGGAAATATAATGAGTCTTTTTTTCTACATATTGACTTTGATTGGACCTTTGAAATGTCCAATAAGCAATTGGTAATATGGGGCTGAAGCAAAAGGGAGAGAATAGAGCAGGATATCTAGACCTCGAGTCATCTGCATAGAAGTGATAAACCCAAAGGAAAATAAAAAACAAGTGGGTGAAGGCTTTATTTCTCAGATTATAATACTTAATTCTTTAGGTAGCCCATTGAGTTAGTCTGTCAGCATACACATTTTGGACAGGCGTGCAATAAGGTGGGCTCAGGCTTTGAACTAGAAAAGAATGGGCTGCGTCTTATTTGGATTTCAGTGATTCCCAAATTGCTTTCTGCCACAAAGAACCATCTTTTAGCACCAGTATTCCACCATTAATCGTTATAGGTCACCCAACTCCATAATATCAGAAGAATAAAAACAAATGGTGACTGAAGGAGGACCATTGAAGATATGGGTGATGGGTATATGTAGCATGCAACGTATTCTCAGTGCTAATTTGTAATGGTACAGGGAGTCCCTTCCTGGATCTATAAGTCCAAGTAATTCAGGCGCACAGGTATTTATTAATTTCATGGTTTTATGCCAGGTGCTGAAATAAATACGTTTAGGATGAGGAAGGGAAAAAACCCTTTCCAAACAATGTCTGGACCTAACGATTTTTGTTATTTAAGTCATCCTTTTGGTTGAAAAAGCTGTCTAACATGAACATGTTTACAGTGTAGTCTTTGGAAAAATTCAAAAGGCCTTGACAGAGACTTTTTTTTTTTGACAGGAAAGAAGATATTTAACCTTAGATCAAGCCAGGAAAAAAGGCTTCCATATAGACTGGCTCTCAGAACCACCCCCAGGTCTGTTTGGGACTGCTTGAGTGCAGGGGGAAGGGATAGAAGTGGTAGAAAATCGTATGCACTTGAGAAATGCATTGAATATTATCCCAAATCCAGGGGAATGTTCCATTCCATCCCTCCTTGAGGCTCCGATGAAGGAATGCCCTGTGTAAAGTGCTCTTTGTTGTTCCCTGTCAGTGTGAGCTCCTGTTGTGGTAGAGTCATCCATCGCTGCCTAAAAGATCCCTGGATTCTAATCCCACTTGGTGTCTTGTTTGACATGTGACTTTTGGCAAGTTCGTAGTGATTGTCATATGAAGAGCCCAGGACTGGGGGTCAGGCAACCTTGGTTCTAAAGTCTGAGTTATGCCCTTAACTAGCCGGGTTGCTTTACAGGCCATTTAGCCTTAGCGTTTCAGTTTGCTGAGCTGTAAAGGGAATGGTCACTTTTACGCCTCTGATGTCATAGATGAGGTATGAGGCTCAACTGAGATGGAGTGTTTTATAGAGGAATTTGAAAAAGCTGAATCTCCATGCAAACGTGAGTCTCCTGGCCCTGTTGTTTTAAGTCAGTGTCATAATACAAGGGGAAGTTGGTTGCTGTACAGTGAGATGTTTAAAAAAAAAAAAAAGTTCATTTGCTCAGTGGGGAGCCACTTGTTTAAGTGACAGATGAGAGACTTGCCAGTATTAGGACAGTTTTAATTTCTGCTCTTCTGTCCCCCTCGATAGTTTCATTTTGTGTTTGGGGATAGGGAGCTCTTCTCCTGTTTCCGGAAAGGTTCCTAAAATAAGTTTTTGGTGGTTTGTGAAGAGCGTGTCCCCCAGACTCAGTGTGTCCCACCCCTATCAGCCCCGTCTAACAGCAGTTTTCTTTTACCCTTTCCATTTTGTATGTAAACAGAAATCTCTTGAGGCTAAATATAATTAAGCTCCTTCTCAGATGCTGTTTGTGTAGCTGCATTGACTTAGAGCAGATCAAGGAGTGCAGTGAGTGCCCAGCTTCTGTTCTGGGAGCTTCCTTTAATCTCCCATGTTTGACAGCCCCTTGAAAGCAATGGGCATACTACTCATAGGGCCGATGGAAGTCTAATTCAGAACTCAGAAGGGTTTTTTGAGGATGATTTGGTCACGCCACCTAGTGGGGTTTAGGGATTTATTTTGGCAGGGGGCGGGGGTTAAGGACAAGGAGTTGGGAAGAGAATCTGGGACTTTTCTTCAAAGGCCCCAAGTAGCAGAACTTCAAACACATAATGAGCTGGAAGGATGAACTTATTTCAAGTATATACTGCCAGTTCACCCTGATCATTCCATTTGACAGTGAGAATTTGGTCACATGACAGGTTAGACAGAACCTGGAGAAATCTTTTAGTCTGTCCTTGAGCCTGAGGAGATAAGACTGCTCCTGAATCATCCGGGACAGAGATATTGGCACTACTTTTTTAGTGATGGGGATTCCGTGGGGTTTTTCATTACTTCCCCCCCCCCCCCAAAAGGATATATTAATATACATATAAGGTAGGAATAGGGAGTAGATCTGTGATGGAAACTCCTTCTGTGAGTGCAGGTTAGACTCTTTTCTGTAACTTATAGACTTAAAGAATTGCCTCGAACACTGAGGCCAGGGTCTGCACAGCTAGTATATGTTAGACATGAGGACTTGAACCGAGATCTTCCTGGTTTCCAGATCAGTTCTCTATCCTTATACAGTGAAGTATCCTATATTACATATGTATGTTCTTTTCAAACATTGGTCACCAAAAGTTTCTGCACAAATACCAAAGCATGAGATTTCTCAGACTTCTTGATTTATCTGTTCTAGTATTTCACACACAATATCTTGGTGCCAAGATATTCTTCCTTCTGTTTAATTCAACTCTTTTGAGCTGAAATTAAGCCCTTTATGTCCTGCTGTCCTGAGGGGGTTGAAGAGTACAGAGGTTCAATGTAGAGGACACAAGGTAAAGAACTGTGAAAACGCTGTTCTGGCCCTATCGCCCACTGGCAGCTAGAAGAGTGAATGAAGGTATTATTTTGTAGTCAGATGTGAGAATAAAACTGACAGGTGGCAGGTGGGGAAAGGATGTAGTAGTTATAGATCAGGCAAAAAAAAAATAGGCTAGCTGTTCAAACCCTTCCCCTGCCCACGTTTTATTCCCACTCCTCCCTCCCCCATGCCACCGTATTTTTTCTGTTTAAAAACTTCCACTCTGCCTGTATATATATTTTTATCCATAAATACCTGTAAGAAGTACGTAGGGAAAGGCATCATGAGTCTCACCTCATAGGGAAACTGAGAAACATGGTTTAAACATCTTGGTTTAACCAGATGCAGAACCAGTTGTAAAACCTCCAGTCTCCTGATTCCTGCTGTAACTCCTGCCTATAGCCTGTTCACCAGACTGGGCAGTATTTCTGTTACCCCAGGCCAGAGAAAATAGCATAATAACACTCTTTCTCTGATGACAGCTGTTCTACCCCTTAAATTAATTTTAAATTGAACAAGTGAAAGCTAGCCTCTATTTTTATTTTTTTGGGAGATAGGTTGCCCCCAGGACCATATACCCAAAGGCATAAGAAAGTAATTTATAAGATGCAAGACAAAATTATTCTTTTCTCCAAGGCAATCTAAAGCAGCTTTCCCCCATATACCCCCCCAAAAAAAAACAAAACAACTCCTACGGGTGACAGGAATAAGACAGTGTGTGGGAGTCTCCTGAGCAACTTCAGACTTAGAAACCAGAGTTCTTGGTAGGCTGTGCATTCACTGTATGTGAAAGATGTTTAAACTCCAAGCCTCGAATATTCCTAATGGTAACCTATACTTTTTGTTTCTGTAGTGAAACCCAGATTTATTGGGACTCAGGTTTTTGAAGACTATGACCTGCAGAGGCTGGTGGACTACATTGACTGGAAACCTTTCTTCGATGTCTGGCAACTCAGGGGCAAATACCCCAATCGAGGTTTTCCCAAGATCTTTAATGACAAAACAGTGGGTCGGTTCAATTGTTCCTTCCTTGCAATACTTTCCTCTCTTTTCAGTAGAAAAGGATATTCAAATAGTAGTGTGCTGAGTGATGCCTTGATCTCAGTCACATATTAAGTTGCTTCCTCTGTGCCTAGTGTTGGATGTGCTAGGGGATACAAAGGTACAGATGAAATAGCCCTTACTAACCAGCAAGGAACTGATCTTCAGGGTAGAAAGCAGAAGAGCTGGGAAGTGGATTTGGATTAGGTTACTGCTGCTTGGGGTTGAAGATGGAGGTTATCTGGTCTGCTCTGACTTAGGAGAATTGGTGCTTTAGGAGTGGGAGAAGGGTAGTGGATTTTTAAAAAAGTGTTTCACAAACTGTTCAACCTTTGGTTCAACATAGATAAATAACCAATAACCTAAATCACAGTTAAGACCAAATGGGAGACTGTGGATGACCATAAGGGTACCAGGATTTCATAGGGACAGGTCTTAGTTATTGATTGGTTATATTATAAGGAGTATGAGGTCCACTTTGTCTTCCAGAAGATATCTTCTCCCATTGCCTTTTCAAGTATCAGAAATGCCATCATAAGAAATCAGTGTTTGTGACTTAAAGGGTTTTGTTTTGGTCTCACTCAGCATCTCTTTTAAAGTGTAAATACCCTGAGAGTGGAGGTGTCACTGGGAGCTGGTTAATAGCTAGCCAAGGATCCAGGTAAGAAGCTAGTGGGGGGGGCAGAGGAAGGAGTGAGGGGCAAGGCAGAAGTAGGAGAGGTAAGCTAAGTTTGATGACCAACCAGTTAGTCAAGAAACGTTTTGTAAGCACCCACTAAGTTGCAGGAACTGTGCTAAGCCCTGGGGATACAAAGAGACAAAAGACAATCCCTGTTCTCAAGGAGCTTACTGTCTCACAGAGGAGACAGCTAGCAGACATGTATGTACAAACAAACTATATCCTGGATAAATAGGAGATAATTAAGAGAGAAAAGGCACTAGAATTAAGAGGGGTTAGGAAAGGCTTCCTTTAGAAGATGAGATTTTCAGTTGGACTTAAATGAAGGCAGGGAAGCCAGTAGGCAGAGTTGAGAAGGGAAAGCATTCCAGCCATGGGAGTGGAAAGAGAGAATGTTTTGTTTGTGGAATGGCCAGAATACATGGCTGGGAGTAAGGTGTAAGAAAACCATAAAGGGGGGCTGGTAGGTGGCTCAGTGGATAGAGCTCCAGCCCTGGAGTCAGGAGGACCAGAGTTCAAATCCAGCCTCACGTACTTACTAGCTGTGTAATCCTGGGCAAGTAACTTAACCCAGATTGCCCCCAAATAAATACGTGAACAGATAAATAAATAGATAAAAGGAGATTGTAAAAGTAGGAGGGGGCTAGGTTGTGAAGGGCTTTTAATACCAGAGGATTTTGTATTTGATCCTAGAGGCAATTGGGAGCCCCTGGAGTTTATTGAGTAGGTGGGTCTGTCAAGAAGACAAACTCATCTTCATGTGCAACAATCAGAAATAGGTGTGCTTGTTGTAGGCAGTGTCAGTGTATACTCAGCGCATAGCAAGGATGGCAGTGTCTGGTTACTGCTTGCTGCTCTTCAGAGATCTGGGCATGGTGTGTGCTTTTTGAAAGAAAGAAATGCTGACAGGTCAGACGTGTGCCAGACACCATCAGCACTGTCATCTTCAGATGTGTGCATGTATGGGTATGTATGGATAGTAGAGAGGAGCCCGAGGGAGGAAGCTACATTTATGCTGTTTACACTGTTCAATTGAAACCATTGGGAATCTTGCCTAAGCCTCTTAAAGGGGTTAGTTACTGCCTTTAACCTGTCTTACATACACCAAAGTCTCAGAGGAGTTACTAGAAATTCTGTGGGAATGATGGAGGCAGATAGTCCGATCTGGTTTGAAGCTTTCTCTCTCTCTTCTCTCTGATAGAATGTTTCAAGGAGCCATCTTGAGCATTCTGCCCTTTGGGGCAGCGAGGTGGTACAGTGGATATTTAACAGCACCTACCTCCCAGGGTTGTTGTGAAGCTCAAATGAGAATATCTATAGAGTGCTCAGCACAGTGCCTGGCACATAGTAGATGTTAGAGAAAGACTTTATTTCTTTCCCTCTCTCCTCCCTCTTCCCCTTACCCCTGTGGAAAATGTATAGCTGTGGCTTTCAACATAAGTTAGTGTTAGCCTGGGGAAATAGACTACGGGGATTGGGGGCCAGGGCACTTAACTGAGACGCTGAAAAGCACCTTAGGTTACGTTCATGACAGTACCTGATGAAATCTCTGGGAAAGTGGCCTGAGAGGTAATATTTTGTTGTTGTTTCGGGGGCTGGGAGGAAGACGGAGGAGGTATTGTATTTTTAAAAAATATTTTGCTAAGATTGTATGGAACTTTTAAGTGAATGTTTTTGTTTTTATCTAATAGGAGAAGAAGCCAAAAAAGTGTATGACGATGCCCAAAATATGTTGAAAGTACTGATTAGTCAAAAGAAACTACAAGCCAGGGGTATCGTTGGATTCTGGCCAGCACAGAGTGTCCAGGATGATATTCATTTGTATGCAGAAGATGCCGTACCACAATCTGCAGAGCCAATAGCTAAATTTCATGGCCTGAGACAACAGGTAAGGAAACCCATTATTTGTAAGCTATGAGGTGGCTTCCTCCTCCCCTTTGAGTAAGTCAGTAAGCAAAATGTAATAACTCAAGCTCAAAGTCTGAAAAATTATGCCAACACTAGGTTCTACCCGGAAAATGATCAGTAAGGAATGGAGAATGAATTTGTTGGGCCGAGACGGAGGCTGTTTGTATGATGAATAACAGCAGAAGTGTCAGGCTGACCAGGATGCTCAAGGCAGACCCTAAGACAGGAACAAGGCCTCTAATTGACAGCTATTGGGGTGGTTGCCCAGTGGATGCCTGGCAGACACTGTTTCACATCAGTCTTACACACTCAAAGAGGAACAATACCAGTGATTTACTCAAAGATGTGCTATCTCTGCAACATATGTTTATCAGTAACATTGATTGCACCTCTCTCTTGTGGGGAAACCACAGAATCTTGTTTAGAATTGCCCAAAGACCATTTTACACTGACCGTTCTTTAAAGTGTAGATGTTGCTAGCAGAGGTAGGTGGTAGAACAGTCAGCCTGGCTAAGGACACGTGTCATAACACGCCAGGGGATTGGACCCTGCTCTTTCTGACTTCAACTCTGGCCTTTAATGTACCATCTTATGCTCTTTCACAATGATAGTAGTAACTCACATTGTATAGTGCTTAAAGGTTTGCAAAATGCTCTATGTAAGGAATTTCGTTGATTCTCACAAAATTTCTGTGAGTGAGGTGGTGGAAGTGGTTATAATTTCCAGTTTATGAATGAGGAAAAAGAGAATTAAAGAAGTTTTTAAAGTTTGGGAAAATATTTTTTATTGATCAATTTTTTTACATTACCCGAATGACTCTATATTCCTCCCCCATGAAGGGAACCATCTCTTATAACAAAGAATGTTTTTTTTTTAAAGAAGAATAATAAGAGAAACATTTTTTCTCTTACTATCAGCATATTAAAAAAAAATGACACTACATGCAGTCTTCTATACCTGCGTACACCCCTTCCCCCGAAATCACTGCAGAAGAGTGAGCGGGTGAGAAATGTGTTCTCATCACTCTTCTTCGGGGCCAAGCTTGTCCTTTATAATTTGGGCAACATTTATTGTTAATTATTTTGTGGTTGTGTTTTTCCATTTACATTGTTGTTAATTGTTGTGTAATCTTCGCAAAGTTAAGAGACTTATAAGCAGAGGTAGCATTCAAACTCAGGACTTTGGACATTGAGTAAAATGATCTTTATGTCTCCTCATCAGTGACAGTCAGTCAGGTGGCACAGTGGTTAGAGTGCTGGGCCAGGAGATGGGAATATTCACCTTCCTGAGTTCAAATCCCATCCTCAGACACTTAGTAGCTGTGTGACCCTAGGAAAGTCACTTAGCTCTCTTTGCCTCATTTTCCACATCTGTAAAATGAGCTGGAGAAGGAAATGGTAAACCACTCTTTGCCAAGAAAAATCCAAACTGGGTCACAGAGAGTCCAACATGGCTGAAAAATGACCAAAGAACAGTAGCGTCAGTAGTACTCACCTTGAGCTGAGAGGACGATTGAGAAAAACGACCTGTTAATCTGGTTTCTTGGCCTCTTCTTATTTCTGGTAATTAAAAAAGAAACATATTGAACCTCATTTTAAAATGAGGTCAGTTTTTTTCAATCACCCAAATTTATGTGTAGATGCTATCACCGTTTAACTGTACTTCTCCACTTGTTTTTTGGTTTTAAGGCAGAAAAGGACTCTGCTAGTACAGACCCCTATTACTGCCTGTCTGACTTCATAGCTCCTGTGGAATCTGGGGTCCGTGACTACTTGGGCCTCTTTGCTGTGGCCTGCTTTGGAGTGGATGAACTGAGCAAGACTTATGAGGAGCAGTGTGACATCTACAGCAGCATCATGGCAAAGGCCTTGGGAGACCGGTTGGCAGAGGTAAAGAATCAGGCATGCACTAGGAGCGTCCTTTCTTGACTAAACTCGCTCTTGGAGGCACTTTGGAGGCCATATTGGTGAGGAAATGAGTTGCTTTTTACTACGTAGGAAAAAAGTGGACAACAAGGTGGCCCCACAAAACTGGAGGAACTATCCACTTTTATTTGATTTCAGTAGCCTTGAGGCAGACCCCAGTGCAACAGGTGAGTAGGTTTGAACATTGAAAGTGTCCCCTGCTAAAATTTCCTCTTTAAAATGGTGGTTAAAAAATTTCTGTGCATCTAAACGTGGCTACTTTAGAGAACGTTTCAGCTGAACCAGAATGACTTCTTAGAGATTTCTTCCTTTCTCCTAAAACCTCATTCTCTAATTCAGTACCTGATTCTCACTTTGACTGACAATAGTCTAGAGTGGAGATGTGTCAAAACAGGGCCTATGGGCAGCCTGCAGCCAGAACAAGATTAAAAATTAACTGGGTAGGGGCAGCAAGGTGGTGCAGTGAGTAGAGCACCAGCCCTGGAGTCAGGAGGACCTGAGTTCCAACATGGCCTCAGACACTTGACACACTTACTAGCTGTGTGACCTTGGGCAAATCACTTAACCCCAATTGCCCTGCTGTCCCCCTCCAAAATAAATTAACTGGGTAATATTTAACAAAATAAATAATAATGCAATAAAATATAGATAATGTTAATATGTTATTTTCTAAATCAACCTGCAAGAATTCTTAAGTGTGATGTAGTGACTCCTGTTTTTATTTAACAACACTGTTCTAGGGTCATAAAATTCTTCTGTATGTTTGGCACACAATAAGTGAGTGATAGTTATTTCTTTAATTCAGCAAACGTTCATTAAGCACCTGCTGTGTGCAAAGCTCTGGGGCTACAGAGACAAAAACAGTAAAATGCCTTCCTTCGAGGAGTGTATATTTTACTGGAGTGATACCACACACAGTTACAAGATAATTTGAGGAAAGAGAGAACACAACTAAAGGAATCAGGAGAAGCTTCCTGTGGGAGGTGGCACCTGACCTAAGCTGTGAAGGATGCTAAGAATTGTAAGAGGGGGAGGTGAAGAAGGGATGCAGTCAGAACATGGGGGACTAGCCTGTGCAAGGACACAAATGGAATGGGAGACGGGATGCCCAGGTTTGGGAACAGCAAGCAGGCCGATTTGCCTGGAACTTAGAAGTAAATTCAGAAAGGCAGGCTGGAGTCAGATTGTGGAAGGCTTTGAATGCCAGTCTGAGGAGATTGCATTTAAACTTAGAGGCAGTAGGGAGCTACTGAAGATTCTTGAGCAGGGGAGTAACATGGTCAGGCATGTAGCTTAGGAAGATTATTTTGGCCACTCTTTGGTGAAGAAGAGAGAGTGACAGGCAGGTAGGTAGTTAGGGGGAAGTCCCAATAATCCAGGCTTGAGAAGTGATAAAGACTTAACTAGGGGGATAGCTATGTAAGAGGAAAGGAAGGGATAGAGGTGGATGGTGGTATGAATGTAAAATCTGCGGGACCTGGCTACTCATTGAATTCAAGGGGTGAGGGAGCTGAGGGTGACTCTTGGTTTTGTTTGACTGGGTTACGTGATATAAAAGGTTTTGTATTTTTTTTTACCAGGGAGGGTGTGGGAGCATATAGGGAAGAGAAAAAAATAAATCCTTGACAACTGAAAAAAAAACTGTATATAATTTAAAAGAAAAAGGAGAGAGAGAATATGAATCTTAGGTTGAGAACCTGGGTGACTGGAAAGATGTCCTCAGCAGAAATAGGCAAGTGTGGAGGAGGGGCAGGTTTAGGGAGGAAGATAATGTGCTCTGTTTTAGACTTGTTGCGTTTGAGATAAATATGGAATATCCCAGTGGAGCTGTCCAGCAAGCAGTTGATGATATGATACTGGACTATAGGAGACAGAGATCGGGGAGTCATCTGGATTGTAATTAAACCACTGGAGCTGGTAAAATCACCAAGAAGCACCCAGGACAAAGCCCTAGGTGGGCTCTCATTGTTAGGGGGTGGGAGATGGCTGGTAATTCATAGAGAACGTCTGTATCAATACCATCTTATAGATGAGAAGACTGAGATTCCTAAAGGATCTTAAGTGACTTGTCTAAGGTTAGCTAAGAAATGACAGCCAAAATGCACATTCATAAGTCTTTTGCCTCCATATCTAATAATTGTTTGTAGCACACACACTGCCCTTCATAATTCTATTTTAGAGCTTCCTGGCATAGACTTTATAGATTCTGATTTTTCTTATGCATGAAATTAAGATTAGAGGTTGGTCTTACTCTTTCTTTTGTTTTTTTTTTAAATGAAGATGTCAAATATTAATGTCTCCTTATGAGATATTTCTTGACCTCAAGAAGTAATACTGGAATACATTCTGGTAGAACAGGAATTCCTTGAGGAAAAGGATGGCTTCATTTTCTGGCTTTGTATCCCCAGGACTTAGCATGATGCCTTATATGTAAAAGTGACTAAATAAATGTTTGTATTTTTTTTTAAGTAAGTTTTTATTGCTGTCTTTTTTTTTAAATATCACCATGGTTTCCCCCAGTATCTTTCCTACTTCTTCAGAGAGCTGTCCTCTATAACAAATAGTATTTTTTTCAAACATAAAAGAGAAAGAAGAAAAAATTTGTATGATGCATTGAAAAAGTTGAAAAATATTTACAGTATGCCACACGTGTTGACCTCTGCCTCTGCAAAGATGGGGTGAAAGTGTCTTCTCATATCTCTCCAGCTGAGCCTGTTCTTTATAATTGTTCAGCGTTCACTTTTGATTTTGTGTACGTGATTGTTCTTTTTGCTTACATTGCCGTAGTCATTATATACATTGTCTTCTTGGCTCCGGTTACTTCACTCTGCCTCAGTTCATACGGATCTTTCCATGCTGCTCTGTATTCATCACATTGGAGATACTCCATTATATTCCTCTACCATAGATTGTTGATCCATTTCCCAGTTAATGATTATCTACTTTGTTTCTAACTCTATGCTATTACAAAAAGTGTAGCTATAAATATTTTGGTACATTTGGGTGCTCTCTTTTTATCGGTCTTGGGGTATAAACCCAGTAATGGAATCTCTGGGCCGAACGATAGGGACCTTTTAGCCATTTTATTTGCTAATTAATTCCAAATTGCTTTCTGAAATAGTTATATTGATTCACAGCTCCTCCAACAGTATACTAGTATACCTAGCACCCTAGATCAGTGTTTGTTGAATTAAATTGATCTTTTCATTCAGTAGGATTCCTTTGCCAGTAGAGAAAATTTCAGCCATTGTTGTGGGCTGGGCACCAGTAGTGCACAGTGGTTTGTGAGCTGAGGTTGTGGGCGGGGGTAAAATGGAGTCTTATTTGTTGTGGTACACTGGAAAGTATTTTACTTGGAGTCAAAAGACTTAGATTTAAATCCCATCTGTTCTCTTTACTATCTGTGTGATCTTAGGCAAGTCACTTAAATGCTTTTGGGCCTCAGTTTTCTTTAAAATTAGGGAATTGAACTCCCTTGGGTTGAATCTCCAAGGTTCCTTCTAGCTTTAAATCCTGCAACCTCAAGATGAGGTTCCAAATTCTGAGGTGATGCCTGAATTAGACAAGGAAGACCGGGTGGTGAAGGAACAAATAAGGGACAAATCCAGACAGCCTCCTCTGTTCATTCTCCTGGACTGAGGCACTTTCCTTCTGCTCTGCCGTAGTGTTTAGAAGGAGGTAGATGGGGAGGATGACTAATAGTAGATGCAGTGATCCTTAGAGACCATCCAATCTTACCCCCTCATTTTGTGATGAAGGAATGGAGGCCAGGCAGTTTAGTGACTCACCCAAGGCTACCCAGGTGGTAAGTGTCTGAGATGGGATTTGAACTAAGGCATCCTGATTCAGAGTGCTGCCCTCTTACCATTACATCATGCTGCCTATGCTACTTCCTCGGGGTAAGGATGACCACTTTTCTATTCAAGGCTTTTGCAGAGGAACTTCATGAACGGGTTCGCAAAGAGTTGTGGGCTTACAGCGACAATGAACAGCTAGATATTGCTGACCTGCGGAAAATCCGATATGGCGGCATCCGTCCTGCTCCTGGTTATCCCAGCCAACCTGACCATACTGAGAAGCTCACAATGTGGAGACTTGGTCACATTGCAGAAACCACAGGTACTGGGCTGAAAAATGGATATGCTTCCTTGAGGCAAAAAGCACTGGATATGTTAAAAGCCCCCAAGGAGAACCGAAGAAAAACACATGTATATAACTAGTGTCATTTAAGCCACATATGTAGGCTTAATATGTGTGTGTGTGCATGTGTGTGCGCTTTTATTGCTTAATTTTAGTATTAGTATTGTTTTTCACCTGGATTTGTTTGTCAAGGCATGCAGAAAACCTGTACCTTAGTGGCATATCAATTTAGTGCTTGAAGAGGTATTAAGCTTCCATTAGGGCTTTTAAAACCACTTCACTCCACCTTCCCGTCCCCAAATCACCCTTAGTCCTGATAATATGAATATAAACAGCCTATCCTGAATTGGGATGTTCTCAGGATTTTTCTGAACCTGGGTTAGGGTCCCTAAAGGGAGCTATTTTCAGGGTAGCATAATGGATAGAGAGCCACCCTCAGAGTCAGGGCGACCTGGGTTCAAATCCTGTCTCTTGACACATAACTGGCTGTGTGACCCCTTGATGAGCCACATAACTCCTCAAGGCCCTAGCCTACTCTATTAAAACTATAAATTGTAGAGCAGTTGCTCATGCCCCCTGGTAGAAAGAGTTGTTTGTTTGTTTTTTTTCCAGGCATTCCCAATGCCAAAGAGATAATTAGTTCAGGCAAAAAAAAAAAAAAAAGAGTGGGTGGATAGGTGCCTTAGATGGGTGCCACTAATCTACTCAGGAGTTGCCTGTATAAGTGTAAGTCCAGGCTTAGTGTGGATAATTTAAAGTCACTTTGTACCAAGGTGAGTTATTTGAAACCGTATTTGTGTCCAGGTCTTGGGCAGGGATCCCCAAAAGGTTGATGGTGGAGTAGAAGGCCTTTGCCCTCTCTCTTTTTCTCCTCTCCTCCAAGTAAGAAGGTCGGCCATTCTGCCTTGATTTGCTGTTCTGGGCCATTCTAGTTTCCTCTGGCCATACTTGTGGCAGCAGCTTGTCCTCTAGTAGCTAGTTTGGGGTTTATAGTCATCATCCTAGCTGGTTGTCATGGCTTTGCACTTATCAAGAAGCAAGTCCAGCAGCTAGATATCCTCATGCTACATCACAGGCCCAGAGGTGAGACTTTCATTGTCTATCCTTTTTTCTTCTTTCCAGGCATAGAGCTTACAGAATCCTTAGCAATGGCACCTGCTTCAGCTGTCTCTGGTCTCTACTTTGCCAATCTGAAGTCCAAATATTTTTCTGTTGGTAAAATTTCCAAGGACCAGGTAATTAATATTCATCATTGTACATGTCTTCCTCTGAAACCTTAATGTTAAATGAAATTCTTAGATGTATCTGAATATAAATGTAAATTAGACTCACTTGGGATAGGGTAGTAGAACTTTGTCCACTTACTATCTGAATTTTATCCCCCCAAGCATCTTTTCTTTCCTTCCAACAAGTATTAATATACAGTGTTTTCTGCCTGAAGAATGATCTAATTTGGTTCACAAGATAAATGCCTTTTAATGACTGTTAAGAGAAGAGAGACAGTGTAGTATAGTGGTTAAAGAGTCAGCCTAGAATTTGGGTGCACTAGATGCCAAGCCTCTCTCTGACATGTACTGGCTGTGTGACCCTAGGCAAGTCATTTGACCTTTTGGTGCCTCCCACCCCAGCCCCACCACCACAGGCAACCAACTAAGAATGTAAGTTGTAGAGCAGTTGTGCCTCTCTCTCTCTCTGCTGGGCAGGTACTAGGTCAATAAAATCAATGTCCTTAATGGGACCTCTCTCTATATATATGCCAAAGAAATTGTAGGTCTAGATCAAAAAAAAAAGAGTTGATATCTTGTGGTTTAGTTATTTTCATTCATGTCTGACTCCCCATGACTCCTTTTGGGGTTTTCTCTTGGCAGAGATACTGGAATGTTTTGCCACTTCCTTCTCCAGGTCATTTTACAGATGAGGGAACTGAGGCAAACCAGGATTAAGTGATTTGCCTAGAATCGCACAGCTAGTAATAATGTCTGAGGCTGGATTTGAACTTGGGAAGATGAGTCTTCCTGATTTGAGGCCCACTGCCCCACCTAGTTGTCGATGCCTCCCTAGACTAATAGATTGCCATGAGAAGGATTCGGGATTTGGAATCTGAGGAGCTGGGTTCAAATTCCATCTCTCATGGGTAGTGCCTGGCTGACTTTGAGAATGTCACAGCCTCATCTGTAAAGTGAGGAGAGTGGAGAAAATCACATGACCTCTGGAGACCCTTCTAGCTCTATGCCGTGGATCCCATGACCCATTCAGAATATGAATGGAAAGAGCATTGGTTTCTTCGCCATCGATTAGCTGTGTGACTTTGGGCAAGCTCCTTAAGCTTTCTGCCTGGTCGCCTCATGGGCAACATGAAAGAGTTCTGCCAGATGGCGTCTGGCGATTAGATCTTCCTGGTCTGCGTAGTGTTCTTCTTCTGTGGTAGAGACTTGGGTTTACAAAGTCTTGCTACAGTGACAGGCTGTTTCTGATCTTCTTTTTCAGATTGAAGATTATGCTTTGAGGAAAAACATGTCTGTGGATGAAGTTGAGAGATGGCTGGGACCCATTTTGGGCTATGATACAGACTAGCTCTCTTATCATCTTCCTCCCACCTAAAGAGACTTCAGAAAACAGACCCCAGAGTGCCTTTAAAAATACGTACCACAACTGGTTATCATCTAATGCATTGGCCCACTAAAGGTTTGGGAAGACTGGGGGAAAACCATTTGATGATGCGTGAGATCTCTTTCATCGCCACGATGTGCGTTTGTGTGGCCCTGAAAGTGAGCGCTGCTTCTTTTTTTTAGATAAGCAAACTGGAATGCAGTGTAGAGATAGCCAGCCTTATGTGTCAGTCTTATGTGTCAGAGGCTACCAACAGTTAATGCAAGAAGTTAACTGATTGCATCGATTAAGCACCTCTTACGTGTTGGGCATTGTGCTAAACGTAGAGTTAGTAAGTAAGGTAGAAATAGAGGTACTTTTCAGTAGGTAGCTATAGCACTTGGTTGGCTTCTCAGTTTATGTTTACCTTGTACCCAGAATACTATTTTTACAGATGATTTATCTGGACTTTTTTTTTTAAACTCCAAGTCACAGTTTTAATTGAGTCTGGAATCAGGAGGACCTGGGTCAGAATCCCACCTCCAAAACATACTGTGTGACCACAGGGAAATCCCTTTACCTCTCTGAGCCTCAATTTCCTTGCAAAATGGGGATAATAATACCTGCAGGACCTACCTTCCAGGTTGGTTGTGCTAACCCAGTGAAGAAGTATAGGCAGTGTACCTTGCAAATGTTGGTTATTGTTAATGGGGAGATGTGAACGTAAGGCCGACTGGCATGAGAAACAAGACACTAGGGGCAGGGATTGTTTGCTTTTATTTTTTATCTTTATGCCTCTGGTGTTAAATATTTGGTGAGTTAGCAGTTAAATCTTGCATGGAAGAGAGTGTAGGCTGCTCTCCCCCCATAAGGCTTCATTTCTAAAGGTAATTATGTATACTTATGTCAAACTGAGCATTACGAGCACATGCCAGCAAGAATCCTACTTGAGTGGAGGCAGACCCATAGTAACTCAGTGTTAGGGAAAATAAACTCAGAGGCAATATGAGTGGAAATATTTTAATTTTATCTGCTTATCATACTTCTTCCATCTTCCTAACTCCCCCAAAAGGTGTCAGGATTTCTGTGTTAGGAAAAGAATGATAAATACTATGTTCCCTTTCCAAAAATGTTTTAGGTCTGGGGCTAAGTAGTTCCCTTCCCCCTGCACCCTGCCCCCGCCCCGTTTAAATCTGAAGCAGCCTTCAAGGCCCAGCTCCAGCTCCACACTTGTTCAGCCTTGTTCAACCATTCTGATGTTAGAACTCTGATAATTACAATTTCTATCATACACATATGGCTCAATTTTTATTGGATTCTTAATCATTTAATATGCATGTCAGTCTTCCTTTCACAATTAAACCATAAGCTTCCTAAGGGTAGGGACCATGTGTTATTCTGCAGTATATCCCTCCTAGCACCTAGAACAGCACTTGGCACGTAGGAGAGCCTATTTGAGAGCCTGTAGTCTACGTTACAAGAGGGTAACATGTTTGTTGTAGATAGAGAGCTGACCTGTGCTTCAGGGAATCCTGGGTTTCAAATCCTGCCTCTGAAACAGATTGGTTGGGTTACCTTGGGCACCTTTCACTACCTCGGTTTCTGGCAATTCCTTAAGGCTGTAAGTTGTGGAACAGTAGCTAACCTGCTTTAAGGGGAGTTTCTTCATTGGACATTATCTGCAGCAATGAAATTGCAGATCTGGACCCAAAAAAACATTCTCAAAGAAGATATGGGGAAATGGAGCAAGTATTTGTTAAGTGCCTACTATGATCCAGGCACTGTTCTAAGGGCTTTACAAATGTTCTGTCTTGATGAGGTAAAGTTTCCTGGTCCTTCAGCTTCTAGGTCATAGAACAGTGACTGAGCAAAATTAGCTTTCCCTGTCTTTTGCCAGCTTTGCCACCCGTTTATTATGTAAACCCAAAGATCACATTTTAAGGGTGTTTTCCTCAAAGCATTAAGTCAACTGTTGTCCTGTACATATGTAGAAGGTATGTGTGTGTGTGAGTGAAATGAGAGAAAAATAATTATACATATGTGAGTTTTTTTTAAAAAACCTTCAATACTTTTTACGAAAAGTGAAATGCCTAATACTAAAATGGTAAAAAAAAAAAAGTAATGTATTTACCCATATTCTGCTTCATAAGTGCTACAAAGCACTTAATGAGTTCCATAGTATTTCTCTTTTGTAAAAATTCTGACATGAGAAAAAGCATAACCCCTAAAAGTTTTTTTTAATATATTACATCTGAATAGAATTACCAGCAGTCCACTTTTTTCCATTAAGTGTCATTCACCATCTCTTCTGCCCTCTTGTAGATGGAACTATGTCTTTGAATCTATTGTTGAGAGAATTCTATGTCAGGTGTCAATTTTTCTAGGGGAAAAAAAATTGTGTGTGCATATGAGAGGTTGCAATGTAAAATAAAATTTGAAACACCCACCTTGTTTTATTCTCATATGTCAAGCAGAAGGTGCTGGGAAAGAAGAACTTTGGAGACATGCGTGCATCCTGCAGGCAGATGTTCCACATTAGGATTCCTACCTATCCAGATCCTTCCCTGGGGGGTGTCTGGCAGGCCTCCCCCTTCCCCCTAGGGCTTACTCATTTTAAGTAAAGCTGAAGGTGTTTTTTTCCCCCTCCCAACTGCCAAAGAAATTTGCATTCCAGAGCATCCCCATTCAGCTGCCAGCTGTCTTATTCATATTATGGCTAGGTGTAGAGAGCAGTGTGTGGGAAGGTGGTTGACATGTGTTGGCTACAGGTAAAAAGATCAGGTTCTGATGGCTTTGAGATTGTTTCTGCAAATTGAGCCTAGTTTGTCTCCAAAGGGTGCAAGAATTATGGGGACACTAGATAAGAGAGAGCCAATCAGGGAGATCCAGGGTGACCTGACTAGAGCCATGTTTTCAATCACCATTATTATTCAGGAGGGCAATATGATTATTGTTATGGCCTTTAGAGGGTAGTATGATATTTTTGTATGAAAACTAGAGGTTTTTGAGAGCCAGGTTTTATGTGAGCCACATGCTACTCCAGATCTCAGGTATGAGTGTCATTGCAGGAGATGTTTAATGACTCTTGTTATCATATGAGCTCATCGGGGAAGAAAGTAATTATGTGCTGGCCTCAGATCTGGGTAGCATATTGTACATTTGTGGGGGAGTGTCCCATTGAGGGCAGATATCCTAGAATCTTAGTCCTAGAATGGATCTTACAAGTCATCAAAACCAACATTTTACAGATGAAATCATCTCAGAGGTTCGTTGACTCCTGGATATATGTATGACAAGGTACCCATTGAAGTCATAGATTCTCAAAGTTGGACAAGACCTCAGAAGCCATCTAGTTAAGCTAACAGATGAAAAGGAGTCCTTGTCTACAATATCAAATAGTAGGCATTCTGTCTCCCCCTGAAGACCTTCAATGAAAGGAACCTCATTGCTTCCAAAGACAGCCCCTACCATTCTACCCTTCTAGTTCCTGTTTACCTTTGGTTAGTTATTCCCAAAACCTGTATTTTGAGGAAGAGCTCATAGCAATCTTTTAGCTATTCTTTACCACCATGCCCTCGTGTGGATCCCTTCTTTCTCCCCACCTCCTCTGGCTTTTCAGTTTGCTTTTGTGTAATCTTTCTGAAGGCAAGGACTGTTTTTTTTTCTGTTTATATCATCAGAGCTTAGCATTGTATTAGGAGCACTTACTAAATGCTGCTTGATTTCTTAGCTATAATTGTTAGGGATTTTTTTCCTCATATCTTACCAAAATCTACTACTTTCCAATTTTCACTCATTGCTTTTAATTCTGCCCCATTACCCTGCCTTTAGCATAGGCAGACTAAGTCTAATCCATTACCCTTTTATAGTACAGCCCTTTAAATACATTAAGACAACTAGAATACCCACCCTGCCTACTTTATTCAGGTTAAACTTCCCTAATTCCTTTAATCAGCCAGTATGGCATGGTAGATTGAGTACATGGTTTGGAGTCTATAAGACCTGACTGATTCCCTTAGCAGGGTGACCTTGGGCAAGTGGGTGACCTTGAGGCTTTGCCTCAGTGTCCTCATCTGTAAAATGGACATCATAACACCTCGTTCACAGGTTTGTGGTGAGGATCAATTTGGATCATAGGTGTAAAATGCTTTGCAAACTTTGAAGTGCTATAAAAATGCTAGCTGTTATTAGTTGTATGTATGCATAGCTTTGTCTAGCTCTATACAGAGACCTATGCATAAAACCCCTCACAAATGTACTGATTAGTCAGAAGGGACAAAGGATGGGGAAGATGGAAAAGGGCTGGAGTCATTTATACTTGCCCAGCAGGAAGGAGAGGAATTAATGCCACTAAACGAATTTCTCCTTCCCCCTCTTTTTTTCCCAAGGAGTCATGCACTCCATAAGCAGAATACTCCTTTTTTATGTAACAACAAAATTGCAGTTTTACAAAGGCGAATATATTAGCAGCACTGTTGGAAAGTCATCAAATATCATGGCTAAGTTACTATTCCTTGAATATGCGACACTTGAATATCCCACATGTGTGGGTGCTGTTTCTGACACCTCAAGAGAAGCCAGTAATAGTGGCAAAGCAGAGCAATTGCGACTAGGTGGCATTTATTAAAAAGTTTTTACCTGGCCTTGATCTGCATTTTTACCCACCCTGCCGAATTGTCCAGCCACCTCGAGGGTTTGAGCATCCTGGTTATCTCATTTTCAGAATGTTTTGAGAGTTTTTTCAGAATGTATAGAAAGTGAAGAGAAATTAAGAAGCCTCTGGAAAGAGGAGAGGCTGGCTTGAAGCTTAACATCAGAAAAACTAAATTCTTGGCAAGTGGTCCCATCACTTCTTGGCAAATAGAGGAAATGGAAGAAGTAGAAGCAGTGTCAGATTTGATATTCTTGGGCTCAAAGAGAACTGCCATGAAATGAAAGGGCGCTTGCTCCTTGGAAGGAAAGCTATGGCAAATCTGGATGGCATACTAAAAAGCAGAGACACCACCTTGCTGACAAAGGTCCATAGAGTCAAAGCTATGGTCCTTCCAGCAACAATATATGGCTGTGAGAGTTGGACTACAAGGAAAGCTAAGAGCTGTGGAATTGACACTTTCAAAGTGCGGTGTTGGAGAAGACTTTGGAGAGTCCCTCGGAGAGCAAGGAGGTCAAATCAGTCAATAGTTAAAGAAATTAATTCAGGCTAGTCAGTGGAAGGTCAGATACTAAAGCTGAAGCTTAAACACTTCGACCACATAATGGGAAGACAGAAATCATTGGGAAAAACTCTAATGTTGGGAAAGGTTGAAGGCAAAAGGAAAAGGGAACAGCAGAGGCTGAGATGGATGAAAAGCATCATAGAAGCAATGGACATGAACTTGGACAGACTTGGAGAGATAGTGGAGGATAGAAGGGCCTGCCGTGCTCTGGTCTGTGGGGTCTCAAAGAGCTAGACGTAATTGGATGACTGAACAACAACAGCTGGAGGTTTCTCATTTGATTTCTTTTTCTCCCTTCTGGGTAGAAGTAGGGTGTTTGCCATGTTGGGCTGAATATAGAGTACTGAGATAGGACAGTACTGTCTACCAGGATTCTCTCTCCCATCACCACCGGGTTAGGCTGGTTTCTCCTAGAGGTGAGGAAGATGTCTCTGCGATCTGATTGGTCCAGGGGCTGAGACTCAAACTGCCCCTCTTACTGGTGCTTTCTCTGGCTGTATTATGGGTGCTTTCCTTGTTATCAGAGGGCATAAAAGGGCCCAAACTCCCCATGGAGTCCAACTCTTGAGACTTGGCAGATGTCCCAAGACTGCCACCATATCCTGCCTTTCTAAATAGGCACTTTCCATACGGAGGCAGGGGGCCCAGTTTACCCACATTAAATGCTGTGATATCCTTTTTGAATGGCCTTTCCATGCTATGGCTAATTAAACCTCTTTTTTTTTTTTAACTGTTGAATGACCTATAGTGCCTCATTTCATTCCAACACCCAACCTGTGTTAATGGGTACTGATTTGGGTTAGACCAAACCATCATAATTACCCACCCGCTATAGGTTCCAGTTAATGTTTGTTTAATTGAATCGAATTGTTACATTTCAATGACTACTGGTGTACATACATGGTAATGATATTTGTGAGATAATAATGCTTAGCACAGTGCCTGGCACATAGTAGGCACTTAATAAATGCTTATTTCTTTCCTACAGATATAGGTAATAGGAATCAGAATGTTAGCTAACATTTATACAGTACGTTAAGGTTTGCAGAGGGCTTGACGTTAATTCATCTGAGCCTCACAACAACCCAGTGGGGTGCAAATAGAAGTTTAAGAGGTAGGTTCAAACTCCGTTCTTCCTGACTCCCAAGTCTGGTGCTGTATTCACTGTGCCACCTAGATGCTCAAATGTACACGTACTCCAAAGTATGTATGCGTGAATACAGGTAGACACAGAAATATAATATGAGTGATTCGGTTCAACAAACATGAAGTGTCCACTTACTGCATTCATGGCTGCACTTGGGTTTTATACCAGGGGTGGGGAGCCTGCGGCCTTGAGGCCGCATGTGTCCATCTAGGTTCTCAAGTGTGGCCCTTTGACCGAATCCAAACTTCAGTAAAAGAATTTGTTCTGTGAAGTTAAAGCGCCACACTTGAAGACCTAGAAGGCCACATGTAGCCTTGAGGCTGCAGGTTCCCCACCCCTGTTTCATACAGGCTCGCTGTTCCTCACACATGCTGCTCCATACCTCATCTTCATGTCTTTGCAGTGGGTGTCCACCATGTCTGGAATGCTCCACTTCGTCTCTGCCTCTTAGGATCTCCAGCTCCTTTTCAGGCTTGGCTCAAGCTCCACCTTCTGCAGGAGGCCGTTCATAGTCACATGTTGTCCTCTTGTCCCCCAACTCCCAACTACAAGTGTCTTTTTTTGTGCCTCTTTATGCATACAATGTCTTCCCCATTAGAATGTAAGCATCTTGAGGGCAGAGATTTTTTTCTTTGTACCCCTAACTCTAAGTACAGTGCTTAGCACATAGTAAGTGCTTAATAATTGTTGATTGATTCATTACACAAGCCATATTTGAGGGGAAATTGCACCCTATATTCCAGCAAGAACAATGAAAAATAAATATCTTGCTCATTTTCTTGCCTATGAGAAAAATAAGGCTATTTTCAAATGATCAGCTGTCATCTAAACATTCATCCCCTATTTATCCTCTAGCTTTCAAAAACTGACAGGTTTGAGGTTGTGTCTTTGAACTCCCTTCAAGGGAAGGCCGTCGGCATCATAAAAAAGCGTGTAACTGTCACATGTGACTCAGGAACCCCATGATCATACTTTAGTGGGCAGTCAGAGGCTGTGCAGGAATAAAATGCCATCCACTGGCTCCATAAATTTTAATTAAATGCCTTTTAAGCAATGGTAAATAGCTAAGTATTATCAAAATGTCATGAAAAAAGATCTCAGAATTGGAAAGAGTCTAAGAGGCCATATGGCCTAATTAATGCCTATATAAAAATCCTCTCCATGATGTACCCATTTGGTCATTCTGTATCTACATGAAGAAGTACTGCATTTTATTTAGTAAGTGTTCCATAATATTTGGCGAATGAATGAATGGCACATATGACCATAATGAGTTTCCTCCCTTGAGCTCATTTTGGAGTTTCCTTGAAGTAAGTCATCCCTGATACAGCTAGGTGTCGTAATGGAAAGAGTATGGAGCCTAGAGTCAGGAAGACTCATCTTCCTGAGTTGAAATCTGGCCTGAGACACTGACTAGCTGTGTGACCCTGGATGAGTCATTTAACTCTGTCCCTGTTTCCTCATCTTTAAAATGATCTGGAGAAGGAAATGGCAAACCATTCCAGTATCTTTGCCAAGAAAACATTTAATGAGGTCATGAAGAGTCAGAGTCACGAATCAGCAAGGGTGAGGATCATGAATGACAAGTCCTTACTGGGGTCATGGACTTATCTGGGTTTCTTTAGACCTCTTCATCTCTGAAACAGATTTGAACCCTTGACATGCTCTTGGGAATGACCTGCCTGCCTGGACATTACATTATAACTGATCCATAAACCCTTTTACTCAGTGAGCTTTTATTTCTTTATTATGTTCTCGTGTATTCATTCACACCTTATACATCTCCCTTTCACTTTGTAACTCAAAACTTCTCCACTGAAAATAATATTAATTTAAAAGCATAAACAAGAAAATAGCTTCTATCTTTGCAGTTTTTAAATGTTCCTTGAGCCTCCCTCTTCTCTTAGCATTAACTTTTCCATTGTGGTCTATTTAACAAATTAAGAACTATGTGTCTATATATCACAAAGCATTGAATTGGAAAATATTGGTGTGTGAGTTTCCAATAATGGATGTTTTCTCTATCCTCTATTACTATGGTAAGCTGAGAGTTATCTGACAACTTTTAAGAAGGATATTTATGCTGCAGCTTAAAAAGCAACAACAAAAACCAAATATTTAATTCTTATTCATCATTGAAAAGTATATTCTAATCAATGTGGTAAAAATCCAAATGTTTCCAAGTACGTTTTGGCTCTGCCTTAGTTTTATTCTTAGGATCATTGATCTAGTGCTGGAAAGGATCTCAGACACTGGTTAGTTTAATCCAGGGGTGGGAAACTTGGGGCTTCGAGGCCACATGTGGCCTTCTAGGTCCTTGAGTGTGGCCTTTTGACCAGTCCAAGTTTTACAGAACAAATCCTTTGAGTAAGGGGATTTGTTCTGTGAAGTTTGGATCTGGTCAAAGGGTAGCAACTGAGGACCTAGAGTGCCACATGTGGGCTTGAGGCTGCAGGTTCCTTACCCCTAGTCTCATCCCCTCATTTTATAGATGAGGAAACCAAAGCCCAAAGACTGAATGACTTGCCCAACATCATACAAGTTGTAGGAACAGAATTAGAATTGAACTCAGGTCTCAGGACTACAAATTCAGTAGGAAAGAACAATGGTGTTTTCAGATGTCCTTTGAAAGGATGAAATAGCTCATTCTTCCTTAGCAGCTTTCTCTCAAGGTGGGAGGTCTAGATTTACCCTGCTGTACATTTACTAGTCAGGTGCTCAATCAGGCAAGGTTTTAGTGACACTTGCTATGTGCTCAACACGAGTAGATGCTGTGGAGGATGCAGCAGGATAAGGCATAAACCTAGATGCAAGGAGCTCCTACTAGAATTAGGGGCACAAGGCTAGCACACGCAAAAAGAAAAAACTCAATGATCATTTTTCAGGGGCCTACTATGCAAGAGTACTGTGCTAGGTTTTTGAAATACAGAGACTTTTGCAAAACAGTCCTGACCTCAAAGAGTTTATATTCTACATGATACAGTTTGCTAATTGTTTTATGCAGAAGCAAATTGAGTTCTGGGCCTGGAGTCAGGAAGACATTTTTGAGTTCAAATTCAGTCTCATGCTAGCTGTGTGACCCTGGGCAAATCACTTAACCCTAAGGCCTCAGTTTCCTCATCTGTAAAATGAGCTGGAGAAGGAAATGGCAAACCGCTTCAATATCTTTGCCAAGAAAACCCCAAAAGGGGTCATGAGAAACTGGACAGGACTGAAATGACTCAACAGCAACAACCACCACAAAGCATTATATATTGGACAGGGAATAAGGATCCCTTGGTTTTCTAGTCTTGGCTTTAGCACTAAATATCTGTGGGACTATTGTATATTTAATTAACTACTTGTTTATAAATGAGGGGATTTGGTTCCATAATCTTTAAGATGCCTTTTAGCACTAAGATTTCATGGTTCTGTAAGTGATATTGAAGATTAGAGAAGATGAAGACCAGTGAATAGGCTGGCGTAGCGAGGGAAAGCTTTGTAGAGTACGACTTGAGCTCAGTCTTGAAGGACATGTTAGGTTTGGATAGACGGGCAGAGAAAAAGATTTCAGACAAGGGTAGGGAATATAGCACTGCCATTGTACCAAAAATGAATATGACATGTTCAGAAATGCATGGTGGTCACTTTCGACTCATAACAGCTCACCCAGGAGTTGTTAGAAACACACCATGTCTCACTCCTGTGCTTATTACTATCATGGCCACCATTTTGGAACATGGTGAACCCACTTTCTCATCTTTTTCCCTTATTCATTCTAGCAGTGTATTTCCTGTCTACGTTAGCGTTTCCCACAGCAAAACATTCCAATTACCACCCCTTCCCCCATTATCTCTCAAGCTCCATGAATCTCTGTAAGAACAACTTAGTCATATTATTCAGATTGTTCAGGGCTACTTCCCACCACCTCTCTCTTGGCCAGAGACTCCTTGGTATATATTCCTTTATTCCAATATATTCCTTTCTCCTATCTCATAGACTCTATCTGAAGCCACCTGGAGATAGAAAAAAATCAACCTGTAAAATGTAAGCAGAATGATTAAGAGATGTCTGACTTTTTATATTGCAAAGATGTTGATATTATTCATGCTTCCTAATAAGTTAAAAAAAATCTAGAGATCTTCAAGTCACTCAACTGAAAATAGGACAGAAGTCATAATTTTAAGTCTTTTCATTGAGAAAAAAGAACCAAAATGTAGAAAATGAATTTTTTTTAAACAACATCTACCTGGATTCAGTACTTTCCTTTCCTTAATCTGATTTTGTCATGGTAGGAAAAAATAAGTAGTGCTTATTGTGTGAATATTTTCAGTGAGAGGAAAAAAAAATTAGCTGCTGTGATGAAGTGTCCTATGTATCAGTTAGATGTATTTAACCTGTCAGTGTAATAGAGTGTTAGATATTTTGGGGGGATGAACTAGTCTGTCAAGTCTGATGGAATACAATGAGAAACAACTTGTTTATATTATCCAAATTTTAATTTGTTGAAAACTACATGCTGGGGAAAAAAATTCCTGATCACTAATTTGGAAAAAAAAATGAATTCCCATCTCAAAGAATGCAGCAAGTAGCTGTAACCAGCTTGTCGTATATAATCTTTTCTTCCAAACAACTTTATATACATCCTGTCATTATATTTCTTTTCACACATCTCTGAGCAATACGTCATCACATTCATTTTCTTGGTGTGGAAACTGAGGCACTAGGAGACAGCCTTGGCAGTGACAAAGCCTGGACTAGCATTTAAATTTCAAAAGTCCAGGTATCGTGCCCTAATCCCTAATGCTGAAGTTTTTCTTAACCAGATTATGATTCAGTTAAGAGTCCACTGGTAATGATGGGGTGCTTGTGCTTGGACCGTAATTCTAACATCAAATTTCTCCTTGGTCTCTGCTTGAGTGCCTGTGCTTGGACCCCACTTCTAAAATCACATCTCTCCCTAGCTTCAAATCATTGGCTCTAGCAGTCTCTTTCCAGTTCAAGGGCAGCATGCCTTAGCAAAACACTTATCTCTCCTCCTGATACTGCGACCAGCTGCACCTATAGAATTTATTAGTTTAGACTCCCTGTGTATTGCTAATTGGCTGTACACTGGGACATAACAATATTTACTACTTACTGACCTTCCTGATATGTATCCTAGACAGTCAAATGTATACTCCCTTACATTCATCTTGTCTAATAAGACATTTGTTGGAAGCAACCTGAATATCTTAAGCAAGCCCTGACCTTTGGTTGACTTAGTGACATTTCACAGTCAAAACCACACCCCCAGGTATCCCCTGCCTTGGGCTATTTCCTTGTGAACTCTGGGTAAGATAACTGTGCAGTATATGCAAAAAGTGCATGTTCCTTTAAGAACTGACCACCCCTTAACCACTCCCTAATCCCACCCCAAAACACCTAATTGACATGTTTTACCCGCAAATCTTGTATTTAAACTTTCCCTGCACCCTTGTAAGGTTGCAGGTTCCCTAAGAACTCTTGCCCGCTGTAAAGCATAATAAATCTTTGCCACTTTGACTTAAAGAATGTTTGAGATCATGAATTCATTCCAGACGGCCCTGACCCTCTCCGAGAGACCTTAAGCAGTTAGTCTGTAAAGGTGCTCCACCCTCAGGATCCCTTGCTAAGCAGTTAAAAGTCTGTAAGGATGGGTAAAACCAATTTGATTCCTGAATCCCTGGGTTTTTCCCCCTCAACAGTGGCTTAAGCAGAAGACAAAAGGTGGAGTGGAGTGTAAGGGCAAAAGGTGAAATTCATAATTGATAAAGGGATTATAGGAAAGATCCGTGATTTTTGTCAGTGGTGGACCACTCTTGGTATGGAAATTTCTTCTTCCACCAAGAGCAGATCACAATGGGTAAGTCCTTGCCCGTTGTAATTGAGCTGGTTTTAGAGATGGAATTTGAATTTAGGACTCTGACTCCAAGGCATGTGGGTTTTCCTCTGTGCTGTTCCACATTTTAATAATCTCTTATAAAGAAAGCAACTCACAGAGTGAAAAAGCAACCTTTACAAACCAAACTGATTGAAGATCACCTACCTTTACCTGATCCTCTTTCTCTGTGAAGAGAGGGAATCCATTGGCCTACTCCCCTCCTACAAAAATGTCCAGAATAAATTGGAAAAATGGTAACTCTTTGGACAAAATATGTAGAATTACTAACACCATTGGTCGAGTTGCCTGTTCTGAATCTAGATCCTCAGGGCACCTGGTTGCCAATTGCCCATTAACTCTTTCTCCACATAGGCTGGAATAAATTAATAATTTTGCAACATAAAAAGGCCTTTGTGAAAATTATTTCAAAATATCTGCTCACCCAAACTTCTAGGAGACCGGGAATGTTGGGGGGGTGGCAAGGAGGGTAGAGGAGGGAAGAGAACAATCAAGTTCCCTAGATCTGGTCTATTAGGGAAAATTACTAATTTATTCCAGAAACAAAAGTATAGACATTTTCAAAAGCAATCCATTGGAAAAAAAATCAGAGTACTTCTGTAATAACACAAAACCCCAGGAAGGCTTGGAGAGTTGCCATCTCCCACTAACAGGCTTTATCAGCTTTGGGCTCATGCTTATGGACCCAGTCAGTCCTGGGGGATCTTGGCTTATGAAGAGATTGAGGTCAGACTATATATACCCTAGAACCCTAGAGGGAATCACTTCGAGCTAAGCTTTGGCTTGCTTCTTCAAAAGGAATAGAAAGGTACTCAATGTAAAATGTCAATCAGTTATAATGTAGCAGTTTATTCTACACAAAAGAAATTCTCAACACCAAAGGCTTATATGTTCAGTTACAAACACTTGAACTAGCAGGAACAACTTATAACTGATTTTATTGGAATCTGAACAAGTTGAATATATGGTGTGGAAATCCAGGACATAGCTCCTTGCCAGTACCTGACACATAGTAGGCTTTTAATAAATGTTTACTGAATTGAATTCCAAGGTCCCTCCCTGGCAAGTCCTGTCGTGATTAAATTCAAAATAGAGCAGAAGAGATTCTTCCGAACCTTGGATTGCTCCAACAGAACTAATAACGTACATCAGTCTCAACTCCCAAACAAAGTGTTCTGTCATTAAGGAAACATCTGGGTGATCGTTCTGGGAATTGTGTGATGCTATTCTGTTGTCTGTATAAATGGAATACTAGTGTGGGCAGTTTCTTGTCGTCTCTAGCAGACTGCCTATATGCCTATACTTTGGAAGCTATTTTCCTCTTTTCAATAGTTGTCTTTTTTCAAGAAATGTCTTTATGGATTTACTTCAGCCTGACAAGTCCTTAGAGGCTGATGCTTAGAATATCAAAACATGGCTTTTGGTGGGACTGCTGCATCAGCATTTCTTTTTCGGCTTTTCTTTGGACTATCTCAACAACCTCTGAAAGGTCCAGACTGCTGTGATGGGGAAGGGCTCCCCACTGCTGCCCTACATGGGAAGTCCCTGAGTTACATGAGGTAGAAATTCTGAAGAGAAGAAGGAAGAGGGGATGGAGTCACTCCTTTTAAAATCTACTGATTGAGAGGTTCTTCCTGTAAATTAATCACTAGTCCTTTCTCTACCCCACCCAACTAGGGAACCTTACCAAGAATTTAATTTAAGGTGAATTCTGGCCCATTATGTTCCACTCTGGCAGGTTTGGCCAGGGGGTAGATCCTTTGTCTAGATTGCCTGAGGCTGTGGGTGATCTGGGGGTGAGTGTGATCAGTTACATCCCAGCCCCTCATTAGCATAGGTCCACCTCTCATAATGTTCATTTGCCTTGTTAACCAATCAGAGTCAATTGCCACTCTCAGAAATACCCATTGAATGGATTCCATGAGAGGCCTTTTATTAATTATCTGCTATCATGGATAACTAAATGATTAATTACCCAGAAACAATGTCTTTTGAACTTTTTGTATGTCATACTGTGGGTGTTTTATATGGGTGTGGGTTGTGGTACCCCGAAACAATGACAATAGTAACATCGAAGATTACAGTAACATATAATAATAATGAACAAGTTTGAAATATTGCAAGAATTACCAAGATGCGACACAGAGACGCGATGTGAGCCCATACCGTTGGAAAAATGGTACTGATACACTTGAGCAACGCGGTTGCCACAAACCTTCAACTTGTAAAGAACACAATATTGTAAAGCTTAGTAAAGCAAAATGCAATAAAACGAGGTATGCCTATACGCCTATTTAAAGTATGTACATATTACTCTAACATATAAAGTTCATATTGCAAAGCTTTTAAAAATAGAAATTAAAAAGGACAAAGATGAAATATTTTTATTTATTAATGGTACAAACACTTTTTTGTTTCCATTAAAATACCAGTAATATTATTTTTTAGTGAGAACAATCTGGTTGAATATGCAACATTATTTTTGAAAATTTTGATTGAGAATTTTGTGTTACAAGGATTCTAGGGCCTGGTTCTAAGTTCAATTTATTCTGATATTTGGTTTTTAATAATTGGCACAGCTAAAAAGACATCTCACAGAGATACATTGATCCAAATGGAAGAAATACATTGGTGGCTGAGCTTACTGAATCATGAGGCTCATTTTCTAGTCATCCACAAATTATGCAAAAATTTTTGTTGAAATTAAGCTCATGAATTTCATCTTCTTTGATGTCAATCAATTTTTCTTACAAACTAATCAGAAAGTGTTGCATTTTTGTATTTTTAATAAATTGGTTCAAAACTCACTGAAATTACACATTTGGAAAATTTTTAGACAGGCTAGAAAATTCCACTTTCAAGTATTTTAAATGGGCAGATGATTTTTTAAAAAAAGGTGACAACTTTTTTTTAAACAACAAAACCTTAGTTTTTAAATGTCTTGCTAATCATGATAGCTTTATATTATCATTAGCTAATATCTCAAAGCATTCAGGGAAAGGATGATTAATAATGTCTATTTTTCAAACTATTAATAATTTCAAATTAGAGGGCTGACTTTTTTTTTTCAGATTGCAGTATACAGATAAACAAAAGGGAGCTAGACTGTGTTGGATATTGAACAAATCTACATGGGGCCCTGGGGCAAAGTTTGTTGTAGGGCAGAAGAGAACTAGGCTGCAGAGGACACTGCTGTCATAGTGGAAGGGAGTGGCTTGTTCCCCCAGAGAGTCTGTCACATAGGGTGGAGGGATGGAGGGGTGATTTGGATTGTCGGGGGAGGGGGCATCATGGTGAATTGTAGACATACACAGCATATTTCTTTTGGATGTGTATCTAGGGAATTCTATTTTTTTACTTTTTTAAGATTGACTTTTATTGAATACTCAGTTATAAAGGACATTGTTTTCATTCATCACACAAACTAAAGCCTGACCAAACATTTTTTAATTAACAGCTAACTTTACTTTTAAAAAATACAAAAAAAGAGACACAAAATAGGAATTTTCTTTTTGGTGACATTAAGGTGTCTCCAAATGCACACCTATGGATGAGACCCAATTGGGTGGTGATTGGGAGAGTCTTGTGGATTAAGAGGATACTCTCCTACCCCCAGCACATTCTCTCCGTTTCTCAGTGACCTGGGACAAAGGTCTGTTCAGTGGAACTAATTACAGCTCTGATAATGGGCCAAAAAGCATTCATTAAAACACCTATGTGGGGACACAAGTCAAGGCAAGTCAGTGAATATTTATTAAGCATCTGCCAGGCACTGAGCTAAGTTTAGAGATACAAGAAAGCAAAAAATGGCCCTTACCCTCTAAGAGTTAACAGTCTATTGGGGGACAAAACATGCAAACATATCCAGAAACAAGATAGGATAAATTGGAGATAATGTCAGAGAGATGGTATTAGTGTTAAGGGGAATTGGGAAAAGCTTCTTGCAGAAGATGGGATTTTAGCTGAGTCTTGAAGGAAGCCAGGAGGTAGAGATGAGGAAGGGGAGAACATTGGGAAAAGGCAGTCAAAAGAGGGAGTGTCTGGTTTGAGGAACAGTAAGAAGGACAGTTTCATTAGATCACAGAGTATGTTGGTGGAAATAAGGTGTGGGAAGACTGGAAGGGTAGGGAGGGGCCAGGTTATAAAGGACTTGGAAGCCAAACAAAGCTGGAGGTAACAGGAAGAGAGTCACTGGACTTTACTGAATGGGAGACCAGTGAGATCAGGCTTCTGCTATAGGAAGATCATTTTGACGGCGGTTTGGAGGACAGACTTACGTGGGGAAAGGCTTGTGGCAGGGAGACCACCCTACTGCAATAGGCTATTGCAGTAATTGGAGCATGAGGTGATAATATGATGAAGGTACAGGTACAAAAAATGAAATCTTCCTTACTTGTGATGAGCTTACATTTGGATAATAATAAAATATTTGCATATTCCCAGAAGGAAGAAAACAAGGTGTGGTTACTGAAATTTAGGCTTTATCATTTAGGGTTTGGTCAAGCAGACCAAGATGTTTTAAGCCGGGCAGCTAGGTGGTACAGTGAGTACTCCACTACTCCACCCTGGAGTCAGGAGGACCTGAGTCCATATCTGGTCTCAGATGCTTGATACACTAGCTGTGTGACCTTGGGCAAGTCATTTAACCCCAATTGCCCTGCCTTCCCCCCTCCAAAAAACAACAAAACAAAAAAGACATAGTAACCAAGGAAGGTTCTGGAGTTCAGGCAGATGTCTGATTTACAAGTTACAACTATTCTGGAGAGCAATTTGGAATTATGCCCAAAGGGCTATAAACCTGAAAACCCTTTGACCCAGCAATGCTGCTGCTAGGTCCGTATCCCAGAGAGATAAAAGGAAAAAGATTCATATGTTAGCTGCTTTTTTGTGGTGCAAAGAATTGGAAATCTAGGGGATGTCAATCTCCATCACATTTCTCATCAAATGGGGAATGGCCAGACAAATTATAGTATATGTGATGGGAATATTATTGTGCTGGAAGAAATTCCAAGTAGGATTATTTCAGAAAAACCTGGGAAGATTTACATGAGCTGATACAAAGTGAAGTGAACAGAATTCAGTGATGTGAGCAGGAGAACATTGTACACAGTAACAACAGTATTGCAATGAAAATCAACCACGAAAGTCTTAGCTACTCAGGTCAATATAATGATCCACATTCCGAAGAACTCATGATGAAAAATCCTATCCCCATCCAGAGAGAGAACTGATCAACTATGGGTACAGATTGAAGCATATTTTTTCACTCCTCCTTCCTTCCTTTATGTTTTTCATGGTTTCACATGTATAATGGGTATTGTATAGCTTGCCTTCTTAATGGATGGGAGTGGAGGGAGGGAAAAATTTTGAAACTGAAAATCTAAAAATGAATGTCAAAAAAATTTAAAAATAAATTGGTAGGGAGCTAAGATGGCAGCTGGAAAGCAGGGACTTGCCCTAGGGCTTTCCCCCAGGACCCTCCAAAAACCTATAAAAATGGCTCTGGATGGTGGCTGGGTAGGGTCTATCACCCAGAGCTGGGAGCAGAGTGGAGCAGATACCAGTGTGGGCTGTACTCAGACCAACTAGACTGGGAGCCAGGTGGAACAGGCCCTAGCACCCTGAATCAGTGAGCTGAGGCAGTTACCAGACTTCTCAACCCACAAACACCAAAGACAACAGAGAAGGTTAGTGGGAAAAACTGCAGGGGACAGAGTGAAAGGAGTTCAGCCACCACCCCAGGGGCAGAGGAGGAGGTGCAGCTACAGAACTACAGCTACAGTTGCTGCTGGCCCCAGGCCCACCTGGTGGGAGGAATTAAGTGGCAGATCAGAGCAGGAGTGCAGAGCCTGCTTAGATCTGAGTCCAGTCTGGGTTTGTGGTTCTTGGGGGAGGAGGAATGCTGGTGTGGCAGAGCTTGCTGTGTAGAAAAAGCTCTGAAAACAAGAGCACATCCCCTCAAGCTTGGGACAAAGTATACTCCACCCTACAAGCAGTCATACCCCTACGAAAAACTCAAGGGTCAAGTAGTTGGCTGGGAACATGGCCAGGCAGTGAAAATGGACTCAGATTCAGACTCAGACTTTGGAATCTTTCTTTGGTGACAAAGACCAAAACATACAGCCAGAAGAAGTCGGCAAAGTGAAAGAGCCTACATCAAAAGTCTCCAAGAAAAACATGAACTGATCTCAGGCCATGGAAGAACTCAAAAAGGATTTGGAAAAGCAAGTTAGAGAAGTAGAGGAAAAATTGGGAAGAAAAATGAGAGTGATATAAGAAAACCATGAAAAACAAGTCAATGACTTGCTAAAGGAGACCCCAAAAAATACTGAAGAAAATAACACCTTAAAAAATAGACTAGGGGCAGCTAGGTGGTGCGCAGAGTAAAGCACCAGCCCTGAAGTCAGGAGGACCTGAGTTCGAAGCTGACCTCAGACACTTGGCACATTACTAGTGGTGTGACCTTGGGCAAGTCACTTAACCCCAATTGCCCTGCCAAAAATACAAAAAAAAAAAAACTAAAAAAAATTAAAAAATAGACTAACTCAAGTGGCAAAAGAGCTCCAAAAAGCCAATGAGGAGAAGAATGCCTTGAAAGGCAGAATTAGCCAGATGGAAGAGGAGGTCCAAAAGACCACTGTAGAAAATACCACCTTAAAAATTAGATTGGACTAAGTAGAAGCTAGTGACTTTATGAGAAATCAAGATATTATAAAACAGAACCAAAGGAATGAAAAATGGAAGACATTGTGAACTATCTCATTGGAAAAACCACTGACCTGGAAAATAGATGCTGGAGAGATAATTTAAAAATTATTGGACTACCTGAAAGCCGTGATCAAAAAGAGAGCCTAGATATCATCTTTCAAGAAATTATCAAGGAGAACTGCCATGATATTCTAGAGCCAGAGGGTAAAATAGAAATTGAAAGAATCCACTGATCACCTCCTGAAAAAGATCCCAAAAAGAAAACTTCTAGGAATATTGTAGCCAAATTCCAGAGCTCCCAGATCAAGGAGAAAATACTGCAAGCAGGCAGAAAGAAACAATTTGAGTATTGTGGAAACACAATCAGGATAACACAAGATCTAGCAGCTTCTACATCTAGGGATCAAAGGGCTTGGAATATGATATTCCAGAGGTCAATGGAGCTAGGATTAAAACCAAGGATTACCTACCCAGCAAAACTGAGTATCATGCTCCAAGGCAAAATATGCATTTTTTAACAAAATAGAGGACCTTCAAGCTTTCTCAGTGAAAAGACCAGAGCTGAATAGAAAATTTGACTTTCAAACACAAGAATCAAGAGAAGCATGAAAAGGTAAACAAGAAAGAGAAATCATAAGGGACTTACTAAAGTTGAACTGTTTTGTTTACATTCCTACATGGAAAGATGATGTGTATAATTCATGAAACCTCAGTATTAGGGTAGCTGAAGGGTGAGTTGAATATGAAGGGATGATATCTAAAAAAATAAAATCAAATTAAGAGATGAGAGAGGAATATATTGAGAGGGGGAGAATTGGAGAGAGAGAATGGGGTAAATTGCATAAAAGTGGCAAGATAAAGCAGTTCTGTAGGAAGGGAAGAGGGGACAGGTGAGGGGGAATGAGTGAATCTTGCTGTCATCAGATTTGACCTGAGGAGGGAATAACATACATACTCAATTGGGTATCTTACCCCACAGGAAAGAAGGAGGAAGGAGATAAAAAAGGGGGGATGATAGAAAGGAGGGCAGATAGGGGGAGGAGGTAATCAAAAGTAAACACTTTAGAAAAGGGACAGGGTCAAGGGAGAAAATTGAATAAAAGTGGATAGGATAGGAAGGAGCAAAATATAGTTAGTCTTTCACAACATGTGTATTGTGGAAGGGTTTTGCGTAATGATACAGATGTGGCCTATGTTGAATTGCTTGCCTTCTTAGGGAGAGTGGGTGGGGAGGGAAGAGGGGAGAGAATTTGGAACTCAAAGTTTTAAAAGCAAATGTTCAAAAAAAAAAGTTTTTGCATGCAACTAGGAAATAAGATATACAGGTAATGTGGCATAGAAGTCTATCATGCCCTACAAAAAAGTAAGGGAAAAGGGGATGGGGGTGGGGTGAGGGAAGGAAGGGCTGACTGGGGAATGGGGCAATCAAAATATATGCCATCTTGGAGTGGGGGGAGGGTAGAAATGGGGAGAAAATTTGTAAATCAAGCTCTTGTGAAAATCAGTGCTGAAAGCTAAAAATATTAAATGTTAAATAATCATTTAAGAAAAATAATTGGTAGCAAAAAGACATAAACAAACCAGAGTGGGAGACATTGAGGTTGTTCACTTAACTTTTCCCAGGTAAAAGAGTGCTACAGCTGCTGTAGGACAGGCTGAATGAACCAAGTTGCTGCTTGGATACCACTGGGTTTTGGGACCTATCTTACCTCAAAAGGCGTCAGGACTATATCTAAATCCTAGTTGAATCAGAGAGTCTGTAGATTAATAAATAAAGCATGGGAATCCTCCAAAAACAGTACATTCTGGAATTGTGTTATTTTGCATTAAGAATACCCCCTTGGGGCCAGGGGCTTGCCTTGGAAGGAATCTTGGTGTCTAAGTCCCCTGCAGCCGGTAGTAACATACAGCCAAGTAAGAAGAGGAAGAGGTCTATTTTCTAATCAGATCAGTCATTCTGATTTACATAGATCTGAGAAACATGATGGAGGGGGACAGGGAGATGTTTCCTTACCATAGTTTTGCTTAAAGTCTTCTCCATTTGAGGAAGGAGAGCCCTTGATAAACCTGAAGAGCAGAGTAAGAAATAAAAACTAAAGTGAGTTTCTGATCAGTCAGCTGAGAGTTAAACTGAGACTCTGAGGAAACAGTAGAGAAGAGAGGGAGTTCAATGATCTTAACATTGGCATCTGTTCCCTTCTGGTGCAATCTAGCTGAGAAGTTATCTTAAGCATTGCTTGAAAGAACTGGCCAAAGGAGAAGCTACCAGAATTCTAGCCATTTCTGTTTAATATTTTTATCAGTGACTTAGATGAAGACCTAAATAGCTTGCTAATCAAATTTGTGGATAGAACTGGGCTGAGAGGGATGGCTAAAATGTTGCATAACAGAATCATGATCCAAAAAAGATCTCAGGAGACTAGAACAATGGATCATATGTAATAGGCTGAAATTTAATAGGGATAAATATAAAGTCTTGCCTTTGGGTTCCAAAAATCAAGTGTACATATAAGAAGAGGATGGCAGAGGTATTACCAGGAATTTTTTTACCTGCAAAAATAAGTCAGGGCACAACGACAGAGAGGACAGTTTAAACGTGGGTAGAGATAGCAGTTCATCTTCTCTCTTATCTTGACCTCCATAGCCTATGAGTTGCTTTTCCATGCCCTCCTAGGGCCTGCCTTCCTCACCTTTTCCCTAATCCCAATGGGAGTACAAGCTAAAAGAAGACTGAAGAAAAAGTCACAAGGACGATGGTCTCTGATTTACCTCCCACCATATCAGAACCTACCTCACCACCCTATTCTAGTTATAGCTCCATAGGGTGGTGAAATGTGAATAGAAAACAATTCATATAAAAACAGCCTGAGGTCACTAGTGGATATTGTCTGCCTCAATTCTCATTCTTGTCTTTTGACTTCTTCCTGGACTCTCTAGCCCAGATCTTCTTATTCAAACATAGATAAATATGGTCATTTTTTGTTTACCAAAATATTGATTAGCCAGAATACTGTTACTGTCCTTAAAACAGAGACTATTCCTTGGAGAGCCAAAGTCAAGAAACCTCTAGCATTCTCGCTAAAGCCAACAACATGACTTGTCACAGTAAGTGGGAAGAAAAGGGTAGTATCAAGTGATGTCATGGGTCGTGAGAAGGACTTTAGCATAAAACCTGCCAGTTCAAGAGCTGATGTTCTGTGGGGCTGAGTCATTTAGAACTATTTGGTGTGGAGGGGGAAGGAAGATGCTAATTTGAGGGAGTTTGTGCCAGATTAGTTAGGATCAAGTGATCTAAAAAGGCAGAGTAATTATTGTGTTCTATCCAGCACAAAGTCAGAGTACAGTGTTCAGTTTTATATTTATATTTATCTATATATTAAGTGTATTAAGTGTTTAGAATGTGGGCGAGGCAAAAAGCTATGTGTCTTGGAAGATCAGTAGGAAAAAAATTATCCTTTTTTTTTTTGCTTTGTTTTGGGTTCTTTGAAAGGAAGATTGACAGGAGTCACATCTGCCTACTGCTCAACAAAGAGAGAAGGAGTGGGAAGAACTGTACCCAAATGTTTCCCTAACAAAGTTGAAGGGATAAATCATGTCTTTGAAATTTTACGGAAAAAAATTATGTGGGCGCCTGGAAGAGGGGTGATGGGTGTGCTTTTAGAGCCTATGACTTTGGTGTCTCCACCTAACAGTTAATTTTTAATACTTCTTCTGACTGAAGATCTCAAAGCACTCGATAGTCTTGTTTCATTTGCTGCTTTGCAGTGTGGATTAGTAGATGGAGACTTGGCCTTAAAACCAAGAAGACCTGGATTCAAGTCCCTCCTCTGACCCATACTGGCTTAGTGACCATGGGCTAGTCATTTAACCCTTTTAATTCACTGGACTACAGTCTTATATAAAGCTGTAGAACATGATGCTGGTCTGCTCAACCAGGAGTTCCCTATACCAATGAATCTTTGGGTCTTATCTCTATTTCTGTGTTGCTTTGCAGCCAACTCACAGCACAGGTTTATGTCAATTAAATAGACAAAACTAGACCACAATCTATCTATATAGTTTGATTTAAGCACCTAGTATATTGAAGGCATTGGCAACATATAGGCAGAACTACTTAGTCTGTATCCTCAAGGCATTTCTATTCTATTGAGGGGAGAGGGATAGGATGATAATCTAACATTTATATAGTTTTATAAGATTTGCAAAATACTTTTCAAATGTTATCTTATTTTATCCTCACAACAACCCTGGGAGGTAGGTGTTATTATTATCCTTATTTTTCAGATGAGGAAACTGAGGCAAATAGATGTTAATTGACTTGTCCAGGGTCACATGGCTAGTAAGTGTCTGAGGTCAAATTTGAACTCAGATCTTCCTGATTCCAGGTCTAGCTCTCTAATCACTACTCCCTAGATGTAAGAGAACAAGTATTTACTAAGTGTCTACTATGTGCCCATCACCGTGCTAAGTGTTTTACAAATATTGTCTCATTTGATCCTCATAGGATATGATGTATAGATGTATAAGTATGATATGAGATAGGTTCTGATGGGGTCAAGTAAAGACTTAGACAAAGACTCTCTTCAAAAAAATTTGAATAGAGAAAGTAACCTGACTCTCCATTTTCCATCTGCAGCTCTGGTTTGAATTCCAAGGAACATGATTTTCCATGCTGGATACAGTGATCTTCTGAAATCTCATCATGCTGCTTAAATCAGCTTTGGATATTCAGCACCTTCCCAAATCCCTCAGCCTCCTCTCCCCTCTGATTGAAGGGCTGATACTAAACTTCTTCCAAAGTTCTCCTTTATAAAGGGCTGGATCTGGACTCTCCAGCTGACTCTCCACCTTCTTTTCTTTCTTCCTTTTTTAAAAAAAGTTTTTTATTTTCAGTTCTAAATTCTCTCTCTCTGGCCCCTCCCCCACCCATTGAGAAGGCAAGCAATATGATACTCATTATAAATTTGAATTCATGCAAAACGTATTTCCATATTAGCCATGTTGCACCAATAAAAACAGAAAAATCAAGAGAAATACAGTGAAGGAGTATGCTCTAATGTGCACTCAGAGTTCATCAGTTTTTCCTCTGGAGGTGGATAAAATTTTTCATCATAAATCTATGGAATTATTGAGGATCATTGTATTGATCAGAGTAGCTAAGTCCTTTACAATTGATTATTATTATTATAGCATTGCTGTTGCTGTGCATGATGTTCTCATCTTTCTGCTCATTTTACTCTGCATTAGTTCATATAAGTCTTTCCAGGTTTCTCTGAAGCTATCCCTTTTTGGCATTTCTTACAGTACTATAGTATTCCCATCAAAATCACAAGACACAACTTGTTCATCCATGTCCCAATTGATGGGCATTCCCTCAATTTCCAATTCTTAGCCACCACAAAAAGAGCTGTTGTAAATATTTTTGTAGATATGGGTTTCCTTTTTCTTTGAGCTCTTTGAGTAAAGACCTACCAGTAGTATTACCAGGTCAAAGGGTTAATATAATATAATAAAAATGACATTACCACCTAAATTAATTACCTTGTTCAGTGCCATACCCTTCCTGGTAAGATGAGCTGAACATTTCCATAGTGTTTTCAACAGACTGTAATCAACCAATACTGAAGCCATTGACCATATGCCTCAGGTTGAAGTCAATTCCTCTCTAACCAAATTTCCAACTGAAGAAGAGGTATTGGATGCCATTACATTCCTCTGGGGTGGCAAAGAACCTGGTGCTGATTCCATCCCAGTAGAGATATGCAAAGCAGAAGATGACCGAAATCCTCTGGATTATATTGCAAGAGGAGGTTATCCCTCAGGAGATGAAGGATGACACCATTGTCCATCTCTATAAAAGAAAAGGAAACAGGTTGTCCTTTGACAATCAAGGGCGGATGGGGTGTGGGGAGTTAGTCATTGCTGCCAAGATTCTTCCCAGAATCCTTCTTAATCAGCTAATCCTTCACCTGGAAGATGGCCATCTCCCCGAGAGGCATTGTGGCTTTAGAAAGGTCCAAGGAACGGTAGACATGATTTTTGCTGTCCAACAACTAAAGGAGAAATGCCAGGAGCAGAACAGAGGTCTGTACACAATGTTCATTGACCTGATCAATACCTTTGATACTGTCAGTCATGAGGGCTTGTGGAAGATCATGGCGAAATTTGGTTGCCTGGAGAATTTCATCAGTATTGTATGCCAGTTTCATGATCTCATGTTTATAAGGATTATGGATGAAGGATGATGCACTCATGTTTTCATAGTGACCAATGGAGTGAAGCAGATCTGTGTGCTTGCTCCCACGCTTTTCACCATGATGTTTGCCATGATATTGTCAGACACCCTCAAGAAGGATGAAAATGGCATCAAGGTCAGCCACTACACTTAAATAAACTATTTAACTTGAAAAGACTACAAGCCGAAACTAAAGTGGAGGGAGAGTTGGTGTTTGGTTTTTTTGTTCATAAATGATTGTGTGCCCAATTAAGCTTCTGAGACTGAGATGCAACAGAGTATGGATCAATTCTCTGCCGATTGAGCTAATTTTGGCCCAACAGTTAACACCAAGAAAACAGAAGTTCTTCGCCAGACAGCGCTGCACCATCGATACATGGAACCATTTCGTTATATATTAAGCTTAGCTTGGTATACAGTGTGAGATGTCAGTCTGTGCCTGGTTTCTGCCAGGCTGCTTTCCCATTTTCCCTGCAGTTTTTGTTGAATAGTGAGTTCTTGCCCCCAAAACTTGGTCATTTACTACTGTATATTGTCTACTTAATTTATTCCCACGGATCAACTGTTCTCTTTGTTATCCAGTACTAGATTGTTTTGAAGATTACTGCCTTGTGGTATAGTTTGAGGTCTGGTACTACTAGGCTGCCATTCTTCATTTTTTTCCCCACTGATTCTCTTGATGTTCTTGACCTTTTGTTCTTCCAAATAAACTTTGTTATTTTTTCTAGCTCCATAAAACAATTCTTTGGTAGTGTGATTAGTATGGTATTGAATAAGAAAATTAATCTAGGTAGTATAATCATTTTTCTTATATTGGCTTGGCCTATCCTTGAACAATTAATATTTCTTCAGTTGCTCAGATCAGTTTTTATTTGCGTGAAGTGTTTCATAATTGTGTTTATATATTTCCTGAGCAGGTCTTGGCAGGTAGACTCTCAAATATTTTATACTATCTGAAGTTATTTTAAATGGGATTTCTCCATCTATTCCTGCTGGGTTTTGTTTGTAATATGTAGAAATGCTGATGATTTGTGTGGACTTATTTTATATCCTGCAACTTTGCTAAAGTAGTTATTTATTTCAACTAGTTTTTTAGTTGATTCTCCTGGGTTCTCTAAGCATACCATCTAAACATATTATTTGCAAAAGGCAATAAGTTTTGCTTACTTGTCATTCTGTGCTTTCCAGCTGCAGCTCTGCTTGGTTTGAACTCCACAGAACCTGTGTCTTTTTTTTATTTGTATCCCCAGCTCTTACCATAGTTCCTGGCACATACTAAGTGCTTAATAAATGTCTATTGAATTGAACTGAATTGAATTTTTAGTTGGGGGCTCAAGGAAGGCTACATTGCAGACAAGAACTGAATGAACCTTGAACAAACAGGGGAAATCCCAAAGGGGAGATGAGGATGTACAATATAGGCATGGGGCAAAGCCAGTGACTTTATGTGTAGTTCTGGAAGGAGCTGGTAGTTCAGTTTGGAACACACAGTGCATAGAAGAGTTCATTCATCAGTAAGCATTTATTAAGCACTAGCTGTGTGCCTTGCACTGGGCTAGGAGTTAAATGAAATAGATTTAAAAAGCAGGTTGGAACCAGATTATTGGGGCCTTGAGTACTAAGCTAAAGGGTTTTTCTTTTCTCGTAGAGACAATAAAGTTAAACTGAAGATTTGCAAATGAGGGAGTGACATCGATAGACCATTATTTTGGCAGAAGCGTGAGGGCAGGAAAAGGGACAGACTGAAAGTAAAAAAAAAACAATTAGGAAACTATTACCTCTAGGTAAGAAGTGCTATGAGTCTGAATGAGGATGGTGTCTGTATAATGAGAAAGAAGGAGATGGTGTGTAAGAGATGTGAGGGAAGTCAATTCAGTAGAAATTGGAATCTGTTTGGATATGGGGAATGAGGGAGAGGGAAGAGTCCCCCGATGACTCCATGTTTCCAGGTCTTGGAATGATAGATAATAGTGGTGCTATCAACAGAGACAGAGAAGGAAATTGTGGGGAGATGGCAGAATAAGGCAGGAAACTACTTGCCTCTCCCAAATTCCTCCACAAATAACTTAAAATTATGCTTCAAAGTAAATTTTAGAATGGTAGAGATAATTAGAAATCAAGGTAAAGCAGTTGTCCAGGCTAAGACAACTTGGGACATGTTAGGAAAGATCTAACCTCCCAGGGTGGTGGTCTAGGCTGACTGAAGTGCAGATACCTCCAGGCATCTCTGAGTCAACAAATAGCAAGCTCTGGGAAAAGCTGTGTAGGGCAGCCTTAGCTTTGAGAGCTTTCACCCTCATGGAAGAGGTAGGGGTTGGGTGGTTGATCAGGGGAAGATTGTGGGGGCCCTTCGCTGATGTTGGATAGGGGCCTGGCAAGCTGACCAGATAGGGTCCCAAGCTGTGGCTACAGGTGAGGGAGAGTGAGCACCTGCCTGGTGAGTGTGGTTGCAGAGGGGCAAGGCCCTGCTGGTTGTGGTCACTTGCAGGGGAGGGGTCCCTGGTTTTGGTTCCAGGGCAGAGGGGTGAGCTGAAGTTTGTAGTTGCTGGAGTGACCACAGGGAGTAAGGGCATTTGCAGTAACAGGGTTTCTGGGGGCCCTATTTGGTGGCTCAGGGGTTGGACAGGAGTGCCTGAGGTCACTTATAGATCAAGGTGTGATCCAGAGGAGCAGTGAACATACCTGGCCTTAGATTATTATAGAACACTAGAAGAACCTAGAGGTCAAAGGCTTAGATGGAGCTTAGAAAACAACAGCATGAAAAACCTGAAACTCAAAACATTATCCCCCCACATCCTGGGAGCAGAGCCTGACTCTAACATAAAATTAACAGCCAAGAAAAAGGACATTAAAATTAGTAAAAAATAGAGAAAGAACTTGAACATAGATAGCTACTATAGTGATAGAAAACATCAAGGTTCAAACGAAGAAGACATTTTTCAAAGAAAAATGTAAAATGGTCACAAGCCCTATCCTGAAAGAACTTAAAAAGGACTTTAAAAATCAAATAAGACAGGTTGAATAAAAATTAGGAAAAGAAGTGGATTAAGTAAGTAAAGTAAGAAAATTATGAGAAGAAAGTCAACCAATTGGAAAAAAGAGACCCCAAAACTAAAATAACTGAAACTAAAATAATGCCTTAAAAATTAGAATTGGGCAAAGGGAAGCTAATGACTTCATAACACATCAAGAAATAATAAAACAAAATCAAAAGAATGAAAAAATAGAAGAGAATGTGAAACATACATGGAGATCAGATCAATGAAAGATAATAGAATTGTTGGACTACTTGAAAGTTATGACAAAAAAAGAGTCTAGATACAATACTTCAAAAAATTATTGAGGAAAATTTCCCTGAAGTTCCTGAACTAAAGGGTAAAATAGAAATGGAAAAAATTCACCAATCACCACCTGAAAGAGATCCTAAGATGAAAACTCACAGAAACATTATAATTAAGTTTCAAAGCTCCCAGGACAGGAAAAAATACTACAAGCAACTAGGAACAGTTTAACTATTGTGGAATTACAGTCAGGATAACACAATATTTAGCAGCTTCTATATTAAAAGACTGAAGTTGCATGGAATATAATAGCCCAAAGAGCAAAAGATCTGGGTTTCTAACCAAGAATAACCTACCCAGCAAAGCTGAGTGTAATCCTGTAAGGGAAAAAGGGGATATTTAATGAACTAAAAGACTTTCAGGTATTCTTGAGGAAAAGGCCAGAACTAAAGGGAAAATTGACCCACAACAACATATCACAAAAATTATACATTGTGACCAAGTAGGATTTATACCAGGAGTGTAGGGCTAGTTCAATATAAGGAAAATTATTAATACAATTGATTATATCAATAACAAAAGTAACAAAAATCATGATTATGTCAATAGAGAAAAAAAGCTTTTGACAAAATATAGTACTCATTATCATGTAGTGATAGTATAGATAGGTATAGATATAGATAGATGAAGTATAAATGGATTTTTCCTTAAAACAGTAAGAAGCATTTACCTAAAACCATTAGCAAGCATTATCTGTAATGGAGATAAGCTAGAAACCTCCCCAGTAAGATGGAAGTGAAACAAGGATGCTCATTATCATCAATATTATTCGATATTGCACTAGAAATGCTAGCAATAGCAGTTAAAGGAAGAAAAAGAAATTGAAGGAATCAGAATGAGCAATGATGTAATAAAATTATCTCTTTTGCAGATGATATGATGGTATACTTAAAAAAATCCTAGAGATTCAACAAAAAAGCTAGTTGAAATGATAAGATAATTTTAGCAAAGAAGCAGGATGTAAAATAAACCCATGTAAATCATCAGCATTTCTATATATCACCAACAAAGCTCTCAAGAAGAGATAGTAAGAGATAGTTCATTTAGAATAACCATAGGCAACATAAAATACCTGGGATTATATCTGCCAAGACAAACCTAGGAACTATATCAATACTTATAAAACACTTTTTATATTAATAAAACCAGGTATAAATAATTGGGGTAATATTAATTTTTTCATGATAGGCCAAGCCAATATAATAAAAATAACAATTCTACCTAAATTAATCTACTTATTCAGTGCCATCCCAATTAAGTTACCAAAATATTATTTTATTGAGCAAGAAAAAATAATAACAAAATTCATTTAGAAGAACAAAAAGTAAAAAATATCAAAGGAATTAATGAAAAAAAAATGTAAAGAAAATCTGGAAGTACCAGTTTTAAACTGTATTTTAAGACAGTAATTATCAAAACTATCTGGTACTGACTAAGAAATAGGATGGTGGGTCAATGGAATAGAGTAGATATACAATAAACAGTAGTAAGTGATTATAGTAATCTTTTGTTTGATAAATATAAAGATTTAAGCTTTTGATAGAAAAATTTGCTCTTTGGTAAAAATTGTTGGGAAAGATGGAAAGCAGTCTGGCAGAAACTAGTTAGAGAACAATATCTTATACCATTTACCATCAAAATGAATACCTGACCTAGACATGAAGGAAGATATCATAAGTAAATTAGAAGAACATGGAACATATTGCCTATCAGATTTATTGATAGAAGAATTTTTGAATAAACAAGAGATAGAGGGATAAGTAGAATTGTTAATTTTGATTACATTAAATTAAAAAGGGTTTCATAAGTCTCCAAAGTGGGCAATACAACCCCCTGAGGGTACTGGAACAATCCAGAGGGACAGTAGTATGCTCAGGTGCAGCTGAGGGAGTATTGAATAAAAATAAGGGGGCAGTAGAAGCATAAGGAAAGAAGAGACAATAAGAAAAATTTGAAAAACCATCTGTTGTGTAACAGAGTTAAAGTCATAGTATTACATTATTTTCCAAATAAACACATAAAATGCAAGTTATAACCAATCGGTGGTCAATTCTGCCCACAGGTCTTAACAAACAAGTGTTGGCAGATGAACATGTCTCGAATTGTTGGGAAGTCCCGGATGCATCGGCAGGAATATGCGTGTGTAATGACTTGTTTACAATATGATATTATTGGTTACATGATGCAATATTGTGTCATCAAAATTTCAATGCATTTTTTCTAAAAGGGGGCGGTAGGCCAAGTGACCAAACCTTAATCTGGTTTATTCAAATAAAAGCAATGTAGCCAAGTTTAGAAGGAAAACAGAAAATTGGGGCAGGGGGTAATTTTATAAACAGTTTCTCAGATAAAGGCCATCTATCTGAAATATATAGAGGATTGAGTCAAATTTATACGAACATGAGTCATTCCCCAAATGGATCAATGGATATGAATGGGCAGTTTTTGGAGGAAGAAATCGAAGCTATATATAGTAATGAAAAAAAAATGCTCTAAATCATTATTAATTAAATTGGAGACAATACACGAGCAAAGAGACTAAAGAGGAACAGTAGATAGAAAAGAAGAATTGTTTTTGTAAGGAGCCAAAGCAGTGCCCATGATTTAAGAGTGGGTGGTTTTGTAGAGTATAAAGGATCAGGAGGCAAAATTAGCATAATCTCCTACTTCAGTAATTTTGAGACTCCTTTAATTTCAAGAGTTTGGCTTAATGATTCACACAGGGAAAACTAAGATAAATAAGAATGTACTTTTTGTCCAGGCTATACAGTTGAAAGGACAGCCTACAAAGCATATCCATCCATCAGTATGTACATCTTGGACTGGTACTACAAATGGATGGTAAATCGGACCAGAATGGAGCAGGCTGGGCTTACCTTTGGGAAACTGCACCATTCTCTTAAGAATCCTAAAATTCTTCCAAAGGCCGAGGACCATCTTTTTTCATAACAATGTTTTTTCAGAGTTGCATAGCAGTGAGTCATGAACACTTCAGTCTCTGAAGAATAGAAATTGAAGATCACCCAAAGGGCAATGAAGGGGTGTGTGGTGGGTGTGATCAGCCTACAACATAAAATTATTCTTGTTTATCTTTCGTTTTCAAAGAGGACCAATGACATCACGGGTGATGACTTGCAGGTGAATTGGATTGGAGTGAGACAGAGTTGCACAAAGTTGTCAGACTCTCTCTTCCCAAATCATTGAAGTCCAGTGGCAGGACAAAAGTCAGGATGACTAGTAATGGGCCAAGATGCAGTGGATGACTTTGGCATCTTCAATGCCTGACCAAGCTCTAAGTGCTCCACAGTGTCTGCTTCAGCTGCCTTCATGGCTGTTGGAAGAAATTGTTCTTATATGTCTTCATATGGGAATCTTCAGATACTTGGGGTAGACATTCCTCTAACTCACCAACAGGTCTGAGGCCTGTGTGTTGCCCTCAGCCTGGTTTAATCCATCTGTCGAAAGGTTTCACTGGAGTGTGGCCACTGTGCATGCTACAGCTTCTTGGAGCCACAGTGAGAGTTGGGTAAAGGTGGCCATAAAAGGTAGATGAGCAGCTCTTAAAAGGGCTGGGCAGGCCTTGAACACCCCATAAGCCCCAATACAAAATTAACAAGGAATTAGGAAGAAGTTTTACTAAGGATGTCATCAAGGAAATGCATATGTAAAAATATGTGGCTAATGACTTGGCAAGAACATAGGATGATTGACAGACAATCTCTATACTCCATAGACATCCTCTTAATGTCAAGAGAAACTGAGAAAGGCTCTCAGCACTTTGGATGGATTTCCTGTAGTGAACTTACTGGAGGATACAGAAAAGTTGCCAAGGACCAATGGGTGGGCATGGGTGGGTTGCCAAATGCAGAGTTGGAGGGTGTACCCTCACCAGTAAGATCCCAGACCCTGCTGAGCACATACACTAGTCCCAGGCCTTTTGCTCAGGATCTCATTGTGCTGGCATGGTTTGGACAGAAGGCAGAACCCAAATACAGCATTTGGAGTCAGAGGCCTGGGTTTGCCCTGGTCTGCCTCCTACTACTTACTATCTGTGAGACCCTGGGCAAGTTACTTAATCTCAATTTCCTCATCTGTAAAATGAGGGGGTTGGACTCAATGATCTCCAAGGTCCCTTGTGGTTCTAATCTAAGAACCCATGAGCTACTCCTTTTTCTTTTGTCCTTTCTCCCTCCCAATTTCAGACTTCACAAAGCAAGTATTTGTGTTTGCTTTTCAACATCCATATGGAAAAAAGTATACTCTCCCTACCTGACAGATACAGGTTGAGAAGAGCCTGATAGTACAAAATGACTGTCACAGGCCTCCTGGGGTTTAGAACAGCCCCAGGACATTCTTAAGGGGGATGAGGTAAGTGGTAGTGTTTGGCTTTTTATTCTTACGCTTTGGATGGGAATTCAGACTTATCGACTTGGACCCAAAGCTGCAGATAAACTGGTTCCACACCTCCTTATCTGTAATGACCCTTTGGAGCCAAAAGTACAGAGCTATCTGGCCACACATGAACAAGGTGAGTTTCTAAGTAGTATATGCTGATAAATGTCTGCCTTAAATAAAGGAAGCAGTCATTGAACAATCTGCTTTTTGGATATGTGTGTGTGTGTGTGTGTGTGTGTGTGTGTTTGTAGAAAGATGTGTACATATGCACATACATAAATGAGTGTGTGTATGTGTATATATACACATAACACACACATATGTATGTATGTATTCAGCAAGATGGTGCAGTAGATAGAGTATGGGGCCTGGAGTCAGAATGACTTGAGTTCAAATGTGGCCTCCGATGCTTCCCTGTTTGCCTCGGTTTCCTCATCTGTAAAGTGAATTGGAGAAGGAAATGGCAAATCACTTCTGTATTTTTGCCAAGAAAAACCCCAAATGGGGTCATGAAGAGTAGGACATGACTGAAACAACTGAACAATGACAACAACAACAAAATGTATACATACGTACACACATACATATAACATATACTACTGTTACTGTTCTTAATCATGATTCCCATCTCTCTGTCTGTCTCCCTCTCCCTCTCCCTCTCCCTCTCTCTCTGTCTCTCTCTATCTCTCTCTCTCTCTCTCTCACTCCCCACCTCTCTCCCCCTCTCTCTTCTCTCTCTCTCCCTCTCTCTTCTCTCCTCTCTCTCTCTCTCTCTCTCTCTCTCTCTCTCTCTCACTCCCCACCTCTCTCCCCCCCCTCTCTCTCTCCCCCCCCCTCTCTCCCTCTCCCTCTCCTTCTCTCTCTCCCTCTCCCTCTCCCTCTCTCTCTCTCTCTCTCTCTCTCTCCCCACCTCTCTCCCCCCCTCTCTCCTCTCTCTCTCCCTCTCTCTCTCTCTCTCTCTCTCTCTCTCTCTCTCTCTCTCTCTCCCTCACTCTCCACCTCTCTCCCCCTCTCTCTTCTCTCTCTCTCCCTCTTCCTTCTCTCCTCTCTCTCTCTCTCTCTCTCTCTCTCTCTCCACCTCCCCACCTCCTTCCCTCCCTCCTGCCTCCCATTTATCCCCTGTGGGAACCTGAGTGAATAATTTAACTTCTAAGTCCTTCAGACAACTCCCTAAGACTTTTCTACTGAGGGCAGGTCCAGATCCTTCCTCAATGTGTTCTTTTGTAATTGTGGGAGAAGTAGTTTAATGTTTTGTTTTTGTTTTTTTCTTTCCCAGCCATGTTATAATACAAAGGGCAGGGACCTCTATTTCCCTTTCTAGAAGAAGCTAGGTGTCACAGTGATAGAGTAAGGGACTTGGCTTTGGCATCAGAAAGGTCTGAGTTCAAATATTGCTTCAGGCACTTATTAATTGTGTGGCCCTGGGCTAGTCACTTAACTTCTCTGTGTCTCAGTTTTCTCATTTGTGCAATAATAAGATAATAAGGATAATAAAGAGACAATAGGTGACACTGTGGATAGAGTGCTGGACTTGGAGCCAGGAAGAATCATTTTCCTGAGCTCAAATGTGGCCTCGGATATGTATTTGCTGTGTAACCCTGGGCAAGTCACTTAACCCTGCTTGCCTCAGTTCTTCATCTGTAAAATGAATTGGAGAAGGAAATGGTAAACCACTCCAGTATCTTTGTGTCTTTGCCAAGAAAACTCCAAATAGGGTCATGAAGAGTTGGCCATGATTGAAATGACTGAAAAATAAGAGCACGGGGTTGTTGTGGGGAGCCAATGAGCTCATCTATGTAAATCACTTTACAAATCTGAAAGTGCTATATAAATGCTAGCTATTATTTTTTTTCTATTGAAGGTCACACACAAATAAAAAACTTGCAACTAACTTTAATTTGTCTCTTTTTCTCTCTCTTTTTTTAATAAGGAGTAAATACAAAATATCCAACTCATCTACTTTCCTAATTAGCAGGGAAATTAGGAGATTGGATTAGATGTCCTCTAAGGGCCCTTCCAACTCTAAACCTATGATTCTCTAACTCTTTGTTACATAATAAAAATATACTTCTCTCAGTATTATGAACAATCAGGTTAGAAAGATACAAAGCAGGGCAGCTGGGTGGCACAGTGAGTAGAGCACCCCCCTGGAGTCAAGAGGACCTGAGTTCCTGTGGCCATGGACACTTGACACACTTACTAGCTGTGTGACCTTGGGCAAGTCACTGAACCCCAATTGCCCTGCCTTCCACCCTGCAAAAAAAAAATAAAAAATAAAAATAAAGAAAGAGAAGAGGCAGTTATCAGAATGACCTTCTGCTGATCAAGAGAAAAGGCAGGGGCACATCATATATCCTTTGGTATAATGAGGCATCCCTATAGCCAGAATTTGAGTCTGTAAAAGTATTGCTTTGAGAATCCTCCTCCAAGAGTCTAACTGCCTCTTGTCTTCTCGGTTACCAATGGGAATCACGTCTAAAAAGATTAATGAAAGATGATCAATGGAATAAGGGGTTTTAGGGGTGAGGGAAAGGGCAAGTTAATGTTCCAAATTGATTTTTACTTGTATATGGCCCTTGGTAGTATATTGTTGTTTGTTGTTGTATTTCTAATGCATCAGCGACCCTCATTTGGTCTCTGTTTGGCTTTCCCTACCCATTCTCTCATCTTCGATCAGACCAAGGAACACTGGGAATATTGCCTCTGTCTTTGAGAGAGAGCTCCATTTGCAAGTGAGTAGACTGGAATACCAGTGGTAGACAGTGAGAGTACAATGGGATATGTGTATAGGAGAAGCCAAGGCAAATTCTAAAATTAGGCTGAGAAGCAAAAGAAAACTTCAGGCACTGTCTTCTGCAAGCTGAAGAGACTTTATAGTAGAGGGACATGTTGAATAGATTTGTTCTAGCCCAAGATTTGACTATTCTAACTCTTACTGTGGATTTGAGTGGTCTTGCTATTTTGCCTTAGCCATCCCACCCTCCATTGTAGGTGGCAGATTAGGGGTCCTGAGTAATGGTTCTTCTTCAGTCTGATCCTCTCATGGTATTCTTTATCCTAGACTACTAACCCAAGAAGCTAGAAAGGCCCCTCATCCCCAGCTCTGTGACTGCCAGTGGGAAAGGCTTTTCACTACCTGGACCACAGAGTTATCTTCTGTCTTTGGGTTTTGGCATTGTTCAGCCCAATGCTTCCTCTAAGTGTTGATACACTTTGGACCCTGAAAAATTGATCTCACCTCCTTTACTCTATCTCAACTGGACAAAAGGAATTCCCTCTACAATGTACTTCACAAAGAAACCTCCAGGCCTTTGATGAAGGGAAACCTATTATCTGCAAATGGGTAGCCCATTTTGGGCAGCTTTCATTGGTGGGATAGTTTTTCCTACCATTAATCCTAGATTTGAGTCTTTACAATTTCCATTCATTGCTCTAGGCTCTGTTCTCTGACACTGAGGAGAGAGTAAATGTCTGATCAGATAATTTGGAAATATGAATGAGGATCTAAAAGCATGCCCCAACACTGCAAATCCACAGCAGCCAAAGGTATTGGAAGGAACTGCTGCAAGGGCAGAGCAACCATCTCCCATAATTTTGCAGCTGTTCACTCAGCCCGTGAATGACACCTATTGAGTCCTTATGGAACACGAAGGAGACATTCTTAAGGAACATGGAGATTGTTGGGGGTCCCACAACCTTCAACTCTCAGGGTCCTGTTACCTCTGAGGGAGTGACCCAGAAGGTATTGTCTAGAATATAGCTGCTACTGATTTTTATGATACAAGATTCATCACAGGTTTTCTGTGCCCAAGACCTTAGCTCACAACTCATAGCATGGTCCGGAAAACAAAATTCCTTCAGGGACACATATGACATAGGTGGATAAAACCAGATCACACTAGGATCACCACTAGACTGTTCAGAAAGGAAATTGTTTGATCTGGTCATAGCATCATATATGCAGAACTAGAAGGGGCCTCAGAGGCTAATTCAATCCCTTTCATTTTATATATGAAGAAAGTGAGGTCTTCAGAGGTTTGGTGACTTGCCTAAAAGCACATAACTAAGAAGTGGCTAAGCTCAGATTTGAACCCTGGCTCCAAATCCAGCACATTCTAAGCTGCACCTACCTGCCCTCTATTACATGCATCAAGTTTGTCGATAAGTCCTAGAATTGTCCAGTGTGTGTTCCTTTGTATCAATCTGCTTCCGAAGGAAGTAAGGGTCAGAGATGGGATTAGAACTCGGATTGTCTGATTTCAGAAGCAAGGCTGATTCCACCATACCACACTGCCTCCCTGACTTCCCCTCTCTCTCTAGCTCCAAGATAATTAGCTTTGCCACAGCAGGATAATGGTCCAACCTTTGCAAACATCAGCCAAGAGCCCTGGTCTTTTCTACTTTTAACTGCTAGCTGTAGGCAGCCCCATTGCAGGAGAGAGGTTGGTTCAATGCTCAAGGCTATTGTCAACAGCTACTGCCTTTCCACCCCCACAGTTCGGAGCCCTGCCTTTCTTATTGTGGAGATACCTTCCAACTCAAAGTTCCATGACTCTATAATTGTCTATCCCTCTTGTCACACTTCACCAGACTAATTTGGGTATTCTTCTCCATGTTGGATTTATATGAAACAAATATTTTCTGTGTCTATGTATATCTCAAGCATACGAGGGATAATTTTGAAAGTACTGCATGTGCATAGTGAATTGGAAGCTGTAGATGCATGTGGCATATGTCTTTTTATAGCATATTTTATTATACTTTAGAATTATGTAAGGATCAAATTGGCCAGCACTGAGATGGCCTGCCATAGACCCAGGTGCCCTGGGCTGGTCTCTACTGATGTGTATACACATTGGTTCTCAGCAACATTTTCCAAAGGGGAGTGGTTGCTAAGCTACACGAGGGGGAGATGGTTATGGCCTATGGGTAGTGAACTCAGATCACTATGCTAGTGAAGGCAAGGTTCCTTCATTCAACTACATCAAACATCCATTAAATGACTATGTGTGAGGTTATTGTTTCCGGGGAGTCAAAAATGCATTTTAATAATCCACGAATGCATAGAACATAGGGTCTTGGTATTCTTTACATTTTTCTTTATGCTTCTGGACTGCATGTATGTGGCAGATGGTTGAAAAGCTGGCCAAAGGCCTGCTTGCTTGTGACTGGTGAGATTCTCTGGGTCCTTGTTAATGCATGAGAGTATGGTGTGTGTGAACAGCTTGGAGATTTGCAAACGGAGACTGACGAGGCAACAACTGCCAAGATTTTCTAGGTTACCTTTCTTCAGGAGCAAGATGGCCCTCCACAGACAGATTCCTACTCGGTGGGTTCTTTAAGATAGGCCAGCAGAATGTAAGCTCTGGCAGGCCCATCCAACCTGGACCAATGATAACAACAACAACAAAACCACCACCACCACCAATAATAACAACAACCCCCTGGCCCAATGACAAACTTCTGTGTCAGTTTCAATCTAGCTAGATTAAATTATAGCTAGCATTTATTCAATGCCTTAAGATTTGCAAAATGCTTTACACATATCATCTCATTTGATCCTCACAATAGCCCTGTGTTATCTCTGTTTTACAGATGAGTAAACTGTGGTTGAGTTTGAGAAACTAGCCTAGGGTCACACAGCTAGTGGCTAAAGCAGTGTTTGAAATCAAGTTTTCCTGACTCCAGGTCCAGCATTCTATCTACTTCACCACCTACCCACTTCGAGGTCCAAAGAGGTCCTTCACCAGAGGCTTGGCCAGTAGATCATGGATATTCTTCCCCTCATAGTATCCGATGAAGTCTATATATGAAGGTGTGAAGGAGTTGTCATCTGTACTTGTGGAGTTACAGAAATATGAAGTCCCAAGATCGTTCTCCACATTTTCCATATCTGAGGGACCTTACTGCTTTTGGGGTTATATGCAAACCTTTCTACTGGTGCCCTAAAGAATGTATTTCTATCAAGTTCAGCATGAATTGCCTTCTATCTACTCAGTATTTATCTTGCATGTACTGGTTATTTACAAATTGTTTACCCTGGTAGAATGTAAGTCCCTTGATGGATTCTCTTTTTTTCTTCCTTTCTTCATATCCTCATCTCTTGGCATAGTAGGAATTACATTATAAATACTTTTTGACTATTTGCCTCCCAAATTTTGGTTTTCCTTAAGAAATAGTCAGGGGGCAGGCTTCTTTGTGGTGCCTTTCTGGCCTTCTTCTGGAGGGGTATATTTTTAGGCTCTATGGAATATACCTCCTGGTCCCACATTTGGGATTTTCCCCACAAGGTCTGTAATTCTTGGGAGAATAGATACCTGCTGCCTCATGTCAGGTCATCCAGCATTTGTGAGGTTTCTTTGTTTTATTTACTGCCCCCTTTAGGTGGTTGTTATTATTGGTGGCAGTGGTAGTTTTGTCGTTACCATTGGTCCAGGTTAGGAGGGCCTGCCAGAGCTTACATTCTGCTGCCCTATCCTTGAGAACCCACTGAGTAGAAATCTGTCTGTGGAGGGCCATCTTGCTTCTGAAGAAAGGTAGAAAATCTCGGCAACTATTACCCCATCAGTCTCTGTTTGCAAATCTCCAAGCTGTTCACACACACCATACAATTGATTCAGGATCTTCTGACAATGTCAATTGCTGTAGGGTGGACACTGGTTCTCTCTAACCTGGTACAATAACACACTGTGGGTCAGAGGGCCCTCTTATTGAGCAGCTATCTTCAGCCTTCCAAAGACTTCTCAATGGCTCCAAGAAGAAGCTAGGGGCCCAGTTCTTCTGTGGGTCTGAGAATATCCTGAGGGATGGACAAGCATCCCCTATGTGCTCATCCTTCCTGGTGTCCTCCCAGGCTTATACCCTGATCATCCACCTATCTAAGGCCAATTCCCCACAGACTGTCAGCCAGCAGCTGGCTATGTTTGTCTGTGGCCTAATTTTGGTCCACCACAGTGACCCCAAAGTGGTTCACTAGAATCTAGGGATATAATAAAAAAACCCATATATATGTATTTATATACACACACATATACGTGTATATATACATATATGTGTATATATACAATACATACATACATATATATACATACATACATATACATACATACATATGTGTGTGTGTGTGTATATATATATACATATATATATATATACACACACACACATATTAACAGAACACTCTTACCTTGACCTCATACATGTACTACAATTGTAAGAGCAGGGCCTGATATAATAGCAGGTGAACTGTGTCATCAGATTGGTATTTCCAAAGTTAAGGTCTGACCCTCATTGCCCTTGGGATAAAATACCAACTCTTATAATTTGGCTCCAGCCTGACTTTCCAGGCTGATTCCACATCACTCCCCCTCACACACTCCACACTCCATGGGCTGCTTGCTGTTCCAAGTGTATTATATTCTATCTCTTGCCTCCCTCGTTGCCTTTGCCTGGGTCTTCTCCCATGCTAGGAATTCTCTCCATTCTCACTTTTGGCATCTGGAACCTCCAGCTCCCTTCAGTACTCTGCCCCGATGCTATCTCCTTCTTTAACTTGGGGCTTTTCTTCATTCGTTTAGTTGTTAATATGTCCCTCACCCTCAACATTATGTTTTTACTTTGCATATTTCCTATATGTACTTGCTTATGGACGGACTTGTATCTTTCTGTAGAAGGTAGGCTCCTTGGGGGTAAGAACTTCCCCATTTTTTATCTCACGTGCACATTTTTTTATCCTTGGGGCATAGAACATAGTAAATGCTTAATAAAGGGTTGATGGCTGCTGACCTTCCCATAGGAAGAACTACACATTATTATTATATGCCTACAACCACCCCTAAAGTCTTACTCGGATGCCTTGGTATGGCCTGGAGGTGACAATCGAGGCTGTGACAACAGGGCATAGAGTCTGGAAAGACTTAGAGCATATGGCCTCAGCCAGGTTATGTTTCTATCACCCAAGGACCAGACTCATTGAGTGTGAAGGGCTCATCACCAGAGAGTTGGCTACTGGGTGATGGATTGTTTTGGCCATAGAGACTCACAAAAAACTGTTGATAAGAGGGTAAGAGGGTTGTGGAGGGACCACCCACACCAACAAAATCACATACCTTTGAAGTATTTATCTCACATTTCCTCTAAATTTCTTCTCCCTTATCTGTCAGTAGCTTGGGTGGAAATAGTAATGGTGTAACTGAGGGTAGTAATCTAAAATGTTTGTCACCAGTCCAGATTTTATCAGGTGACAGGAAGAATTGCCAGGGTTTCTCTTGATCAGAGATTCTTAATCTCTTTTATGTTGTGGGTTACTTTGGCAGTGTGGTCTTTTCAGAAAAAAAAAGTTTTAAATGCATAAAAGAAAATATATAGAATTGCAAAGGAAACCAATTTTATTGAAATACTGCAATCAAAATATTTTATAACACCAGATTCATGGGCTAGTGAAATCTATCCACAGATGCCCTCTTTTTGAATCTGTGAACCCCATGTTAAAAATTCTTGCCCTAAAATCTCTAGTAACTTTTGCCACAGTCTTTGTCCCATATCACAAGGGACACATTAGTATTCTAGAGCCACAGCCATGGTGACTGTTTGGCTTATAGCCCCTCTGACCCCAGGGCAGCCCATCCAAAAGTCAGTATATTAGGAAGAAAGGGAGAGAAAGGAAGGAATGGAAGAAAAAAAATGGAATAAGAGTAAAGGAGATGCTGGGCAAGATTGTGAGCTCCTTGAGAGCAGGGACTGATTCTTGTTTGCCTTTTTTTGTATCTGCAGCACAGTGCCTGGCACATAGTAGGTGCTTACTAAATGCTAGATGACTGACTATTCTCTTGCAGCTCCAAATCTGCGATCCTCAGAATGAGTTATGTCTTCATCTATATTCTATGTTGTATATACCAGTTAGGGCAGCTAGGTGGTGCAGTGTATAGAACACTTGTCTTAGACTCGGAAGACTCATCTTCATGAGTTCAAATCTAACTTTAGACACTAGTGTGACCCTGGGCAAGTCACTTAATCCCCTTTGCCTCTGTTTCCTTATCTGTAAAAATGAGCTAGAGAAGGAAATGGCAAACCATTCCATTATCTTTGCCAAGAAAACCCCAAATGGGGTCACAAAGAGTCGGATGTGACTGAAACGACTGAACGACAATATACAGTTACCTTCTTGTACTATCCTTTCAGGATTAAAGGCATCTAGCGTTCCACTTAACTAAGTCACATAAGTGGTGCTTTAGGATGGTGTAGGGGAGAGACAGAGTTCTGGGCTTCGTCAGGAAGACCCGGGCTCAAATCTTATCTCACATACTTACTCTGCCCTAGTAAGCTATACCTGAGCAAGTCACTTAATCTCTCCAAACATTAGTTTCCTCATCTGTACAGTGGGAGTAGTAGAAGCCCCTCTCTCACAGGTTTGCTGGTAGGATCATATAAGATAATCTAGGTAAAGCACTTTGCCAGTCTTAAAACTCAATATAAATGTCAGCTATTAGTCTAAGAACCATAATCACAGATATTCTATGTTTCTGTGAAAGGAATTATCAGTTACAAGTTGATATAATTATTAATTACAAGTTGATGAGTGAAAAATATCTTTATATGAAACTATTTTCATCCCTATTTAATAAAGTGTAGGGTAACAATCTCAGAATTGGAAGGTCCTCAAGAAGGCATTGTCTGATCCATATTGGAACTGGAATCTCCTCTTATGAAGCCAACGGTCGGTCTTCATTTAAAGACCTACCAGGAAGGGGAATGCTTCCTTGAAGCAGCTTATTCTACTCTTGAACAGTTTTCATTTTTAGGACATTTTCCTTTATATCAAACTGCAACTTTTGTCTCTCTGAAATCTCCCCCTACTGCTCCTACAATGCTCTGCCCTCCAGCGATGATGTACAGAATAAGACTAATCCCTTTTCCATGACAGGGCCCTTCAAATGCTTGAAGGCCCACTGTTCTGGAGGGCCTCTCTAGTCTTCTCTCCTCCAGGCTAAATATCCTCCATTTTCTTTCTATGGATTTTGGAACAGCATGCATTCCTGTTTCCTCGTGATTCTTGTCACTGTCCTGGCCATGCTCCAATATATAAACATCCTGCCTAAATTTGGAGTCTATGTAGAAATCAGAAATATGAAACAGTGATAGAAACAAAAGATTCGATTATAGTAAACTCCCATTTACTCAGAATCCAAGGAGATAGAAAGCTCAAATAACATAATTTATTTTTGTTTTTTTGCAGTACCACGTAATTTAATTCAACAAACATTTAGGCAATGGTAATTATTTAATTCACGATGATGTAATGGTCATAGGGTTGACCCTGAGGTACTGTAAGGCCCTGAAGTGTCTTTAGAATCATTAAAGATTAAATTAAGTTCAATATAATATTCATGTATGTGAAAGCACTTTGTAAACTAAAAAGTGCTATATAAATAGGTAGGAAGGAAGGAAATAAGCATTTATTAAGTGCCTATTGTGTGCTAGGCACTGTGGCTAAGTGCATCACAAACACTATGTCATTTGGTTCTCACAATAACATGGGGAATTGGGGGCTATTATTACCTCCATTTTACACTTGAGAAAACTGAGTCAGACAGAGAGGTTAAGTGACTTGCCTAGGATCACCCAGTTAGCAAAAGTCTGAGGTCATACTTGAACCTAGTTTTTCCTGCCTCGAGGCCCAGTGCTCTACCCACCGCACCACCTGGCCGCCAGAACTTGGTATTATTGTCAGTATTGTCTAATTTGAAATTTGGTAAGCCCACACTGATAACTGTTAGCCAGAGTCTTCCTTCCTTCCCTCCCTCCCTCCCTTCCTTCCTTCCTTCCTTCCTTCCTTCCTTCCTTCCTTCCTTCCTTCCTTCCTTCTTTCCTTCCTTCCTTCCTTCCTTCCTTCCTTCCTTCCTTCCTTCCTTCCTTCCTTCCTTCCTTCCTTCCTTCCTTCCTTCCTTCCTTCCTTCTTTCCTTCCTTCCTTCCTTCCTTCCTTCCTTCCTTCCTTCCTTCCTTCCTTCCTTCCTTCTTTCCTTCCTTCTTTCCTTCCTTCCTTCCTTCCTTCCTTCCTTCCTTCCTTCCTTCCTTCCTTCCTTCCTTCCTTCCTTCCTTCCTTCCTTCTTTCCTTCCTTCCTTTCTTCCTTCCTTCCCTCTTTCCTCCCTTCCTCCCTTCCTTTCTCTCAATAAATGAATGCTTGATAACTGAAAAAAAAATTAATAAAAAGAACATTGCTTTGTTTCTCTTTTCCTGAAGAATGTTTTATTTTGTCTTGCAAAGAGTAAGACTGAACAGTAGCTTTCTAAATTACAAACGCACAAGAGCTAGAATTTCTTGCTACAAGCAGAAACTGCCAGGTCAGAGAGCTTGGAAAGGTCTGATTCTTTCTCTTTAAATCTCTTACTACTTTTCTGTTTTTGTAGAGCAAGATCAGATCCCGCAAAAGTAATTTTTCTCCCTTTGTGGAAACTCCTTTATCTGGCATAAAATGCTCACCCGTCAAGTCTGCTGCAGATGGCAACTTTTCAACTCTAGGCCGATATGATCAACATTAAGCATCCATCACATGAAGGATTGGGAGTCATCTCCTTACAAAAACCAGCCAGGCAGCTAGCTATTGATTCTGTGCTCAGCCTGATGGATGAAGGGGAAAAGGCAACAAGTGACTGTAGGAAGCACAAACCCAGCTGCCCACTCCCTTTTTTTGACAGACCAATCATGGGGCTTGTGTACAAAGTACCATTCTGCTTTCTTATCAAAAACCATGATACAGGTGTTAAGGATCAGGAATGAATGGTCTGATTCAAGTCAGATATCTACTGTTTTAATTCTTTTTAGGTGTTCCCTGCAATTTCCACATAAGCTAAGTAAAAACCACCACCACCGAAGTGGGGCCTTCTATTTCAGAATTCAGGCAGCTAGGTGGTGCCGTGGATAGAGTGCCAGGCCTGAAGTCAGGAAGATACATCTTCCTGAATTCAAATTTGACTGCAGACACTAGCTGTGTGATCCCCTGGACAAGACATTTAACCCCGCTTACCTCAGTTTTCTCATTTGTAAAATGATCTGGAGAAGGAAATGACAAACCAATTCAGTATCTTTGCCAAGAAAATCCCAAAAGTGGTCACAAAGAGTCAGATACGACTGAAATGACTGAACGACAACATTTCAGAATTCAACCTAACTGGCCCAGGTTTGCGCTAGATTTTATTACTGGATTAAGAAAGGTATGTGATTTTGGGCAGGTCACTTAATGCTTATTATTATCATTTTCCTCATCTGTAAAAGAGGCATAATGTTTGTACTGTCTACTTCATGGTGTCATTGTAGAGAAAAATACTTCATAAACCTTAAAGCACTAATATGAGTTGTCATCATTGATAAATACTGGCATAAAGGATATCCTCTATGAAATGCATAATTTAAAAAGGAGTTGGGCTGGTCAGTCATGAACAAAAAAGTGACAGATTACATGTATAGCCAAGTACTTCATTGGTACAAATAAAATATTTGTTTTTAAAAACTAACAAAATAAAAATCTAGAGGAAGGCCTTTTTTAAAAAATTCAAAGGCCTGTACTCTTAGTAATACACTGTACTTCATCTACCTCTTACTCTTTCTTCCTCTCCCATAGAAAAATCTTCCTTAAGCCATAGGTAAAATAATATAAGTGAAAAGAGGGTTAGATCTGAAGTCAGAAGAACAAGGTTCAAATCCTGATTCTGCTACTTCTTACTTGTGTGACCTGGGCAAGATATTTTGGTGATCTGGTCTCAGCTGCCTCATCTACAAAGTGGGAAAAATAATATACTTGTACTACCTAACTCATGGGATTATTGGGAGGAAAGTGCTCTGTACTGGTTGAAGTCCTATGGAAATGTGAATTATTCTACTGTAGGTGCCCTCTGTATTGTCACTTTAATGTACTATATTGTCCACCCCACTCCCTTTTCTTTTGTTTCATATTTTATTATTTAATATTTTAGTTTTCAACATTGATTTCCACAAGATTTTGAGTTACAAATTTTCTCCCCATTTCTACCCTCCCCCGACTCCAAGATAGCATATATTCTGATCGCCCCATTCTCCAGTCAGCCTTCCCTTCTGTCTGTCATGCTACTCCCCCCCCCATCCCCTTTCCCCTTACTTTCTTGTAAGGCAAGATAGTTTTCTATGCCCCATTCTCTATATATTTTATTTCCCTGTTGCATGAAAAACAACTTTTTTTTTGAGCTCCTGCTTTTAAAACTTTGAGTTCCAAATTCTCCCCCCTCTTCCCTTCCCACCCACCCTCCCTAAGAAGGCAAGCAATTCAACATAGGCCACACACGCATCATTACATAAAACACTTCCACAATAATCATATTGTGAAAGACTTTTTCCCTCCATCCTATCCCGTCTCCCTTTATTCAATTTTCTTCCTTGACCCTGTCTCTTTTCAAAAGTGTTTGCTTTTGACTACCTCCTCCTTCTATCTACCCTGCCTTCTATCATCCCCACTTTTTTATCCCCTTCCCCCTACTTTCCTGTGGGGTAAGATACCCAATTGAGTGTGTATGTTTTTACCTCCTCAAGTCAAATCCAACGAGAGCAAGATTCACTCATTCCCCCTCTCCTGCCCCCTCTTCCCTTCCAACAGAACTACTTTTACTTGCCACTTTTATGTGAGATAATTTACCCCATTATATCTCACCCTTTCTCCCATATATTCCTCTCTCACCCCTTAATTTAATTTTTTAGATATCATCCATTCATATTCAACTCACCCTGTGCCCTCTAATATATGTATATTCCCTTCAACTTCCCCAATACTGAGAAAGGTCTCATGAATTATACACATCATCTTTCCATGTAGGAATGTAAACAAAATAGTTCAACTTTAGTAAGTCCCTTATGATTTCTCTTTCTTGTTTACCTTTTCATGCTACTCTTGATTCTTGTGTTTGAAAGTCAAATTTTCTATTCACCTCTGGTCTTTTCACTGAGAAAACTTGAAAGTCCTCTATTTTGTTAAAAGTCCATATTTTGCCTTGGAGCATGATACTCAGTTTTGCTGGGTAGGTGATTCTTGGTTTTAATCCTAGCTCCATTGACCTCTGGAATATCGTATTCCAAGCCCTTCGATCTCTTAATGTAGAAGCTGCTAGATCTTGTGCTAGCCTGATTGTGTTTCCACAATATTCAAAGTGTTTCTTTCTGGCTGCTTGCAGTATTTTCTCCTTGATCTGGGAGCTCTGGAATTTGGCGACAATATTCCTTGGAGATTTCGGGATCTTTTTGAGGAGGTGATCTGTGGATTCTTTCAATTTATATTTTACCCTCTGGTTCTAGAATATCAGGGAAATTTTTCTTGATAATTTCTTTTTTTTTTACCTTCTTTTTTTTCTTTTTTCTTTTTAAAATATATTTAGTTTTCAGCATTGATTTTCAGAAGAGTTTGAATTACAAATTTTCTCCCCATTTCTACCCTCCCCCCCACTCCAAGATGGGATATATTCTGGTTGCCCTGTTCCCCAGTCAGCCCTCCCTTCTGTCACCCCACTCCCCTCCCATTCCCTTTTCCCTTTCTTTCTTGTAGGGCAAGATAAATTTCTATACCCCATTGCCTGTGTATCTTATTTTCTAGTTGCATGCCAAAAACTTTTTTTTGAACATCTGTTTTTAAAACTTTGAGTTCCAAATTCTCCCCCCTCTTCCCTTCCCACCCACCCTCCCTAAGAAGTCAAGCAATTCATAGGCCACATGCGCATCATTATGTATAACCCTTCCACAATACTCATGTTGTGAAAGACTCACTATATTTTGCTTCTTCCTAACCTATCCCCCTTTATCGAATTTTCTCCCTTGACCATGACCCTGTCCCCTTTCAAAAGTGTTTGTTTGTGATTACCTCCACCCCTATATGCCCTCCCTTCTATCATCCCCCCTTTTTTATCTTCTTCTTCCTCCTTTTTTCCTGTGGGGTAAGTTACCCAATTGAGTATGTATGGTATTCCCTCCTCAGGTCAAATATGATGAGAGCAAGATTCACTCATTCCCCCTCACCTGACTTCTCTTCCCTTCCTACAGAACTGCTTTTTCTTGCCACTTTTATGCAAGATAATTTACCCCATTCTATCTCTCCCTATCTCCCTCTCTCAATATATTCCTCTCTCATCCCTTAATTTTATTTTATTTCTTTTAGATATCTTCCCTTCATCTTCAACTCACTCTGTACCCCCCCCTCCATACATATATACATACATACACACTCACATATACATATATACATTAACATATATATGTATATGTGTGTATATATATATGTATATATATATGTATATATATGAATATTCCCTTCAGCTACCCTAATACTGAGGTCTCATGAATCATACACATCATCTTTCCATGTAGGAATGTAAACAAAACAGTTCAACTTTAGTAAGTCCTTTGCAATTTATTTTTCTTGATTACCTTTTCATGCTTCTCTTGATTCTTGTGTTTGAAAGTCAAATTTTCTATTCAGCTCTGGTCTTTTCACTGAGAAAGCTTGAAAGTCCTCTATTTTATTGAAAATCCAAATTTTGCCTTGGAGCATGATACTCAGTTTTGCTGGGTAGGTGATTCTTGGTTTTAATCCTAGCTCCATTGACCTCCAGAATATTGTATTCCAAGTCCTTCAGTCTCTTAATGTAGAAGCTGCTAGATCTTGGATTATTCTGATTGTGTTTCCACAATACTCAAATTGTTTCTTTCTGGCTGCTTGCAGTATTTTCTCCTTGATCTGGGAGCTCTGGAATTTGGCGACAATATTCCTAGGAGATTTCTTTTTGGGATCTATTTGAGGAGGTGATCTGTGGATTCTTTCAATTTCTATTTTGCCCTGTGGCTCTAGAATGTCATGGCAGTTCTCCTTGATAATTTCTTGAAAGATGATGTCTAGGCTCTTTTTTTGATCATGGCTTTCAGGTAGTCCAATAATTTTAAAATTATCTCTCCTGGATCTATTTTCCAGGTCACTTGTTTTTCCAACGAGATATTTCACATTGTCTTCCATTTTTTCATTCCTTTGGTTCTCTTTTATAATATCTTGATTTCTCATAAAGTCACTAGCTTCCACTTGCTCCAATCTAATTTTTAAGGTGGTATTTTCTTCAGTGGTCTTTTGGACCTCCTTTTCCATTTGGCTAATTTTGCCTTTCAAGGCATTCTTCTCCTCATTGGCTTTTTGGAGCTCTTTCGCCCTTTGGGTTAGTCTATTTTTTAAGGTGTTATTTTCTTCAGTATTTTTTTTTGGGTCTCCTTTAGCAAGTCATTGACTTGTTTTTCATGGTTTTCTTGCATCTCTCTCATTTCTCTTCCCAATTTTTCCTCTATTTCTCTTACTTGCTTTTCCAAGTCCTTTTTGAGCTCTTCCATGACCTGAGACCAAGTCATATTTTTCTTGGAGGCTTTTCTTCTGGCTGTATGTTTTGATCTTCTTGGTCACCAAAAAAAGATTCTAGAGTCTGAGTCTCTGTCTTTTTTCACAGCCTGGTTATGTTCCCAGCCACCTACTTGACCTTTGAGCTTTTTGTCAGGGTATGACTGCTTGTAGAGAGTACTTTGTCCCAAGCTTTAGCGGCTGTGCTGCTGTTTTCAGAGCTACTTCTACTCTGCTGTCACATCAAGCTCTGCCACAGCAGCATTCCTCCTCCCCCAAGAACTGCCAACTAGGACCGCAACCCAGAACCAAGTAGGGCACAGCAAGAGAACCTGCCTCTGCACCAGCAAAGTGCTCCTTGCACTCCCTCTCTGATCCACAGGTTGATTCCTCCCACTGTTTGAGCCAGGGACTCCAGAAGCAGCCCCAGGAGCTTCCTGCTGCTGCCCCACAGCCTTGCCACCTCCACCACCCCCAGGGCTATGGCTGGACCCCTCTTACCCCTATCCAGGAGTTTTCCCACTAACCTACTCTGTGGTCTTTGGCACTTGTGGGTTGAGAAGTCTGGTAACTGCCACAGCTCAATGATTCATGGCCCTAAGTCCTGCTCCCCCTGCCTGGCTCCAGGTCTGGTTGGTCCTGGTATGGCCCATGCTGGGCTGTGCTCTGCTCCCAGCACCATGTGATAGACCCTTCTCAGCGACCATCCAGGCTGTTCTGGGCTGGAGACCTGCTTCCCTCTGCTATTTTGTGGGTTTCACAGCTCTAGAATTTGTTCAGGGCCATTTTTTACAGGTGTTTGGAGGGATTTGGGGGAAAGCTTAAGCAAGTTCCTGCTTTCCAGCCACTATCTTGGCTCCACACCCCTCCCACTCCCTTTTCTTAAAAGGCATTTTAAAAGTAGAGAAGGCTTTACCTTAAAGAAATGAAATCCAAATGGAATGGGTTTTGTTTAAAAGCATCATTTAGGAGGGGAAGGCAATATTCTTCTTATCCCTGAATAACTAGTTGGTCAGTGGTAGGATAGGAGGAGAAGTGGAGTTAATTTGGTGTGTATGTAGGAATTGGAGGTGGTGAGGGAATAGCAAAGTTGTAATTACATTCAGATGTTCAGAGGTATTGCCTCATTTGGGTATGGTCAGCCCTCAGCTGACCTTTGGCTTACATGTAACTCTAATTCAACCACAAATGGAATGTCAGAGCTGGAGCTCATCTCCCAGTTCTCCCCAGTGACTTGTGCTATGAATATTCAGTATCTCTTGCTCTCAGACTGGAACTCAGAATGCTGCTAAAGCCTTTATATGTTGAAAATGCAGAGAGGAGAGAAATGCGATGGGCTGCTCCTTATTATTGTCTGACTGGTCAGTCAACAAACCTCAGGCTAGCCAGTGATTGTTAAAATTAATTTAATCTGGATAATAGAGCAGCCAGCCAGTGAGATTGACAGAAAAATGGAGGAGACATGATCCTTTCTCTTCCCCTTTAAAAACATAACTTCTAGTGTGTGTGTGTGTGTGTGTGTGTGTGTGTGTGTGTGTGTGTGTGTTTCAATTTTGGGGGTAGGGTAGATGCCTTTTCCCTGTATCTCCAGTAACACTGTACATACTCCAAAGAAAACAGAAATACCTATGTTAATGAATAAATTCCCTTTATTCATACAAACAACAGGGACTCCACAGTTTTGGATTTGTACAGAGATGGCCTTCCTCATCCCACCTCTATTAGTTTTCTAATACCTTAAGCAGGTAGGAGATTCAGAGTGCCAGAGCTAGAGCTGGGGAGACCTAAGTTCATATCCTCCCTCAGATATTTACTATCTGTGTGACCCTGGGTGAGTCAATTAACCTCTGTTTCCTCATCTGTAAAATAGGGATGATAATAATAGCACCTACCTCCCAAGGTTGTTATAAGAATCATATTTGTTTTGAGATAATATTTGTAAAGCACTTTGCAAATCTTAGAGCTCTCTATAAATGCTCTTATTATCATTACTTATGACCCGCTACAAATGAAGCAACCATCAAGTTAAAAATAAAAGAAATTATTCGGTAAAGTTCTATAGCCATGATTGACAGCATATAGTGATAGTGGAAAAGGTACTTTTGTAATACCATGTGTTGGGCTAGTGTTTTTATTCTGTTTTTTCTATGGGCTTTCCATGTCTGTCTGCTGATGTCTGCAATAGTGCTTTCTTTGGATTAGAAATTCCTCAAAGACAGGTCTAGTGGTCTTTTTCCGGACATTTTCTAATTGCAACAGAACTCTATACAACTGAAGACACAAAGATGCTTCTTAAAGGCAATGATGGTGATTTGTAGCAGTGATTTCCAGGGGCTCTCCAGTTAAAAACTCTCATATTCCTATATTTTTAATCATCTTAATTTAAAGAGTTAAAATTTATACCACCCTAAAATGTCCATATCTTTTGACCCCAAAATTCCACTGCTAGGCATATACTACAAGGAAGTCATCAGAAAAAAAGGACGAGAAGGAAAAGGAGAAGGAGAAGGAGGAGGAGGAGAAGAAAAGAAGAAAGGAAGAAGAAAAAGAAAGGCCTCATATTCACCAAAATATTTATAGCAGCACTTTTTGTGATAGCAGAGTACTGGAAACAAAGTAGATGACCATCAGCAGAGGAATGGCTAGACAAATTATGGTACATGACCATAATGGAATAATGCTGCACAGTAAGAAATGACAGACATGATTGTAATTGTTAACTTTATATTGTTTGATATGATAGTTATTAATGATAGCACTCCAATATGGAGTCCTTTATGCTAAATGGTCCTCATGCCCATAAAGCATGTAGGTAAAGACAGATCAGGTTTGTACTTTTCCCACTGTACTGACCTGTTAACCATGTCAGGCAGCTTCTGATCAAATAAAACTCTTGACCAACTGCAGAGGTCTTGAGTCATTTCTTCTCTTGCAGCCTTAGATAGTTAACTTAGATCTTTTCTCAGTTTCTGGTCTGGATAAAGAAACTTCCCCTACTGGAGCCTCACCAAAGCAAGTGACCCTGAGAACTTCTCCGCCACATTTGGGTCTGTTTGGGAATGCCTCCTCTCACATTTGGCACTGAATATTTGTTCTTGATCAAATCCATTATTAGGATATATAATTTCATTGTTGCCTGAACCCCAACTTTGAGTGTGTTCTTCTCTCCCTATAATTCCTTTCTCCTCATGCTGGTTCAGCTTCTTGCATTCTTGAGGACGAACCTCTGTATGTATATACGTATATATATATATACATATATATATATATTGTGTGTGTGTGTTTGTGTGCGTGTGTGTGTGTGTGTGGGAGGGAGGGAGGGAGAGAGAGAGAGAGAGAGAGAGAGAGAGAGAGAGAGAGAGCACATGCTTTTGTCATTTGCCTGCTTGTTCTACCACATGATAATAAAATACTTGTTTGTATAAGCTTTCCAAGTACCCATCTCCTATAAATATCTGAACCCAGGTCTTTGCTTTAACCAGGAAGCCAGGAAGCCAAATAAAGCAATGATGAATACAGAGAAACAAAGCAAAGTTTACTTGAACTGATGCAGAGTGAAGTGAGCAGAGCCTAGAAAATGACTACAACAATGTAAATGGAAAGAATAATCACTACAAAATGATAAAAATGAATATTATAAATTTTAAAATTTATATTTATATATTTAATCATATTTATTACTTTTATTTAATTATTTTATAATAAATAATTCATTTAATTATATTTATTATAATTATATTTAAATATTTAAATAAAATATAAAAAAATTTAAAATTATAAAGAACAAGCTTGGTCCCCAAGGAGAGACAAACATCTCTCCTTTACCACTTCCCTGTCCTGCCCCCACCCAATACACATACACACACACGTATTCCTTTGTAGGGGTAGGAGGTCCACAAGTGTGGAATATTAATATCACATAGAATGTCTTAATTTTTCAATATAATGAGCAGTTTTGCTGAGTTTTTCTCCTTCTTCCTCTTTCTTTTTAAAATTCTTTTTTTTTATGAGGGTTGGCTCTCTGTGAAGCAGAGAGAGAGGGATGCAGAGGGTATGGTGGAAAGAGCACTGGCTCTTGAGTCCAAGGCAAGGACCTGTATTCAAATCCAACCTCTCACACTTATTACTTAAGTGACCTTAGAAGAGACCCTAGGTCTCTTCATTTGTGGGTTTTTTTTGGAGGGGGGTAGGTGAGGCAATTGGGGTTAAGTGACTTGCCCAAGGTCACACAGCTAGTAAGTGTGTCAAGGGTCTGAAGCTGGATTTGAACCCAGGTCCTCCTGATTCCAGGGCTGGTGCCCTGGCGCCACCTAGCTGCCCCAGGTCTCTTCATTTGTAAAAGGAGGAGTAGGGACTAGATGGTCTTTGAGGGTTAATGTTGGGCCCAGATGAGCAGATGAGTTGTCCAGGGTACTGAAAGCTTAATGGCTGTGCTCAAACAGCTACTGTAGTATGTGTCTTGGAAAAGACTTCAGATTAGGCTTTCCTGCTGCTAAAATGAGCCCTCTATCTATTGTGTGACATTGCCTCTTGCTTCTTAATCATGTTCATACAAAATATAACATTTGAAAAATTACAAACGATTTAACATATAATCAATCGACCAGGGCTGCTTTATTACAGGGGAATATATAGATACAGATATAAATATAGATATAGATATTCTAAATATAGAAATTTTGTACGAATGAGGTCCCAGAAATAGTTATAGGGATTAGAGATATAAGGTTATATGTGGTTAGTGGGGGTGGGATGGTGGAATAGGAAGGAAGAAACTACCAGGTAAGGCCTAGATGTGTCCAAATGTGGCAGTATCCCTATTTGCTCTAGCATGGTTCTGGTCATCATAAAATTCAAATAATGCTAGTACTTAGCATTTACATAGCATTTTAGGCCTTACAAAACACTTTATATGTCATCTTGCTTGATCCTCAAGATAACCCTGTGATGGAGGCCCTACTCTTAGTTCTATTTTACAGATGAGAAAACCGAGGCTGAGAGAGGTTAAGTGACTTGCCCAGGGTCACACAGATAGCAAGTATCTGAGGCAGGATTTGAACTCAGGGCTTCCTGATTCCATGTTCAACACTCTACCACTGAGCTGCCAATAAATAGTACATACATAATGAGAATGTTTTTCAACCTAAAGTACAGAGTTGTTTCTATAATGTAGCAAAGGTGTTCCAACATATAAATCAATTCTTATCTTAATTGCTCAATGTTTGTGCAACACTCCAAACATGAAAGGGGCTACATTAAGGTGGCAGCATTTTAGTATTCAACAAACAGCGAGCTCTATCCCATTACCTAAAAATATTTTCAGTACCTCCTGTCCCCAAACTTGCAAATAAACAGAGATTAGAATAATCAACTTACAGGAAAAAAAAAAAAGAATTCCCCAAGCCCATCCTCCCTCTGGAGGGTATAATGCTGCAGGATGCTGGATGTTTGCTTGAGTTGGTTTAAAAACAAAAGAAAAAAAAGGATCAGCTGGCACAATGAATAATAGCAGAGGAAGTGTTTGGAGTGTGTGAGCTGTTTTATAAAAGAGTCCAACCATCTCACACCTGTTGGTTTAGGGGAAAAAATACTTTCCCTTGCATTCATTCCAGAGTCGACTATTTGTTTGTGATACTAAAAGGGACTTCATGATGAGCCCTTGTGGTTGCCCAGCCCCAGCATGCTGGTGTGAGACAAAAAGAGAGGGAACCATAGACTGTGAAGGTGAATCAAAAGACCAACAGCTTTCAAAGTGTGAGCAGAGGAAAGGGAGGGAAGGGAGCTTGACACTGTGTTTCTGAATGGGATATTGAATGGATGAAATTCATGGTGGTTTTTTTTGGGTTGACTAATCACAAAGAAGAAAAATGCTATGTTTTTTCTATGCTATATATGTTTCTCCACCTGCACCAGGTACCTTTGCAGCCCCTCCCTTTCAGCTTTCTTTTGTGTGTTGTCATTGATCCATTAGATTGTAAACTCCCTGAGGGCAGGGACTGTCTTTTTTTTTTATTTGGATCCTTAGTGTTTTTTGCACAGTGCCTGGCAAATAGTATATATTTAGTAAATGTTTATTGACTATTCTTTACTGATGTGAAGGAAGCAACAGAAATAATTACGAACCAGAACTGGATGCATTGGGGCACAGCTTCTTAGAGAATGAGACTGAGTGTTCGTATACTCTCTTAAGTAATGGATATTATAGCGTACACCCAGAGTTGGGCAGTGATTACCCATTCATTGACTCCAGACCCTTTGTATCTGGTATAACCACCCTATAGTTGTCTCCTTCAACTGGCCCCAAGGCTTCTAACATAGCATCTACCTCCGAGGGGGGTTGTGAGGATCAAATGAGATAATAATTATAAAGGGCTTAGCACAGTGCCTGGCACATAATATGTGCTATATAAATGTATCCATCATCATCATCATTATTATTGTTGCTATTGTAATTAATAATATTATTATTTTCCTCTGTATCACTGACTTAGAACAATGATAGTTAAGGTAGGATCATAGCATCATAGATTTCAAGTGGGAAGAGATCTTTAAGGCAATCAAGTCCAAGTTCCTCATTTTACAGATAAGGAAACTGAGGCACAGAGTGTTTAAATGACTTGCTCAGAATCATACCACTATTAAGTGTCTGAGGTGGGATTTAAACCCAGGTCTTCCTGCTTCCAAGTCCAGGGTACATCACCAGAGGTATCGAACACCACCCACAATACTCCTTCATGTTGCTGGAACGAGATTAAAATATAATTGAGAAATATTTTAAAAATAAATTAAAATACAATAAAACACAGATAACGTCACATTTTAAAACTAAGTAGTTATGCAGCCAGTAAGGATCCTTATGTATGGATTAGTGTCCCCATTTCTATTTGAGCTTCCTTTGTCAAGCTGTTGACTCTTTTTTTGTGATTCTCTTGCATCACTCTCATTTCTTTTCCCAATTTTTCTTCTACTTCTCTTATTTGATTTTTAAAATCTTTTTTGAGCTCTTCCAAGAGTTCTTTTTGGCCCTAAGACCAATTCTCACTTTTCTTTGAGGCTTTACACATTGACATTTTGACGTCGCTGTCCTCTTTTGAGTTTGTGTTTTGATTTTCCCTATCACCATAACTTTATATGGTTGGATTCTTTTCTCATTTATTTCCCCAGCCTATTTTGTTACTTTTAAAGTTGAGCACTGTCCCTGGGGTGAAGGGGATACTGTCCCAAGCTTCTGGTGCTGGGGGTTGAAGGCCCTGGTTGCTAGCCTGGTGTTGCATAAGTGCTGTGGGGGCCCTGGCCACTCACCTGGCGCTGTGATGGGGCTGGACAAACGTCTGGTCACTCATCTGGTGCTGTGCCAGGACCTGGGGGAGGGGAGGAAAGAAGCCTGGCTGCTTACCTGGTGCTATGCTGAGGTTCACAAGAAGTCTGGTGCTGCACTGGTGCCACAGGGCCTTGATCACTGACCTGTCCTGGAGCTCAGGCCCTCCTTCTGGGTTACTGAGACATGGTCTACTTCTGGCTTGCCAGAACACTGCCCCATTTTATCTGAGTGAGAGAGATCTTCCTGTTGACCTTCCAAAGTGTCTTGGGCTAGAAAATTGTTTTGCTTTGTCTTTTTGTTGGTTTTTCTATTCTAGAATTCTTTTTGAGGTGCCATTTTATTGTTCTTTAGAGGTAAATTTGGGAGAGTTCAGGCTATTTCCTGCTGATTCCACCATCTTGGCTCCTGGAACTCCCCGTTTCTATTTGAGTTTGACATGACTATGCAAAACCACATTGCCTCTCACAGTGCCTTTTCAGGCAATGGGACAAAGGCAGCTATTGAGTGCCATGATTACTTAGGCTCCTTAGAATTCTGTCATTCTACCACATTCTTTTTTTTTTTTTTTACAAACATTTCATGTTTAAATAACCACCTTTTAAGTCTACAAAGACTCTGAACTTTGGGGTCTATGCATTATTTCAAACCCAAAGCTTAATTTCTATTGGATAAATCTAGAATAAACTGCCCTCCAATTCAAATAGTAACAGCTAGTTAGCATTTATATAGTTTTAAGGTTTGTAAAGTGCTTTACATTTGATCCTCACAACAACCCTGTAAGGTATTACCTCCCTTTTGCAGATAAGGAAACTGAGGCTGAGAGAGGTTAAATCATTTGCCCAGGTTCACATAGCTAAAACAAATTTCTGAGGTAGGATTTGAACTCAGGTCTTCCTAGCTCCAGGCCTGGTTGCTGGCCTGGCTTCTAAGCATCTAGGTGGCTCAGTGGACAGAGCACTGGGCTAGGAGTCAGGAAGACCTGAGTTCAAATCTGGCCTCAGACACTTACTAGCTGTGTGACCCTGGGCAAGTCACTTAACCTCTGTTTGCCTTAATCTGTTGGAGAAGGAAATGGCAAACCACTTCAGTATCTTTACTAAAAAAACCAAAAAACCCGTGCCTGGTATTGACATGCTATAATTCACGTGGTCACAAAGAACTGGATATGACTCAACAACAACAACAACAACTCCCTGGCCCCAAGTCCAGCCCTTTATCCACCATATCACTTAGGTATGAAGTTGGATAGGTCCTACCCTCCTCACTAACCTGGTGCAGACCAGTCCCAAAGCCCTTTACCTTTGGATATGTACAGCTTTTTACTTGCAATTTACACACCAGTCCTGAGGAGTAGATGTGGCCGACAGCCCGCGATCCTGCCTGTATTCTGAAGGGTAGTGGCAGATTCTAATTAATACCCCTATGGATCATGAAGCTTATGACACGCAGCTGCTGATAACCAGAATTTTGAAGTTCCTTGTAGTACACGCCAATTTTACAGATATCCTGCCCAAACTGAGTCGTGCTGACCAGCAAGCCAGAATAGTTTTGGGAAGGCCAGTCTGACTTTATTCAAAAGGAGATCCCTGTGCTGAATTGTTTCTCACTATGAGATTGTGCTTATCCTCCCTTCCCCCACTTGGATGCAATTAAATAGTGACGTCTTCTGCATTTATATATTAATAATCATAGTCTGGTAACTGATGAGGCCAAGGGAAGTATTGCTATCTCTCCCAAGAGACTAGATTGAGAAATCAATAGATGAGTATTTTCCTTCAGTCTCTGGGTTTAGAAAACGATAAGAACCTGCCAACTGAATTGAAAAGAGCCTAGGATAGTTAAGAGTAGTTTACATCTAGGCACTGGAACCAATGATCATATTTTACATAATTGTAATGTCAGGCAGAGAAAATTTGAATATGTGCAACCATTTCATGGGATTATTTGCACTGATAGAACCTAGTTGTAGTTCTGAAGCAAAATACTTTTAGGAGTATGTTTCCTATGTAGTTATGGAGTGTTCTAGAAATCCTATCCCAACTCATACTTACAATGATGAGTCGGTGATTTGTGGCTAATATGTTCCCTTAGGGGTCTAGAGCTACCCCCAAGGGCCTGGGGAGTATCTTCTCTAGTTCTATAGCTTGAGCCCCGATTGGTGCACTTCTTATTCTGATTATGAGTTGAGAATCAGTTTAGTCAGCCAGACTCAATTGCTTTTAGAAAAGGGCGTTTGCTAAAGTTGTGAAGTTGGTGCAAAATGTGTGTTTTCCCACCAGTATATACAGAGTCTAGGGGTAAATGGGCTTATATTTAGAGAGCGGATGTGGCAAAGTTGTAACTCATAGCTCCTGGTTATTGGATATTCTTTTCTGTCATATGTGGGGCACTGAAGATATTACCCTTAGGCATGATGTAGCTTCTTTGCTTGGTCATTTGTTGAGCTGTGAATATGTATCTATTCTGTCCTTACCTCCCGATGTAGACACTATCTCCAGTTGTGTTGTCCCTGGAGGCAATTTTTGGACATCTGTGGGAAAAATGGAAAGTTTAGATTTCCTCAACCTGTCAATGTCATTCCAGTTCATTCATGGACATTTCAGACTTAATCTAAAGTGTTTGATTGGTTGGTTGAGGCTCATTCTCACTTCATTAAAGTATGAGAATCTTATCCCTTGCTATAAGTGAGGTGGGATGGCTTGATTGATTTACTATCAACCTTGCCTTTACATTACTGAAGAAATAATCTTAGGGTGAAGATAATAAAATCATAGATTTGGAACTGTAAAATACTTCAGATAATTGGCAAAGATCTAGATTTCTTTGGGGATTCAGGCCAAAGGATCTGAAACTGAGAGAATAAGTACAACGACAATAGCTAGCATTTATATAGTGCTTTAAGGTTCACAAAATACTTTACAAATATTATCTCATCTTAGCTTTACAAAAATCCTTGGAAGTAGATACTATAATTGTGTCCATTGCACAGACAGGGAAACTGAAGTTGAGAGAACGATTTGTTCAGGATCATACAGCTAGCAAATGGCTGTTGCTGGATTTGAACTCAGGTCTTCCTGACTCCAATTCCCGTCCTCTATTCATTGTATCACCTAGCTTCTGTTAGAGAAAAATAATAATAATAATAATAGCTAATATTTACACAGCACTTACTGTGTGCTAGGCACTGTGCTAAGTACCTTATGATCATTATTTTACTTGATCTTCTCAACAATCCTGGGAAGCAAGTGCTATTCTTATGTTCATTTCACACATGAGGAAACTGAGGCAAACAAGGTTAAATGACTTGCACAGGGTCATGCAGCTAGTAAGTGTCTGAGGCTGGATTTGAATTGAGGTCTTCCTGACTCCAGGCCTGATGCTCTATCCATTGCACCACATGCCAGCCTCAAAGGCATTATTTTTAACCATCGGCTCAATGGACTGAAACATTTTACCTACGGCCTCTTCTTAAGGTGCTAAACCCACGCACACAGGAACCGAGCTTCTCCTAAGTAAGGGAGAGCTCCCTTTCTTACATTCTTTGTTATGTTACATTTCCCAACCCTGGTCTCTGAGGAAAAAAATTGCTTATAGATTAGGTTGTTAGTCTTTTTTATAGAGTCTCCCCAAAGCAGAAAGTAGAAGAGGTACTGAGTGTACAACATGTATCAGGAATGAGACCGATATTTATTTCTTACACACAAAAGAATTGCCAAAAGGCTCACAGTGTGCATGACAGAAGGACTTAAAATAGGTTTCTTTAATTTAACTTATAACTGCAGTCATGTTCTCAGGGAGGAGGATGGGGGGGGAGCTGATATTTAAAACTCATCAAAATATAAAGCATTTTTCATGAATTGGTATTGTGACATTTCATCTCAATTCTACACTGCCTAAATGACTGGAGGTCCATATCTTTTGGTGAAAAGGCCAAGCTAGGACCCATCCTCTGGGTAGTGGTCACCTCCAAGTACAATGGGTTACTTACTGTGAACTTCTCTCTGGGTTTAGCTGTTACCAAAAACACCAAGGATCTCCAGACGTCTTGGACTCACAAGGTTGCCTCCGAGTCTGGATATCTCTGTCTTGGGATAGATTATCATTCATTTAGGAAAGAACAAAGACAAGGAGGTAGTCCAAATCCCAGGCTCACATTTATCTAAGTAGCACATGAGCTTTAGATGGCGTATGCTCATGGCCCCATGATGGCTGGAGTTGGGGACAAGCCAACTGTCACCCAACCTGTCCATGGAAGTGGCTTAAAATAATTCTGATATGATCTACAGGCAGAAGGGGAAAGAGCCTGAGGGTGGAATCACTCTCTTTAGAATGTCCCATGAGGCACTAGACCTTCATGCTCAGTGGTCAGTGAGGGGACTTTACTTCCTTGTCATCCCAAAGTATTGAGCCATCACATGACTAGAAGCAGCTAAGGAAATCATTATTCCCAAAGGGCCCAAACACAACTGCCACGTCCCTGGAGTTCTTACAAAGTTTCCAGAAGAGTTCTGGGTTCACACTCCCTAGCATGTCCCCCATAGACAATTCCACTCCCCCTCCCTCCCCTTACAGCAAGAAACATGAACACATGACTGGAAAGATTGGCTCAGGGATGGATTTCTGTGCATCGTCAGACCCATTTCTGCTACCATGTTTTATAGGTAGGGTAAGAAGAAAGCATTTAGAGAATAAAAATGCTCAGTATTTCCTTTTCTTATCTGCCATTATTCCCACATTATATGGATTTACTCCTTATTGTCACATGACAGTTCAGCAGTGGCTTCAGTTACCACTGACCTTTATCACTTTTGGCCTATGGATACAACACTGACTTCTCCAATGCTTTTTCTGCCACTTATGTGGCTCTCTGTGTAACAATCAAGTCACACAGTGTCTTATTAATGTTGTTGTGGTCGTTGAGTGGTGCCCTATGTTTTGTGACCCCATTTTGGGGTTTTCATAGCAAAGATACTAGAATGGTTTGCCATTTCCTTCTCCAGCTCATTTTACAGATGGGGAAATTGAGGCAAACAGGGTTAAGTGACTTGCCCAGGTTCACACAGCTAGTAAGCATCTGAGGCCAGATTTGAACTCAGGTCTTTCTGACTCCAGGCCTAGCACTCTATCCCTGCACTTCCTAGCTGCTCAGTGATACACTGAGACTAATGAATACATTTGAGTAGTAAATGACAATTGTGTGTAGTCCTCCCATTGAGTATAAAGGGTCCTGACTGATTGGAAAACGCTGTCATGTCTTCCTGGTACTATACTGTCAGGGGTGTCAGGAGAGGGGATGAGAGGTGAGGAAGTATTAAAGTATGCATCTTCCTGATATGCCCCCATTTCCTATGGGAAAGAGTTTAAGTCTGAACCTACATGTTTCCTATACATATGGAGTATAGAGTAAATTTAGCATATGATTCCATCATTTATGTTTTCAATTTGAAAAAAACAAAATTCCCCATTAACAAAACCTAACAATTATTCATCTCTTTGATAAAATAGGGATAAGGATCAGGCCTTTGATTTCTTTGGTATAGGGAACTCCTGGATGATGAAACTTTTACCAGTGCAGATCAACCCCTTCTCTGCAATTTACTGTCTTTTAGAAAGTTGTCAAAATAATACTAGAGTTTAAGTGACTTGTCTAAGATCACGCAGCCAGTAGGTGTCAGTGACTAGACTCTTATGGCAATATTAATATAAACAATACAACATTTAGAGTAAGATTTTTCTTTAATAGAAAAAATCTTTATTATAAGAAAAATAAAACCAGAGCATGGTTTTATATTGAGCCAAGAAGGCATCATGTAATTTCTGTAAATGATGGTCCTTGTTTCCAAGAGTACCTCCCTTCCACATTATTGGGCAAAAGCTAGATGCATTACAGAATGCAAGACTGCAGTCTTAGATCTGACAATTTCATACACATCAGTGGGGTAACAATCCCTATGTGTGGAGCAAAACTTAAAGAAATTAAATCATCTAGGTACAATCAACACCTTCTTACTAATATTCTCATTAACATTCACCTGTTAATTCTTTCCCCTTTTCCTTACTCTGTTTTAAAGGAAATCTTTATTTGTGATTCTGTTCTCTCACTTTCGGGTAGGCTAGCTGGTAGCTTCCCAACATTTAGAGTTAAAGGCACCCTATAGCATTTCTGCTACTACAGGTAACCAAATATGTGGTTGCTTTCATCTTTAGGCCACCTTTCCTAGCATTAACAATTCCTGCATCATCTGGATGTAGGATCACTTTCCAGGGTTATTATAGAGGAGATACTTGATTGCCTGTGCATGAACTAGATGGCCTCTGGGGTCTCTTTCCGACTCCGAGGTACTGTGATCTTCCATCCTGTTCAGAAACAGAAAAGAAAACAATCATGACTGTACATTTACTATGGTTCCCCCATGACTTTCCCTGTGACTGTCATTTTCAATCAGACAATTTTCTCCAGCCAGCTTCTAAGTTTTTCTAATTTAAAGTAAGCTCTCTTTCTATTAGATTGCTTAGAATTGAATTTTTTAGTAACCTGTATGATTCTTCCAGATTCTTCCAAACCTGCTTCTAAATTTTAAAGAGGACAGACTCCCTCTCTAGCACACACATTCATTTTAAGATGTACTTGAATAGAACATAATTCTTTTGACAACTACTCTATATTTTTTTAGTCGCTGTCAGAATGGAAGAGGAGAAGAGACACGTTACCACCTTTGCAGGACTAATTCTCTCACCTTCACCTTAATGTAAACATCTATGTCTGGTTCCTGTAAATGAGGTACAAGGAGGAAAGAGAGAGAATAGTCTTAATAAAGGGATGCCAGGAGTAGATATAGAAGACTTCAAGTTCTTCTATTGCTTCAAATCTGCAATCCTATTTCTTATTACAAAGGTAGATAGGTGGTACAGGGAATAAGCACTAGGCCTGGAGTCAGAAAGATTCATCTTCCTGAGTTAAAATCTGGCCTCAGACACTTTCTAGTTGTGTGACCCTGGGCAAGTCACTTAATTTTGTTTGCCTCGGTTTCCTCATCTGTAAAATGAGCTGGAGAAGGAAATGGCATATCTTTGCCAAGAAAACCCCAAATAGAGCCACAAAGAATCAGATAAGACTGAGAAAAACCAAACGCATTTCTTCTCACTCCCTAAAAAAGGCTCTCTGCTTGAGCTGAGTAAATCTTTTTGCTGTCCTCTATATGGCTTGTTTGTTCTCTCCTCCGCGTTTACACAATTCTTCTCCTTCCTCTCTATTTTATCTGTCTGTGTATTCCTCTTTTGCAGTAGCCAAGGGGTTAAACTCATCATCCAGAGCCTGACCCAATGGGTACATAAGGGCAAAAATAGGTTTGTGTCCAAGAATGCTTTCTTGGAGAAACCACAGAGCCCTCTCTTCCCAGGCTTCTTAAATCTTGAGATTCCTGTCACTTGAGAAAGAATTGACTGAGGAAGAGATAGCACCTTGAGCTGATTGTCAAGGCCTCTTTCCTTAAAGAAAAGAGAAACATCTTTGTTCTACCTCAGATCTTGGAGTGCTTGTGCAGTCAGGTGGTTCTGGTTGCACCCAATCCATAAAGGATAGTTCTGGGAAGGGGTTCGAGAAATAGGGAGCTTCTAAAGATAGTTGAAGCAGAGAAACTCCAATAAAGACCAAGGTGGGAGCAACAGGAGAAACTGATATAAAGAAGGGCAGCCTGGGGACTTGCTATGAGGAATAGGTAGATAGAGGTCATTGACTCACTTGGTCATTGTTTGTGTCCTAATTGGCTCAGAGTGAATGTAAATAGCAATTGTTTCTATTTTGTTCAGAAGCCCTGAGGGTCTTCCCTTCCCAGATTGATTTTTTTTTGATTAGGTAAGGGGGCCATTCTCTGCCTCATTTCTTACCTAGCCTTGATCACTGAATGGGTGTTGCCTTAGTCAAACTGAGACCTGTTAAAGACCTTAGCTTAAAAAGGCCAAGGTTTCCCACTGCATCCAGGGCCATCTCCAGTTGTCCTGATCTGTATGTCACCACTGGATGCAGATGGCTCCAGAGGAGAAAGTGAGGCTGGTGACTTTGCTCAGCCTTCTCTCCCTTAAATCCAATTCACTTGCATGTCATGGCATCACCTCCCTGATGTTACAGGCCTTTTGAGAATGAAGAACAAGCGATAATGCCAACAACATTATAGAGGTAGATTGCTTTGGAATCCTGTAGAATATTTGGGCTAAATATTGATGCTTTTATTATGGGAAACTTTTGTTCCACACAGGAATAAAAGCTTCCAAAACTGCATGAATGTTTTCATAATGCACCTTGATTGTTCCAGTTATTGTCAGCATTGTCAAAAGTTGTGACCATTAGGTAATGATTATAATACCAACTTTCCTTCAAAGCTTGGCTCAAAACTCTTCTTTCAAGAGGCCTTTCCCTCTTAAATTAGTGTCCAACTCTCATCACTCCTTTGATGTCATCATAATACAAGGCAGGCCCTGATTTATAGACACCAAACTTTCAAGTGATCCCCAAATTAAAATGACCCACTCCCCTATGCAGAGCTCTAATTCTGTTTTCCTTCCATGGTGTTTTCCTGACCAAAATATCTTATCCTATACTGACTGAATTTTTCCACTTCCCTTTTTTAAAAAAATTCATTTATTTTTTAGCTTTCACATTCACTTCTACAAGATTTTGAGTTCCAGATTTTCTTTTCATCTCTCCCTCCCCCCACCCCGACAGTGTACATTCTGATTACTTCTTCCCCCAATCTGTCCTCCCTTCTACCACCTTCTACCTTTCTCTTATCCTCTTACCTTCTATTTTCCTCTAGGGCAAGATAGATTTTTATACCCCATTACCAGCATATCTTATTTCCAAGTTGCATGTAAAAACAATTTTTAACATTTGCTTTTAAAACTTTGAGTTCCTCATTCTTTCCCTTCCTCATTTCCCACTCACTCTCATTGAGAAGACAAGCAATTCAATGTAGGTCATACATGTGTAGTCCTGCAAAGCACTTCCATAACAGTCATATTGTGAAGGACTAACAATATTTCCCTCCATCCCATCCTGCCCCCTGTTTATTCTATTCTCTCCTTTGACCCTATCCCTCCTCCAAAGTGTTTGCTTCTGATTACCCTCTTGTCTCATTTGCCCTTCCTTCTATCATTTGCCCCTCTCTTATCTCCTTCCCCCCAACTTTCCTGTAGGGTAAGATAAATTTTCATACCCAATTGAATGTGTATGTTACTCCCTCCTTAAGCCAAATCTGATGAGAGTAAGGTTCACTCATTCCCTCTCACCTCCCCCCTCTTCTCCTGCATTGTAAAATTTTTTCTTGCCTCTTTTATGTGAGATAATTTACCCTTTCTCCTTCTCCCAGGACACTCCTCTCTCAACACTTAATTTTATTTTTTAGATATCTCTTCATATTCAACTCACCATGAGCCCTCTGTCTCTGTCTCTCTGTCTCTGTATGTGTGTGTGTGTGTGTGTGTGTGTGTGTGTGTGTGTGTGTGTGTATATGCGTATATGTTCCCTCCAACAACCCTAATACTGAGAAAGGTTTTATGAGTTACAAATATTATCTTTCCATGTAGGAATGTAAACAGTTCAACTTTAATAAGTCCCTTATGATTTCTATTTCCTGTTTACCTTTTCATGCTTCTCTTGATTCTTGTATTTGAAAGTCAAATTTTCTACTCAGCTCTGTTCTTTTCATCAAGAATGCTTGAAAGTCCTCTATTTCATTGAATGTCCATTTCCCCCCTGAAGTATTATAGCCAGTTTTCCTGGGTAGGTGATTCTTGCTTTTAATCCTAGCTCCTCTGACCTCTGGAATATCATATTCCAAGCTCTCCAGTCCCTGAGTATAGAAGCTGCTAAATATTGTGTTATTCTGATTGTGTTTACACAATACTTGAATTGTTCCTTTCTGGCTGCTTGCAATATTTTCTCCTTGACCTGGGAAATCTGGAATTTGGCTAAAATATTCCCAGGAATTTTCCTTTTGGGATCTCTTTCAGGAGGTAATTGGTGGATTCTTTCAATATGTTTTCCCCTCTGGTTCTAGTATATCAAGTCAGTTTTCTTTGATAATTTCTTGAAAGATGATGTCTAGGCTCTTTTTTTGATCATGCCTTTCAGGTAGTCCAATAATTTTTAAATTATCTCTCCTGGATCTATTTTCCAGGTCAGTGGTTTTTCCAATGAAATATTTCACATTGTCTTCCATTTTTTCATTCCTTTGGTTCTGTTATATAATATCTTGATTTATCATCAAGTCACTAGCTTCCACTCACTCCAATCTAATTTTTAAGGTGGTATTTTCTTCAGTGGTCTTTTGGACCTCCTTTTCCATTTGGCTAATTCTACCTTTCAAGGCATTCTTTTCCTCATCGGCTTTTTGGAGCTCTTTTGCCATTTGAGTTAGTCTATTTTTAAGGTGTTATTTTCTTCAGTATTTTTTTGGGTGTCCTTTAGCAACTCATTGACTTGTTTTTCGTGGTTTTCTCACATCACTCTCATTTCTCTTCCCAGTTTTTCCTCTACTTTTCTAACTTGCTTTTCCAAATCGTTTTTGAGCTCTTCCATGGCCTGAGACCAGTTCATGTTTTTCTTGGAGGCTTTTGAGTTAGGCTCTTTGACTTTGTTGACTTCTTCTGGCTGTATGTTTTAGTCTTCTTTGTCACCAAAGAAAGATTCCAAAGTCTGAGTCTGAATATGAGTCCATTTTCACTGCCTGTTCATATTCCTAGCCAACTACTTGACTCTTGAGCTTTTTGTTGAGGTATGACTGCTTGTAGAGTAGAGAGTACTTTGTCCCAAGCTTGAGGGGTGCTGCTATTTTCATAGCTACTTCTACACAGTAAGCTCTGCCATACCAGTGCTCCTTCTCCCCTAAGAACTGCCAGCCAGGATTGTGGCCCAGATCCAGGCAGGGCAAAGCAAGCTTTGCCCTTCTGCTCTGATCTGCCACTTAATTCCTCCCACCAGGTCGGCCTGGGGCCAGAAACAACTGCAGCTGTAGCTCTGGAGGCAGCCTCAGAGCTACACCACCTCCACTGCCCCTGGGGCAGTTGCCAACTGCGCACTCCTTTCACTCTGTCCCGGAAGTTTTTCCCACTAACCTTTTCTGTTGTCTTTGGTGTTTGTCGGTTGAGAAGTCTGGTAACTGATTCAGGGTGCTATGCCTGTTCCACCTGGCTCCTGGTCTGGTTGGTCCTGGTGGGGCCCATGCTGGGCTGTGCTCTGCTCTGCTTCCAGGTCCATGCATGATAGACCCTTCCCAGAGACCATCCAGGCTGTCCTGGGCTGGAGCCCTGCTTCCCTTTGCTATTTCGTGAATTCTGCAGCGCTAGAATCTGTTCAGAGCCATTTTTGCAGGTGTTTGGAGGGACCTGGGGGGGTAGCTTACACAAGTCCCTGCTTTCCAGCCACCATCTTGGCTCCGCCCCCAGGTTGGTCTATTTTTTAAGGTTTTATTTTCTTCAACATTTTTTGTATCTCTTTTAGCAAGCTGTTGACTTGTTTTTCATGATTTTCTTGCATCACTCTCATTTCTCTTTTTTCCTCTACTTATTCCTCTACTTCTCTTACTTGATTTTCCAAATCCTTTTTGAGCTCTTCCATGGCCTGAGACCAATTCATATTTTTCTTGGAGGCTTTTGCTGTAGGAGCTTTGACTTTGTTGTCTTCTTCTGGCTCTATGTTTTGATCTTCCTTGTCACCAAAGTAAGATTCTATAGTCTGATTTTTTCTGCTGTTTGCTCATTTTCCCAGTCAGTTACTTGACCTTTTTAACTCTTGGTTAAGCTAGGTCTCTGCTTCCGGTGTGGAGGGTGTACTATCCCAAGCTTCAGGGATTTTGTACAGCTGTTTTCAGAGATATTTCTAGGGGCCTGGAAATTTTCAGTTCTTGCAAGGTGGTATGGTCAAAGGAGAGGTGTTTACTCCTCTCCTGGTCTGTTCTGTGGTCTGTGAGTGACCACAAGCACTCTTTTCTGCCTTGGAACTGTGAGGAGGATTCCTTCTCCACTGCTGCCACAAGCTCTTCCACACCAGTGTTCCTCCCCACCTCAGGACCACTACCTGGGACTGTGACCCAGATCTAAGCACAAGCAAAGCAAAAGGATCCTGCCTCAGCACCAGCAAAGAGACCCCTGCAATCCCCCTTTGATCAGCTGCTCCATCCCCCTACCTTCTGTTGGCTGAGAGCTCTGGAAACAGCCACTGCCACCACCATCTCTACCACCCTGGGGCTGGGACCCGATCATGCTCCTCTCTCACTTCAGTCTGACAGACCTTTGCTGCTGACCTTCTAAATTATCTATGGCCTTTGTGTGTTGAAAAGTCTGGAAACCACCACAGCTGCCAGTGATTCAGTCCCTTGAGGCCTGCTTTGGCCCTGTTTGTGCCAGCACAGCCCATGCTGGACTACACTCTTCTCTCAGACTGGTGCAACAGACCTTTCCTGTCAACCTGTCAGGTTTTCTTGGGTTGGAAATTTGTTTCACTCTGTCACTTTATGGGTTCTGCTGCTATACAATTTGTTTAGAGTGATTTTTTTACAGGTATTTTGAAGGGTTTGGGGAAGAGCTCAAGCAAGTCCCTGCTTTTACTCTGCCATCTTGGCTCTGCCTCCCTCTACTTCCCTTTTTACTACACTGCTTGAAATTTCATCAATTAGAAATTGATTTGGGTTAATAATTAAAAGAGAATTCTTTTAAATGTGACCCATCTATGCCTGCCTACCATGTAGGACTCTTGTACATATTCTGCCAAATTCTACCATATTCTACAAGTAGTCCACTCAATGTGCTGGAGGACTTCATTACTTTCTCTTGAAGATACCAGAAGATACCATCCCTTGATCTTACCATGTGACAAGTTCATCTTTTATTCCTGTCAAGTAATTCCCTTGGTCCTGTTCTTCTTCAGAGTTCCTCATTGGTTATATGTTGTACCCTCCCTGCTCACACCTACCATGCCCCTCTTCATTGTCCCCACTTCCCATCCCTCCTCCATCCCACCATGTAAGACTCATCTTTAGTTCTTGGGAAGCAGTGTTTTTCAGGGTTTTTCTGCCACTAGTAAAATGGTAAATTAGTCCTAACTATTGCATTCCTCCTAACACTCATCTGAGATTATACTCAATACTGAGGAAATGGTATTTTTGATGAGGAGTAGGGGGAAAGCAATTCAGAACACAGCACTTTTGTGGGGAGGAGGAGGGAGAGGATGCTGCTAGAGCATGCCCACTTGATTGCTAGATTGAAAGCTTAGTGCCCTAAAGTACTTAGGGAAGTGAGAGAAACCTACAGGAAAAGGTGGTAGGAAATGCTGAAGACACATTGAGAACAGTGGTAAATGTACTGATGTGGGTGTTTGGGAAATCTGAACTCTAAACCTAACTCTGCTCCCAACTATGTGGCCTTGACCAAGTCACCAATTCTCTCTAGGATTTAGTTTCTTCATTTGTAAAATAAAGTCAGATTAGATGATTCCCTAAGGTCTTTTTCAGCCCTTGTGGGCATATCTCTTTCAGATTTTTGTCTAGGATCAGCCCTTGGTCTTTGCATCCCCAGTGTCTAGCACATAATAGAAACTTGATAAATGCTTGAGTTGGACTGAATTAGCAAGGACATTATCTTCTTCCTTTCTTAGGGTTATTGCAGGCACTGGTTTCCAGGAGCCAGAACTTAAGTTAATACTATAGTTTGTCATTGCATTTAGAGCTAGAAGGGACCTTAGGTACTATGGAGCTCAACCTCTTAAATTTACAGATGAAGAAATTGAGGGCAGAGGGATTAAATGATTTACCCAAAGACACAAAGGTAGTAAGTAGCAGAACCAGAATCTGAAGTTGGTGCTCTAACTCTAAATCTTTGGCTCTTTCCAATATACTTTTGACTAAATAATAGGTTAAATGGGTTTCTGTGGGCTAGCCTTGGAACCTAAACACTATATGTATAATGTTGTTTCCGTGGGAAAATGTGTTTTGAATTCTACACAACTGTCTTCTGAATGAACATTTGGAAAACAACCAGATTATGAAGATAAAAATGTCTGTACTATGCTGTTTACACTATATCAATGTCCACTTGCTAGTAAAATACAAGGACATTACTTTGTAAATGTAGTTTTTCCTCATGCACATTTGTGGTTTCCTTGGCTAGATCACAGTATCTATATAGGCAAGGATTACATCTTCTGTTTGTTTGTATCTTATTCCTCCCCAATCCTCTAGGATGGATTTCAGCACACTTTAAGCCTCCATAAATACAGATGGACTAGAGTACTGATGGGAGGAGTGGGAGACACTCTGGTTTGTTGGTGCCTTTCCCCAGAGCTCCTATAGAAATAGAAAGTGTCAACACAGAGAAGGAGAACCTATCTTATTTTTCAGATCATAACAAGGAGATGGGAGGTTTACTTGTGGGCAATTTATCCTCTTTTACATGGAAGCCACAGTTTAAATATTTCCCTAATGGAGTACTCTGGAGGACATATTTGATGTTTCTGCTGGGGGTTGCTGCCAACATCCAAATACTTCAACAGCTACCCTGAATGCCAGCAAGCATGTCTAGAGAGGGATCAGAAGCAGAAGAAAAATGAAAAATTCTGTTTAAAAGCAGGACACATGCAAAATCCAGGAGTTTTTCCCTTTAAGAGAAAGACCAGCTTCATGTTGTTTTACTGTTTATTTCTGTGAACACTTAAAAATAAGACATTCAGCCTTTGGAGGGACAATGGTAAAGTTCCAGCTCTGCAATTAACTGAAGCCTCCCCAAAATGTAAACTGCTGCCCCTACCCCATCTCTTAAGCCTCTTACAAACTGATATTACATTAATATTCTGTTAGCCAAATCCTTCACAAAGCCTACACATGGGCCAACAAACAGTGGAAGGGAGAGACCTTGGACAGCACAACATCTGCTGTTTAATTGTCTGGAGAAACTTGTTGCTTCTGCTAAAGTGTTAGGTAATATCTGAAACACGTTTTTTGTTTTTTTTCCCAAGCAAAACGATACCAAAATGGCGGAGCTATTTTTTATCCTAGAGGTGACTTACTACTTCTGACTTTTTTCCTGGACTCATAGCCACTCAGCTTTATTTGTATATCTATAGCCATATTATAACACAATTTATTTTTATACTGATTCCTAAAAGGAAAAAAAAATGGTTGGCTGCGATTTCATCAGTGGAAGAAACTGTTGGCATAAAAATATTCTCATTTAAGATTCAGATGGGCAATTTTATCTGTATCTCATAGCTTTAACTACCTGAGAGCATTGAAAGGTTAAGGTTAAGTGACTTGCCCATAATTGGCACTCTAATAATATACATCAGAGGCAAGACTTGAACCCATATCTTTTTGACCCCAAGGCCAGATCTGTAGCTTCTATTATGCTGATTTGTTGTTGGTTAAATAACATTTTCCAAATCAAATCACTGTGCTATGTACTCAGTAAGTATTTTTAAATGTTTATTGAATCTAATTACCTTCCCCAAACATAATATATAGGTTAATGCTTTGCACACACACCTAAGTCTGAATTCAATCTCCAAAACTTACTAGCTGTGTGACCCCAGACAAGTTATAGAACTTCTGTAAGTTTCAGTTTTCTCTCTGTAAACTGGGAGAGTAATACCTTGGTATAAATGTCAGCTACTATTAATGCTTTTTTAAAATATAATCGAACATCCATTTTATATTTTGTAATGTTATCTATCTCTTGTTTGGTCATAAATTCTTTCCTTCTCCATAGATCTGATAGGTAAACTATTCCTTGCTCTCCTAATTTGCATATGGTATCACCCTTTATGTCTAAATCATGTATCCATTTTGACTTTATTTTGGTATTTGGTGTAGAATGTTGAGCTATACCTAGTTTCTGCCATACTGTTTTCCAGTTTTCCCAGAAGTTTTTGTCAAACAGTAAGTTCTTGCCCCAGAGGCTGGGGTCTTTGGTTTTATTACTGTGTCTTGTGTACCTAACCTATTCCATTGATCCACCACTCTATTCCTTAGCTAATACCAGATAGTTTTGATGATTGTTGCTTTATAATATAGTTTGAGATCTGGTATGACTAGGCCATCTTCTTTTGCACTTTTTCATTAATTCCCTTAATGTTCTTGACCTTTTGTTCTTCCAGTTAAATTTTGTTATTTTTTTCTAGCTCTATGAAATAATTTTTGATTGTTTGATTTGTTACAATTAATTTTAAAACAATGAATTCAATTTTTTAAAAAAGTGAGATGTGATATGGCTAGTTGATAAGGTAGATGCAGAGTTGTTAACTAGGGTGAGGTTACCTTGGGTGCCAGATTCAGAGAGTGTTGAAAACATTTTCAGTTTCTCAACAGATAGGAACAACAGTGCTTGTATCTAGTTTAGCAAGAAGAATTAGATAAAATAGGAAGGTACAAGATGTTATGGGCTCCTGGTAAACTCCTTTATCATTCTACCATGCCCACTTCTTCCCCCCTCGGGGTGTTCTATAACCAGACATCCCCTTCTCCCTTTAACTGTGAATATATTTCACGTCATTTGCCTCAGCTGTGGTTTGCACTGCATAACCCAGGAGTGAAAGTTCCTAGTTGCTGCTTTGAGTATGTTTTTAGTACCATCCCTCAACTCCAGAGTTATCAAAGTGTCCTACATATTTGTAAAGTCATTGAAAGTCCTTTCAGAGATAGCAAAGAAAAAAGATGAAGTCATAATTATAGTATTGTAGAATAAAGCATAAGCTTTTAGAGCTGGGAAGGAACACTATTTTTAAAAATTGGAAGAGTTATAAACTCAAAGATATCATCACTTGTGACTCAGCATATGAAATCTGTCCTAGAGAATGGTATTTTGAAACCTTAAGAATTGCTTTGGGTAATGTTGCTTCCTTTATTTACTAAGCTCAATACAACAAGTTATCTTACAGGAGACCTCAAGCAATATTTAAGTCAGAATTATTGCATTATATGACTCACTGATGGGACTGAACATTTTGCTGTTGGGATATTAATCATTCCTGAGGAGATATGTTGGGATTTAATGATTCCTTCCCTCTTAGCTTTCTCGTTTGTGTATTGGAGCCACTTTAATTTTTCTTTGTGTTCAATGTATCCAAATCACATCAACATGAGCTATGTGACATAAATTCCATAGAAAATTGAAAATTCTATCTTATCTGCAGACTCTGAATCAGTTTGCTGTCTCTTTGGAGACGGTAGAAATTGACCTTTAACCTTTTTAATACTCTGAAGTTGGACTTTAATTCAATGTTTTGGAGGAATGAGTTTTTCTCCTTCTGGATTGTTTGATATGAGTCTAAAGTTATTTTGGGAAGGGGCTAAAATTTGTCCAAAATAGTTCAAGACTAATTACCACCTAAGATGACATAGCTTTCTGCCTTATCTTCCCAATTTCCCATATCACTTTTAGTTTGAAGGGCCTTCCAATCTGGCTAGACTTCTGAGTCTGACGAGGTTCTATGTGAGGATGGGGACAGGAATGGGGTTGGGAGTGGAGTACTCCTCATCTGGGACAATGGCACCTCCAGCCTATAACCTGAAATGTACTATCCCCAAGAAAATGTAGGAAATATTTAGTAAAAATTGTTTTTCTCCCCCAGAAACCCCATCCACTCTGAATACAGGAGATACAAATGAAGTATGAAGCAGCATACGGTGTTATCAGCCAAATATTAGGTGGCATCTCTTTCTCCCAAGGACGGATTCACATCTGTGTGAGATGAGTTAGGGAGGTCTGGACAGAAGGATGGATGAAACGATTTCATAATATCCCTTCCTGCCTCATGATTCTGTGATAATGTAGCAGCACACATAATTTCTCTCTGTCTGTCTCTCTCTTTCTCTCTTTCTCTCTCCCTCACTCACACACACACACACACACACACACACACACACGCATGCACGCACGCACATACACACACACACCCCATGTGTCTTTTTAAAAGGCTTTGAATAATTTCTCTACCCTTGTCAGACACTGTTCTGAAAAATTACCCAGGAACTAAATGTCTGGGCTTATTTTTAAGGTAGTAAAATCTGGATGCTCATTATAACTGCTCAAGGGTTTTATGGGACAGAGAGCAGAATTGAGTATTTCTAAAACCAAAGGTCAGGAAATTGAAGAGGGTGTTCTGTAGAGGCAAAAGTGTATATAGTTGCACAACTAGTGCATGTCTATGTTATTTTAAAAATTGAGACCATAGGCTAATGATAACTTAAAGCCATCTACAAATTAAAGAATACAGATTACACTAACATCCAAGGCCATAGAGCAGGGGTGGGAAACCTGTAGCCTCAAGGCCACATGTGGCCTTCTAGGTCCTTGGGTGCAGGCTTTTAACTGTAGGACTATATGTCTTTCTTGGAATCTTCAAGCATGTCTTTTTCACTTGTGGAAGGCTCATGGAGAATCCATGACCTTCTCCTCCTGGTATTCATACCCTGTGCTTCATGCTTATATCAGCACCTCCCACTGAGACTTTTGGGGTTTAGGGAAGCATTCCCATTATCTTTCCATTTGTCTTTTGATCTTCTGTCTGTCTTCAAGGTGGCTGGGCAGATTTATACAAATTATCCCAGGTTGCTTCTTCACAGATCTCTAAAAGGGAAGGAAAAAGAGCAGAACTCATGACTTTTGGTGCTGCTGCCAGCCAAGTGACTGTGACTCAGAAGGAGAGGTAAAATTCTACAATTTCTTTGGGGCTGAGGGGTCTGGATCTGTGATTTCATCTACATGGGTATTTCCCAGCTGAAGAAACTACTTGTAGCAATGTTAGGGTGTCAATTATTCTATAACAATGTTTTAGACATTTAGAGAGTTTCCTGGGGATACTGGGAGGTTTAATGACTTACCCAGAGTCACACAACCAGTGTGTGTCAGAAGCAGTACTCAAACCCAGATCTTTCAACTTTGGCACGAGCCTCTTATTCACCATACTATATAGCCTGAGCATATTCCAATATGGCCTCTACATAGTTTATATATGCCTACGTAGGCAATAGTCTTAGGTAAAATAATTTTCAAGCAAAAATAGCATTATTTATCATTTAGGCTTTTAGAATCATTGAACATAGAATCAGAAGGGCCCTAAGGGGCAGCTAGGTGGCTCAATGAGTACAGCACTGCCCCTGGAGTCAAGAGGACCTGAGTTCAAATATGGCCTCAGACACTTGACCCACTTACTAGCTGTGTGACTTCGGGCAAGTCACTTAACCCCAATTGCCCTGCCTTCCCCCCTCAAAAAAAAAGAAGAAACCTAAGACGTCTTCTATTCCGGTCTAGTTTAAGTCTTAAAAAAAAAAGTATTCCTTCTCACCCTACTATATCAAACCCACCTTCTGCAGCAGAGGTGGTCCAAAAAGAAGGGATTTTACTCAGAGACAAGAAAGAAATTAGGAGGTACGGTGGGGTCTACAAGAAATGTGTCAAGGCCACTAGTAGTTTCCATGTTAGAGTTTGAGGGAAGTTGTATGTAGGACTGATTTGATTCAGTGTTAGTTTGGTCTGGTGGTCATGCTTGTGAAAAGAGCTGTATTCGCTGGAAGGTTTCACGTTGCCATGTGAAACTACTAGGTTGGATTCTGTGTTTTTTGTTGTGACTGTTGTGCTCAGCAGGCCAAGACTGATGAAAGGCTTAGGGCATAACTGAATCGTGACCTGATTGTCTTGTGGTACAGAGTTTCTCCCAGAGAAGCAAAGCCCAGATGCTATTATAAATATGGAACACAGAGCTATCCCTGGGCAAATCTGTGAAGAGAAGCTTGTTTTTGGAGCCTTCCACTTTGCTTTTTCTGTGCTTCTCTCTTTTTCAGGCACGAATGTTATTATTGTTGGTCCTTCATTTTCACCAATGACATCATGATGTTAATAGTAAAATGGTGGATAATGTGTGATGACTTGACTCGTGCTTGAATTGACTTTAAGTGAGACAGTTGCAGAAAGTCATCAGCCTCACTCTCTCTTCCAGAGTCACTGAAGTCCAAGACCTTCCCCCACAGTTTCCAATGTTTCTAGATTGCTTGTCTTGCTCTCTGACATCATATCAAGGCCACAACAGTGCCCCATTCTCCCGACCTTCTATCCTTCCAATTCCTACATTCCAGCCAATTGTCAAGCATTTATTTTGCACTTACTATGTGCCAGGCACTGAGCTAAATACAAGTATTATCGCATTCAATCTTCACAACAACCCTGGGAAGGAAGTTATTATCCCCATTTTAGACTTTGAGGCAGATAGAAGTTAAGTGACTTGCCCAGGGTCACATAGCTAGTAAGTGTCTGAGTCTGGATTTGAACTCAGATCTTCCTAACTCTAGGCCTAACATTTTATCCAGTGTGCTGCCCAGCTGGCAGCTCAACTATTCCTCGAGGAAGAAGACCTCTGATAAACTAGTCCAGACTGCAGTGTTAGAGCCTGATACCCTTCTTTAGCTGGTCCTTCTCAGGGGTATTTGCTTTTTAGGAGAGGATAAATTAGGACCAGCAAAGCCTTAGCCCAGGGGAATACATATCTGATGGTGGAAGGTAGGAACTGGGACACGTGGGAAGATGTTTTGGGACAAGTAGTTTGTCTTGGTCTCCCTCAAGTCACACAATCTAGAGACAACAGCCAATACAGGATACATGAAAGGCTGTCCTGTGGGTGAAGTCCTTGTCCCTGGATTCCCTCTAGGACCAAAGGCATGAACCAATCTGATTTCCCTGCCTTTAAGAAATAGAGAAAAATATATAGAAATATACAAATGTTAAATGGTTTTCTTCTAATATTACAACTGTTCTAATTTTGTCTGGAGACTTTAGCCTCAGCCCTTCCAACTGTTGAGTATTATAGTAAGACTATAATCCAGCTCAGAGGGGGGAAAAAAGAAGTTAAAAGAAAAAAGATACACAGCAATGGAGCACGGCCCTTGAAATTGCTGCTGTTTTCTTACGGCTAGGAAGCAAATCTTTGCTCCAAATGTGGTGCTGGGAAAGAGATAAATTACTTGTTGTGTTTTCATGGCAAGGAAAGGAGGAAAAATGGAATTTTTAGTCATCTGTCAAAGAGGCTTGCTACCACCTTAGATCGAAATGAAAAATAAGGTAATTCAGAGACTCATTTCTTGAGTCTGGTGTGAATAGCCTGCAGGGAACAGAAAGCAGAACCCATCAGGTGCCAGATTCCATCAGAGAAGGGGACTGTAAACTCCAGCTGTCCATAAAGAGAATTAACTTCTTAAGATAATAAATCTGACTGGTCCTCCTGGGGCTGGAAAGGACTAAGCCACTTTGCAGGATCAGAGAATCTTGGAATCAGAAGGGACCTCAGAAGCTTTTTGGACCAACCTGTACCTGAACAAGGATCCTCTCTATAATGTTCCCTGGATGACTACCATCCAGCCCATGCTTGGATACTTTCAAAAAAGATCAACCAACTACCTCCCAAGCAGCCCCTTTCCACTTCTGAACCCTTTCCTGCTTAGCAACTACCTTGTTTTTCATTTCCCTAGGATTTGTCTGGCCTCAGACATCTATTAGCTGTGTGTTGTTGGAAAAGTCACTTAACCCTGTTTGCCTCAGTTTCCTTATTTGTAAAATGAGCTGGAGAAGGAAATGGCAAACCACTCCAGTATCTTTGCCAAGAAAACCCCAAAAAGGGTCACGGGGAGTTGGACACGACTAAAAAGACTGAACAACAACAACAAAAGGTGTCTGTCGTTAATGTTGCAGTGGCAAGAGCGCTGTCTTTGGAATCACAGGGCCTGAATTCAAAATATAACTGTGCTACTCACCACCAGTGTGAGCTAGAATAGGTCACTTTTCTGCTTTTTAGCCTTAGCTTCCTTATTTTTAAAACGAAGGAGTTGAATTAAATGATTTCTGGGGTCCCCGGCAGATCTAAATTCAATGATTTTTATCCCTTATTTGCTTATAATCCCTTTTGTTTCTCATGTATTTGTGTTTTCTTCTCAAGTCTGCGAGTAAGGTCATTAGGGTAAAGCATGAGGTTTTCTGCTTCCTTTGTGTTTTTTGGCTTCTTACGTACCCAGCACACATTCAATGGGCATTAAACAGGGGGTTGGATTAGACCATCTATAAGGATTCTGTGCTTTTATGTTTCTACTAAAAGTTTGATGAAGGGGCAGCTAGGTGGTGCAGTGAGTAGAGCACCAGCCCTGGAGTCAGGAGGACCTGAGTTCAAATCCAACCTCAGACACTCGACACACTTACTAGCTGTGTGACCTTGGGCAAGTCACTTAATCCCAATTGCCCTGCCTTCTCCCCTGCAAAAAAAAAAGTTTGATGAAGGTAGGGACAAATAAAGGCAGAGACCAGGACTTTTCTTGATGAATACTAATACAAAAATCATCACGAAGAACACTACGTGACAAAAAAGAGAAATGCTTGTCTTTCAATCAGAGACAACACGGAATAATAGATAGAATCGGGAAGACCTGGTTTCAGATCCCATCTCAAACAGACATTTGCTACAGGACTTTGGGCAGGTCTCTTACCTGCTCTGGGCCTCAGTTTCTTTACCTGTAAAATGGACTTGAATGTCCTCTGAGGTTGCTTTCAGCTCTAAATCTCTGTTTCTTTGGGCCTATTAGTACAAGAACAGCAGCTGAGGCCTCGTGAATGTTAACAGTAATACACTAAAGATAGGAACATGCAGATTTGACATGAAAGCCATTGGGTGTTTTTCCATTTAGTTACTGTGAGTTCATTGTGGTGTCAGGCTATCAACTAACAGACTCAACAACTCAACGGTCACCTCTACATGGATGCTTTCCAAATCCATGCCTCTATCTCTGACCTTTCATCTAAATGCTGGTCAAATATTTCCAAACCCTGACAAGACACCCCACTTGGAAGACTTGTCACCAGCTCAGATTCAATAAATCCTAAACTGACTTCATCATTTCTGGAAAACCAGCTCCCTGTCCCAACTTTTCGACCTCTATAATTCAGCCAGGCTAGATATATTGGAGCCATCTTCTACTCGTCTCTCTTCATCTTCCCTATAGCCAGTTTGTCACCAATTTCTGTCATTTCCTTCTCTACAATCTCTCAGACTCACCCCCTTTATCTCCTTTTCCCTGGTCATTGTCCTTATCATTCTGTGGCTGGATTACTGCCATAAATTCCTTACTGTCTTCCCTCATTCCCTTCTCTCCCTCCACAATCCATTCTGTACACCATTTCCAGAATTGCATTTATTCTTTGGCGTTTTCATGATTTCATTGCTGTGGGTACTCCCGCTACAGAATCTAGGTGGCGCAATGGATTAACTGCCAGACTTGGAGACAGAACGTTCTACATTCAAATCCTTCTTCACACAGTTACTAGCTGTGTGGCCCTGGATAGGTCAATTAACCTCTGTCAGCCTCAGTGAGCTCATCTGTAAAATGGAGGTAATGGTAGTACTGATTATCTCACAGGGTTATTGTAAGTATCATAGGATCACAGGTTTAGAGCTGGAAGTGAGATAATCTCTGCAGCACACTTAGCAAACCTTAAGCCAAAATATCAATGTTAGCTATTAGACATCACAAATCCCATTATAACCCCTCCACACCTTCACATCCTATATACTTTGTTCTATGTTTTCTCATAAATCTACCTAACACGTTGCCCATCTTTCTCTTGTTCTTTTGATACCTTCTGGTTACCGACCTACCATGTGGGCTCTGTTTTTCATTATGTGATTGGCTATGTTCTTTTCTGGTCATACGTGCCCATGATAATGTCTGTTAATGAGGAAACTAAACCCTGAGTAAATTAAAAACCAATAAATTCCTGGAGAACAAATAATGACACATACCTCCTTTCTCACAGCAGAGAGGTAGGGGACTACTGGAGCAGAATGCCATATACATAGTCTGATGTAGTCACTACGTTTGGATGCTTTTGCTTAGTTGTTTTCCTTTGTTAAAAAAGAGGGCTCCATCTTGAGCAGGTGATGAAGAGGGGGAGCATTTCCAGAAACAACTGTTGAGATAAAAATAAAAGGTAGTTCTGAGGGAAATGAAATGAAGTGGAGACATATGCTGTACAAGTAAACCTTGTGATTAAGAATTTGGCAAAGGATGTCAACGGACTTATCTGGGGAGCCATGTTGCCTGCTGAAAAAGTGGAAAAGTGTCAAGCTCCTACACATGCAACCGGAAAGATCTGTTGCTCTTCCAATATTTTATTCTTTTGTCAGGAGTGTGGGGTTATTTTAAATTTAATGCCTCTGCTGGTCAGGAGGGAAAGGCAAGGCATAAAAAAGAGAGATGCCATAAAGTCTACTAAATCTGAGCTGAGACCTGAGGTTGATCTGGATTGTTATGGGCTTGGGACAAAAGGGGAGGGCAGAGCAACACCCTTTGTAAAATCAGAAAAAGTCTGAGGAAGAGATCTCAGTTTGAGCAATACCTCTATAAGGATCCAAAGGTTCAGAAGGTAGCCCCAGCTAAAGGATTCTCTAGGAGAACGCCTCAGAGCTCCTGGTAGAGTGAGAAAAGCCTCCCTGGTTCTAGACACTAAAATACATTAGCCATGTAATAATGTTCCAGGGTTTGACATGAATTAACAATCCTTCTTTTGTTTGGTCTTTATGTAGGATGCTGACAAATACAAATAAAGTGAGTATAAATCTTGCTAATTTACACCTTTCTTACCATCAACACTTGCCATAGAATTGAATGACTGTCATTTCTATAGTTTCATCTGTCATAGTTTAAACATATATGGGAAATACCTTGCTATAGGAGAGCTTTCAAGATTGTATTTTGATCTTTAGCCAAAACTTCAATATTTAAATATTTTAAAAAATCAATAAAGAATAAACAGCATTTGATATTCTCTCAGACAGTTTTGTGACTCTAGAGTTGTGGTATGGTATAGACAATCACCTACAAAGAGCCCACGGGTTCCTTTCTCACATTTCTTTGCTCTATGCATAAACCATTCTTACAAAGTAAATAACATACAGATGAAAAAGTAGGCCTACAGGGGCAATAATTATGGTCTTCTCAGTCACATTTTTGGGAGCAGTATAAATATAGGCTATGACCCTTTCCATTGTTTTGGATCCTTCCATTCTGTGAGATATCCTGAGAATTATCAGAGTGCCTTTAACTTTCTGTCATCCTTAGCATGATTTCATCTGTGTGTATTTGATAAGGCCAAACTGGTTTTCCCAACTTTGCTCTGTGTGCTGTTATCATTTCTTTGCAAAGAAATTCAAGGTCTGAGATAGGAAAGTCTAAAGGCACAATTTCACTATCACTAGTGAAGAGAATAGATTCAGCTCAAATCAATTTAACAAATGTTTAATTGTCTACTACGTTCAAAGCAGTGTACTAGGCACTTAATAAACAAGTCACTTAATAAAAACTTAGTAAATAAACAAGGCAATGTTCTACTATGTCTACTATGTTCAAGGCACTGTACTACGCACTTAATAAACCCTTAATAAACAAGTCACTTAATAAAAACTTAGTAAATAAACAAGGCAATGTCCTACCACTGAGAATACAAAAGAAGAGGAAAAGAGAGAGAGAAGGAGAAGAGAGGAGGAGAAAAAAGGAAGGGGTGGGGTGGGGGAGCAGAGGAAAGAGCAGAGAAGAGGAGTAGAAATGGTCCCTGCCCTCAAGGAACTTACTTTCTTCGGAGGAAGGGGGCTGCAACACATACTCAGATAATTAAATACAAGATAATTCCAAGAGAGAGAAAGCACTAACAACTGGGGAATCAGCAAGAGTTTCCTATAGGAAATGGAAACTCAGATTGGGTCTGAAGGAAGCCAAGGGGGTAGAAGGGAGCTAAATTAGAGCTACAGACTCAGAAGTGTTTTCCAGGTACAGAGAACAGACTGTGCAAAGACCTGGAGATGGGAAATGAGTTGTCAAGCTCCGAGGAAAACTAGTAGTTCAATTTAAATGGAGTATAGAATGAATGAAAGGCAACAGTATGAAGTAAATATGGAAAAATAGGAGGGAGCCAAACTCTAGAGAGTCTTCAATTCTAGGTTGAAGAATTTTTATTTTATCTCATAGACAATAGGGCCTGTAGGTCTACGTAGGACTATAAAATTGTCCACAGATCTATTTCTTTTGGGGGAGGGAGGAAGTGTCTTTTGTCTTTGATCCTCTTGGAATAATTTGGTTAAGTTAGATCTCACCTTCTGTCTTAGGTAGTTACTTGGTGGCAGGTGAGAGGAATAGTATATAGGCTTTAGAAGATCTGATTATTTGATTAGAGTAGCTCACTTAAAGGTGTGAATGAGAAAGATTTCACTGGTGAATATAAGTATTTTAGTATTATGATGTGGATAAAGACTTCCTCTCCCTCCAGCAAAAAGTAAGCTCCTTGAGGGCAGGGACCCTCTCCTTTCCTCCTCTCATCTCCCCACTTTTTTTCCTCTCTTTTCCTTTCCTTGTGTATTCTCAGTAATGCCACACTGCCTTGTTTGTTGTTTATTTACCAAGTGTTTATTTACTAAATATCTTGTTTAGTATGAGTTTATGGAAATGTGGAATATGCAGTATTTTCATTTGGAAGGCACTTAACACAAATGTGTCTCTAATTGGGCAATTAAAAGAAAGAGCGGACGGACGCAGTGCAGTGATTAAAAGACATATCTGCCAAACCTGAATGGTAAGAAGCAGGGGCAGCAGTGGCAAAGGAGTTTTTCTCTTCTTCCTACCCTCTCTTCCCACCTTATCCATGGCATCTCAGCACTGAAGAAGCTTACCCCACATTCAAAAGAGAGTAATTATGAGAACCAAGCAATTTGAGCCTAGAAACAGACACATACTCTCCAGACAAACATAGATACACAAAGAAGAATACAAAGCAGGAAGAAGCTTCAATAAGTGAAGCCTTTGGCAGAAGAGAAGAGAGCTTACTACGGATTCGAGAGAGAACCAGTTTTGGCAATTGAGAATCAAATTGAGAAGGGCAGACCCAGGAACAACTATTTAGTTTTGAAAGTGTGGACCAGTAGACCCCACCTAGTGAATCTGTGAGTATAATTGCCTTCCAGGGAACCCAAACTGTAAAACTGTGAGTGCCAAGTTGGGGAGATAGAACATGAGTAGAACACGTCAGAGTGTTTCTCTGTCTTTATATTCATTGATTTGCACAGCTACTGGAGACAATTTTACTGGCATGTCGCATGCTAGAGAAAGAATCTGAAAGCTGTAATCTTCCATGCAGGCTGCCATATTGCTGTTTCCACTATGTGTTCATTAGGTGATGCTAATGTTTCACACAGTCACTGAGTTTTAGCTAGAAGATGATGCCACCTAGAATCACAGTTAGGCTTTGTTTCTGGATTTCTGAAGTGTGTGTGTGTGTGTGTGTGTGTGTGTGTGTGTGTGTGTGTATGTTGGGCAGGGTGGATGTGGGGAGGAAAAAAAGAGAAAGAGATTTTTCTGAGTCCTAAAAACTGTTCAAACAGTAACATTCTGCTGAATCCTTTGAGGGCAGCTTGCTCCCGGTCAAGATTGTCTAGGCTTATAAGGGAATCTTCTATAGAAAATGCTTTTCTGAGTTCCTGAAGTAGCTAAGACAGGGCTTGTCATTCTCCTCTGAGAATTTCTCATTGAGAGAGGATGGTGACTGACACTCTGCCAATACATATGTTTGTCTGCATCTGCAATCCCTTATTGCTTCTTGAGACGCCAATCAACTGTCATTGCGGAGCTCCTAGCAGAAGCTGCATTGGCTTGCCTAGTTTTCTGTGCCATTCTCAATGAGCAGAGCAATGTCCTCACTGTGTCGTTACACATTTACCAGGAAGGTATCTCAGTGCTGACTTACTTGAGAAGAGAAGGCGATGGAGGAGATATCCATGAACTAATAACTCCAGGCACCAGAAATGGAGCTGTTCTCCTTCTCTATAACTCTGACTCAGGCAATTAAGCTCACAGATGGCGACATAAAACAGGACTCTTCTGCAATCTTTCTTCAATCTTATTCTAGAATAAATAGAGTTATTGCACAGGAAATCGGTACAAACATCTTGCATTCAGTGATAATAATGCAAATGTTTAAATGGCCTGCTCTACTTTTTGGTATGTCCATATTTGTAGGAATAATTCTGTTGTGGCTATGGCATCGTGGAATCCCACAGTTTCTGAATTGAAAGGGGAGTTAGAGGTTGTTTAGTTCAATCTTCTACCCATGGTAGGATTCTACTGCACAATAAGATTATCCAGCCCTTGCTTATCCACTTCCAGTGGCAAGGACCTCATTCCTTAGCAAAGTAGTGTTTTCCGTGTTCAGATGGTTCTAGCTGCTAGAGCTTTCTCATATTGAGCTGAAATCCGCCTCTTTGTAATTTCTACTGATTCTCTTTCTACCATCTGAATACATCCAATCTATCTTCCACAAGGAGTTGAAGGCAATGATCTCTTCTCCAGAATAAATATTCAATTCCTTCAACTGTGTGCTTCCCACGGCATACTTTTGAGACTCTTCACTACCTGATTCATAGCTGTCCTCTCCACCCCATTCCCTCCTCTCATGTTAAGTTAGGACCTTACTCTACATCCTAATAAGAACAGCTAACATTTATATAGCACATACCCCCATGCCAGACACTGTGCTAAGCACTTTACAAATATTATCTCATTTGATCCTCACAATGACCCTGGGATGCACATGCTGTCATTATCCCCATTTTACAGATAAGGAAACTGAGTCAAACAGAGGCTAAGTGACTTGCCCAGGGTTACACAGCTAGTAAGTGTCTGAGGTCAGATTTGAACTCAGGTTTGTCTTAACTCTAGGCGCAGGCCTCTGTGCCACCTGATCTACCCACGAAGATTCTAATGTTACAGTTCTCTAATTTCTTCAACTCCAGCGCCCTTTATTTCCACCGTACTCCAGTCACTCAAGGGCATGGTTATTTTTTGTTGTTGTTGTTCAGTTGTGTCTGACTCTTTGTGATGCCATTTGGGATTTATTTGATTGGCAAAGATACTAGAATTGTTTGCCGTTTCCTTCTCCAATTTATTTTACGGATGAGGAACTGAGGCAGATAGGGTCACACTGCCAATAAGTGTCTTCAGCCAAATTTGAACTCAGGAAACTGAGTCTTCCAAACTCCAGGCCTGGTGCTCTATCCACTGCACCATCTACCTGCACCTTAGCTATTCTTTAGCCTTTTGCTATCATATAGAACTGCTACCCCAAGATTCTGAATTCTGAAATTCTACTTTTATCACAAACTCCTCTTCTTCCAACTCTCCTCTTTCATTCTTACTAAACGTGTCCCTTCTCTTCATAATGACCAATAGCCCCCTCATTGGTCTCCTTATTTTCTTAGACCATCATCCACACTATGACTTGCTTATAAGAGTATCATCTCTTTCCCAGTATCTCCCTCTACTGTAGGATCTTATCACCATATTTTCAAGCATGGGTCCACCCTGATAAGCAGGGAAGACCCCAGCTGAGTTTCACTTTACTCTCTCTCCAGACTCCTTCTCTTTTTTCTCAATCATAATCTTGACATCCTGGAGGAACCTCCACCCCAATATCTTCTCCTGATTAGTGACCCTTTTCCCAAGACCACCATTTTAGGAAAGACCTCTGTCTTGCTTCCCTTTACTCACACCTTTACTCACTAATTTTCTTCTCTTCTTCATATACCACCTTGCCCCCTTGAAATTACCCTTTCCTCCCTTACTTTTTGCTCCTCGTTATGTGCTGTCTTCCCTTTAAGGATAGAGATTGTCTTGTTTGGTTGTATTTGCTTCTCCAGGCTTAGCATATTAAACAATTAATAAATTCCCGTCTTTTGTCCTCTCTCTCTCTCCTGTTCTTTCCCCCTCTCTTTCTCTCTCTTTCTTTCTCTTCCTCTCTTTCTCTCTTTTTCCCTTTCCCTGCTGCCACACACAGTAACCTATCTAATTTTATTTGGGCTCTCACAGCTATATGGCAGTCCTTTCACTTCAAATTTGATTCAACAAACATTAAGCATCTGCTGCATTTAAGACAGAGGTGACATGTTGTAGCGGATAGAGAACTAGCCTAAGAATCAAGAAGAACTGGTTTAAATGCCACCAGTGACACAACTTGGCTGCATCACCCTGAGCAATTCACTTAAACTTTCAGGGCTCTAGGCAATTCCCCAAGACTATAAAATTCCAGAGAAGGTGCTGATCTACATTTATAGAGGAAAATCTTCACCCGAGCATCATTGAATTTCATATACCAATGAAATCACAAGTCTGGCTAAATAAAGTATGTATAATGGCCTCTTGTAAGTACTGAGAAATGGAAGGATGAAAACAAATAGTTCCTTACTCAAGAAAGGGATTTATACTCTGCTCTGTGTGTAAGTAAGGGTGGTAGAAAGGACATCATATACACGGATAAGGGAATAGAAAATATATACAAAAAAAATCTAAAAGACTGAGCCATGACTGACAAGATGGCAGAGTAGTTGAAGAAAGTGTGTGACAAATATAGAATACTTAAGGCAGAATCTTCAGGATGAAAAGATAGACATATCTCTATGAGATAAAAGCCTGAAGAAATAACATCGGACAACTCAAATCCCTAGAATTTATACTTATCAACCATACCCAGCTTACATCACTCACTGGGCACAGCCAACACCAACAATCTCTAGTCTTGTGCTTCACAGTCCAGCTGTGGGGACCCCTTACAATTTTTCCTAAACCAGTAACTCAGTCTGGACCACTCATATACCATAGAAGACATTGATTCTGACCGACTACATAAAAAAAGGGAGTGCAATAGGAACAAGGCGGAAGAAGATAGCACAGTGCTGGCTAGAGGGGATTCTCTGGGATTTCTGTGTCAAAGGGAAGTGGGACTAGATACCATCCCCCACCCCGCCCCGCCCCCAACCATCTAATATGAAGAATCTAGCCTCAGGGATCTGTGTGGTACTAGTGGAAGTGGAAGGAAGAAAAGGAGGGAGGGAATGAAGGGAGGACACGAGGATTTATTAAGCTCCTACTATCTGCCAAGTAATATGCTAGGCATTTTACAATTATTATCTCATTAGATCCTCGCAACAACTCTGGGGGTTGCTTGATTATGATTATTTCTCTCTCATATTAATAGCCAATTATTAAAATTGGGGAGACCCAAGCATTTTTTTTTCTCCTGTTCTATTTCCTTGTCCACTCTCTCAAGGACAAGGCTGATAGAAGATAGGATTAACATTCTCTCAGGGGCAGCTAGGTGGTGCAGTGAGTAGAGCACCGGCCCTGGAGTCAGGAGAACCTGAGTTCAAATCCAACCTCAGACACGTGACATACTAGTTGTGTGACCTTGGGCAAGTCACTTAACCCTCAACAAAGGATTAAGATTCTTCTCATTCCCCCACTAGATCAGACTTCTAATCTGAGGTGAAACTACTGGACCATTGTTTTCTTCTCAGGCTTGGGTGGGGGATATAGATTTTTTTGTATAGATTGCCCAAGGCTGGAGGTAACTTAGAAACAAATGACATAATCAGCATTCATTAGAATAGGTCCAGCCTTTCATTGTAATATTCATTCTCTCATTACCTGTTAACCAGTCAGAGTTGATTGCCATCCTCTGGAACACCCATTTTTTCCAAGGTCATATAAGCCTTGAGGGTCTTAGCATTTGGGAGTGCCACTGACCTCTTTTATTAAAATGCTAGCATTATGAGTAAAATGACTAATTACCCAGAAATTATGTCTCTTGAACTTTTTAAATGTCACAAGAGTAAGTGCTATTATCATCATTATTGCACAGTTGAGAAAACTGAGGCAGACAGAAGTTAAGCGATTTGCCCAGGTTGCACAGCTAAAAAGTGTAGGAGGAATCAAAAAATGTGGAGGGAAGCCAGAGACAAGCTATCAGGAATGGTTTTTTAAAAAACCGAAAGACACAAAGCTCAAGGAAAAACAGTTGGCATAAGCCTAGCTCCTGATCCATAAACACCAAAACTCATAAAGGCAAAAGGAAAAATTAATAAATATTCAAAAATGCCATAATACTGTGAAGGAAAATGAACCAAAAATCCCTGAAAAAATGAAAATTCCTTGGACTCACTAGAGCTCATGAAACCATGGTCAGAAATTCAGAATAGTTTAAGGGAGAAATAAAACTTTTAAAAGAAAATATTAAGATGGGAAGTAGGTTGATTATTATCACATCAGAATTAGAATTAGCAAAGATAAAAATCATATAGAAAACCTAGAACATATGATAGATAATCTCCCCAAAGAATTAGAGGCTCTGAAAAAGAAAATAACAGATTAGTATTTCCAGAATAAAAAAGTAGAAGAAAATGCAGCAGAATAAGTACCAAAGACAGTAGCTAGGGAAGAACACAGGAATTTGCTATGAGCCAAATGGATTGGATGTGCAGAGATAAATCTTGTTTCCCAGAAAAACATGATAAATAAGCCTGAATACTATGCTACAAGAAATAATACAAGAAACCCACACAGAATCTTTGAGTAGGCAGCAAACTACTGAATGATGGAGTCTCCAGATTGCTGCCAGAGAAAAATCCCATCCTTAAAACACCAAGATTGTGAACCACATACTTCTCTAGGTGGTGAAAGGGAAGAGTGTATCAGGAGGGCAGAGTTTATAATCTCAAAGAGGATCATAAACATGTCTGAAACGTTCGGAATCGCCGGATATAAGAAACTCTCAAAGTAGAAGGCAGAAGAATCAAAACATTTATTTAGGCTCCACAGTAACCAACCCATGAACCAGCAACCCCATTTTGATATATTGATCAAAAGCTTCCAGGCCCAATAAGTACGCCTTGAAAGAGTAACCAGGAGGCTACAGAGAAGCATGATTGCGTAAAGCAAAATCATGTTTCCCCCTCTATGGTAATAAGATTACCCACTGGACTGAAGTCTTTGTTCAGCTTCCTCCCGTAGGTCAGCTCTGCTACTGGCAGCTCCTGCTTCAGCTGTGGCTGTGGCTGTAACTGTAGCTGTAACTGTCGCTGTAACTGTCGCTGTAACTGTCGCTGTAACTGTCACTGTAACTGTCGCTGTAACTGTCTCTGGCTCCAACCGGAAAAGGAAAAGAGGATCTTCAAGCTGTCCTCTCCCCTCTTATAGAGTTTTTGACATCATCAAGCACCGCCTGAACGACCAGGGCCGATTGGTTCTTGACTTGGCCCCTCCCCCTAGCGTAGCCGTTAACACCTCCCCTCAGCCAGCCCCATGACTCATCACACAGGAAGTTGTCTGGTCCTGCCCCGGAAGAGCAAGCCCCAGCATCCAGGGAAGCTCAACGAAGCGAGCTGAGTCATTCAAAGAAAACAAAGTCCATTCTGGCTACACTCCACCCCTCACAATGTTCTAGGATGCACAATCCAATCATAATTCAAATTAAATTATATATCCTAGAACATTGTGATTCAATTATGCAGGAAACTAAAACATATCATTCACAATAACGCAAAACATATCATTTGGTGACATTCCTAAATATTGGTTTACGATTCAAATGTGATCCACCCCTAGATCCCTGTATCCATTACATAGGATCAATAATATCATAACAATAAAACAACACAGCAAGGATAACACAAAATAAGTAAACAGAACACTATCATCATTTCCACCCCCCTTGAACGATTGGGGCTCAAAATCTTGGGGTGAGGGGTGAAGGTCTCATTTTCCATAGCTTCTTCATGCTGAAATTGGATGTAGAGATGGCCCTGCCCCCAAAAAGTCCCATTCCAGAGGTCATTTCTTTAACGAGCTGGCAGGAATTCCAAGAATGCTACATGCTTAGGCAGTCACCGGAAAGTGCAGGGTGCTTAAGCCTGAAGGAAACAAAACTAGCAACAAGGTTAGCCAAAACAAAGGACAAAAAGAATAGACAAGTATGGACTATAATTCTTCAAATAAAATCATCTCAAGTTTGGTTGAGATTTCAGTTATGCAAAGATCCAACATCAGAGCCAAACTCAGGTGGGAAATGTTTCTTTTCAAAAGGAACATAATGAGGAAGCCAAGAGGATCCCACCCTAGGTAGAGACTAGAATTGTCCTCCCAGCCTTTCCCCAAATGTACAAGTTTTCATCCGTTAATCACACAAGGTCACCTTCAGTCTGAGTGGCTTGTGGGCTTGCAGGAGCAGTTCTTATTTCCCTATTTCTCGTGTTATCAAGTCCTCTATACATTCTGTATAATTCATTGGTTGGAATTCCATCTATCATTTCAAAACCTACCCCTGCTCTCAATAAAGCAGTAAACATTTCTTTCCTTGTTACTCTCCTTTGGCGCCAAGTTTGCTGGTTATTCACCCTTCTCTCTCGAGGAGATCTATCCCTTCCCCAGTCACCTAAGTCATGTAACTGTAAAATCTTATTTATCACTGTTGTAAGACGGCTCCCTACTTCTCCAAGTAATAAATTCAAAATTAGTTGTTTATAAGCAGGGGGAGCTGTCCTAATTTTTAAATTCCTATGAGGCAGTTCCATTGGATCATTGTAATATTTGTCTGCAGTTCCTATCATAATGGCAGTCTTCATTACCTCCTCCTTTAGTCTCATGATACAATCTCTAAGTGAATACCAGGGTCTGTGCTCAGTGGGCCACATAGAATCAGTAGCATATCTCTTATTGCATCCCACAGCGGCTAATGCCAACAGAGTAGTCCTGCTATCACCATCTCCTTGCTGATGATGTTCCCTAAAAGCTTGTTGAACTAGAGGATCATGGCTGATACCTATGAATCTCATGCAGTCTGTCCCATCTACTGATATTCCACTGGCCCCTTGATCACTGAGTCTTACCATCCAAGATATCAATGGTTCTCCTATTCTTTGGCTGAATCTACTCAAAATATCTGTGACCTCTTGCGGTGAGAAATCTTCCTGAATTTCCCTTGTAACTGAATCTTCACCTCGGGTTTCTGTCTTCCTCCTTTGTATGGGTCGAGCCCTTGTCTGATCATTTAACCATCTCCTATTCTCTGTGTGAGGCACATCCTGAACCCCAGTAGTGTTTTGTGCCTCAGCCCCTAACATTGTCTCATTCTCTCCCCACTCACTTCCTCTGCCACCATGGCTAGGACGAAGCAGGCAGTCAGGCTCTTTCTGGGCTGGGTTGAAATGCACTCTGGGCTTTTTTGGTCTCCTGTTGCTCTTAGCCACATTAATAGAAAAGTTCTCATTTGAGTCAGTTTGGTCTCCTGCTATCTGAGATTCCCCTTCTTCCTGTGGGGTAGGAGTGCCCCCATGTCTTTCACTTAATCTCAATCTTTCGTATACTAGCCGGTAGGCTGATAACACTATCCAGCTTTGCCTAGATAGTGATGCCCCTGACTGAATCCCAACTTCTCGTAAACACTTTTCCAAATCCCTAGGATCTCCTCTCCGTAGCCTTGGTTCCCAGTTTTCACAGGGTCCAGCTTTTTTAGCCAATTCTTTTGCTAGGGAGGAATAAAATGGATCCTCCCATCCTGGGATATTCATCTCTTCCTCTGGAATTGTTCTGCTTCTAAATAGAGATCTTATACCTAGCGGTCCCATCCTGGTCGCCAAATGTATCAGGAGGGCAGAGTTTATAATCTCAAAGAGGATCATAAACATGTCTGAAACGTTCGGAATCGCCGGATATAAGAAACTCTCAAAGTAGAAGGCAGAAGAATCAAAACATTTATTTAGGCTCCACAGTAACCAACCCATGAACCAGCAACCCCATTTTGATATATTGATCAAAAGCTTCCAGGCCCAATAAGTACGCCTTGAAAGAGTAACCAGGAGGCTACAGAGAAGCATGATTGCGTAAAGCAAAATCATGTTTCCCCCTCTATGGTAATAAGATTACCCACTGGACTGAAGTCTTTGTTCAGCTTCCTCCCGTAGGTCAGCTCTGCTACTGGCAGCTCCTGCTTCAGCTGTGGCTGTGGCTGTAACTGTAGCTGTAACTGTCGCTGTAACTGTCGCTGTAACTGTCTCTGGCTCCAACCGGAAAAGGAAAAGAGGATCTTCAAGCTGTCCTCTCCCCTCTTATAGAGTTTTTGACATCATCAAGCACCGCCTGAACGACCAGGGCCGATTGGTTCTTGACTTGGCCCCTCCCCCTAGCGTAGCCGTTAACACCTCCCCTCAGCCAGCCCCATGACTCATCACACAGGAAGTTGTCTGGTCCTGCCCCGGAAGAGCAAGCCCCAGCATCCAGGGAAGCTCAACGAAGCGAGCTGAGTCATTCAAAGAAAACAAAGTCCATTCTGGCTACAAAGAGTCAAAAGCGGGAGAGAGGGCAGAAAAATAAATGAAAAGAAAAAGATAAAATTAATAATTTAGGTAAAATTAAGGACCTTTGGATAGGGCAGGAAAACTGAAGTAGTGAGAGGAGCCTGCAGTAATAGATTAGCATCAAAGAAGAGTAAGGAAAATGAGTTGCAGGAATTAACTGCTGACTTTAAAGAGGAAAAGGGTAGAAATCAATATGCAAGAAATAAATGGAGGAAAACACAAACATAACTTTATATGTGAATAGATAAAACAATTTGATAAAATGAAAGAGAATATCCAGAGTGAAGATGAGAAGCTAGAACAAAATTTATTTTGCACCAGGAGATTCCCATCCCTACTCCCAGATTAAGAGTTTCAATCATGCTATTAGGCAAATCGAAAATAAAAATTTATAATTTTGAGAAGTAAACAGGGAAATTACCTTCTGTTTAAAAGAACCATAGACAATTAAAAAAATTATATTAAATGTATGTGCACCAAATGGTAGAAAGGAAAAGATAAAAATTTTGAAAAGACATTGATAATAATGCAATAATTGTAGGCAATTTAATGTTGTTTTCTCAAAGCTAGATAAGTTTCACAGAGAAATGAAAGGAAAGAAAAAATGTGGATCTGGACAAGCTGTTGGAAAAGTTAAATTTGAAAGACTTATGATGTCTTTTGCATAGCAACATCAAAGAGAATACATAGTTCTTAGTATTACATGATACTTAAAAAAAATAGACCCTATGTTAGGGATCAGGGAAATTGTAAGTAAACATAAAAAGGCAGGAATATTTTCTTTATACATGCTAATGTGATGAAAATTATAATTACTACAGGGAAGACAAGTAAAAGACACAAGCTTAAAAAGACAATCATGATAGTCTGATTAATAAGTGTGTTAAAGAAAAAATGTGAAAGAGAAAGATAATTATGAGACAACATGCCACAAATTTGGGTTGAAGCTAAAGTAGTCCCTCAGAGGAAATATGGTTCTGAAAATATAAGTTAAAGAGAAAAAAGAGAGGAATAATGAACTGAATGTACATTTTAAAAACTAGAGAATTAACAAATTAAACTCTAAGTATAAAGAAAAAATTAAATATTGGTGAAGAAATTAATGAAATAGAATACAAAATGATTATAAAATGATAAAATTAAATAAGCAAACTTTTAACTAATCTTATAAAAAAAAGAGAAATCAAATTGTAAAAACAAACATAAGTAGTTTCAAGGTAATTGGGATAGCACTAAACATTTGGGGGAATTAGGAAAGGCCTCATTTAGGAAATAGCTCTTGGGCTGGATCTTGAAGGCAGTGAGGCTTTCCAAGGGTTCGAAGGGAGAGGTCGGATATGACAAGCACGGGGGACAGAAGTGGGGACTGGAATGTCATGAATGTCGAATAGCAAACAGGCCACTTAGGCTGGAACATAGAATGTGTGAAGGAGATAATGTGAAATCTGGCTGGAAAGATAAGTTGGAGCCAGCTTGTGAAGGGTTTTAAATGCCACCCAGAGAAGTTTGTATTTTATCCTAGAGGCAACTGTGAAACTCATAAAAACACAATTGGGAGCCACTAAAAATCTTTCCTCCTTTAAAAAAAAAATTAACAAACATTTATGTTCTCTCTCTTTCTCCCTCCACACATTGAGAAAGAAAAAAAGAAAAACAAAACCTTTCTAACAAATATGCATAGTCACAGGGAAGAGTTAAGGATAACTGTGAGGTTGTGAAATGGGGTGTCGGCAAGGATGGTGGAGGAAAGTTAGGAAGAGGCTGTGTTTGGGCAACAGAGAAATTCTTTTTCTTTTCTCTTATCTACTTTCTGTTACATACCCCAGAACCACTTCTCCACAGAGTAGCCCTGAGCCTTCTCTCTTGATTGCCTGCTTTGTCCCACCAGGAGACATGCTCAGCTTTCCCTAAAACAAACAAACAAACAAAAGTCTATTTTTGACCTTGCTCTCCTCTCAGGCTATCACTCTATCTCTCTCTTCCCTTTGAATGTCAAACTCCTTAAAGAAATAATTTATATTTTCTACCTGCACAATCTTTCCATTGAGTCATTAATCAGTCTTTTGAATCTGGCTTCTGTCCCTACCACTTTAATGAAATTTCTCTCTCCAAATTTGCTAATGACCTCTTTATAGCTAAATTCAATAGACTAATCCAGTCAGCCTTAATTCTTCTTGACAGTCTTTGCATTATTTGATAGTATTGATTCCTTCTTGATACTTTGTCAAGTATCCTACCAAGACATTGGGCTCTTATGGTTCTACTCCTCTTGTCCCTCTGGCCACTCTTTCTATATCTTCTTTGCTTGTTTTCCTTCCTCTTTCTGAGTACTGGGTATCACCCAAGGCTTTGTTCTTGAACCTTGTCTTTTTTAAAAAATCTCTATATTCTTTCTTGTGGTAATCTAACTACTTCCATGGCTACAATGATCACTGATATGTGGCTAGCACTCACTCAATCAACTAAACATTTATTAAGCACCTGTTATATGCCAGACACTGTGCCGTTGGGGACACACCCTCAGTTAGTAGTGATGACGTGGCTTATGATCCAGCAAAAAGACCTGAAGAGGACTAGTCATAGAGTGGGAGGAGAGGCAGGAAAGGGCGGTGCCATAAAAACCTAGAGAGGAAAGAATATTCAACAGGAGAAGGTGGTCAATAGTATTAAATACTGCAGAGAGAACAAGAAAAGGCCATCTGATCTGGTAATTAAGAGGTCATTGATAACTTTGGAGAGAGCAATTTCAGTTGAGTAATTAGGTAGGAAGACAGGCTGCAAAAGGCTGAGAATAGTGAAAGAAAAGAAAGTGGAGACACCAAATGCAAGTGGCATTTTTAAAGACAGACATAGGATGATAGTTTGTAGGGATGGTAGAATCTAGTGAGGTTTTGTTTTTAAAGATGAGAGAGACTTGAGTCGAGAGAGAGAGAGAGAGAGAGAGAGAGAGAGAGAGAGAGAGAGAGAGAGACAGAGACGGAGAGATAGAGAGACACACAGAGAGAGATGATAGTTGGGACAATCTATTACTGCTGGAGAAGATATATGGAGATGGAAACAAGCATGCATGTAGAAAAGTTGTACATAGGATTAGAAGATCATCTCTTCATCAGAATATGGAATAAAGAAAGAAATGGTGGGAGTTAATGTTGAAGAGCTGTGAGATGTAGAGACAAGGTTGTGAAATGAGAAAGGGAAAAAAAAGAGCATGGAGTAATGGTCTCGATCTTCTCTGTATAGTTGGAGGCAATAACTTTGGCGGGAGAATTGAAGGGGGATATTGTAGGTGCCTTGAGAAGAGAAACAAAGACTTGGAGTGTACATTGTGGTATACTCTTTATACCATCAATTGCTAAATCCTATAGATTCCATTGCTTCAATAGTTCTAGGATTGGTTTCCACCTGCACGTTTCAAGGGCAACCAAAATACTTCAAGTCTTCTTCATCTTTGGGCCAATTTGTTAATAAATCTCTTCAATGGTCCTCCTGTCTCCAGTCTATCTTCTCTCTAACCTATTCTTTCTACTATTGTCTAGTAATCTTCTAGCTACTTTACTCCTAATCTCAAAAGTCTTCGGGGGTTTCCTGTTGTGTAGACAATAAAATCCAAACTCCATTTAAGGCCATCCAAAATCTGGCTCTAAACTACCTTTCACTCTATTCTTTGTCACACATAGTATAGTCCAACCAAATTACACAACTAGCTGCTCTTGAGGCAGTTGGACCTAGAGTCAGTTTTGAATCCAGACACTTAATAAATGTGTGATCTTGGGCAAATCACTTAACCTCTCAACCTCAGCTTTCTCATCTATACAATGGGGATAATAACAGCACCCACCTCACAGAGTTGTTAGAATCAAATAAAATAATATATATAAAGTACTTTGCAAACCTTGAAGCACTACGTAGATGTTAACTACTATCATCATTGCATCCTACCCTCTCCTACTTCTCTTCATTTATATAGGCCTGGAATAGATTTCTTTTTAAACACACACACACACACACACACACACACATATGTGTGTGTGTATATATATATATATATATATATATATATATATATATATATATATTCATTTATTTATTCCTTCATCCATCCATCCATCCATTCATTCATTCATTTGGAGGCTTCCTTGATGTCCCTAAACTAAAAGTGATCTTTCCCTCTTCAAGCTTTTGATACCACTTTGCCTTTCTCCTTTGACACTCTTAATCATGTTCTATCATCTATTAAGGTTATTTGTTTGCATATCTTGAACCAATTATTAGACTGTATACTCTTTGAGGGCAAGAGAAGACTTGTTTCATTTCATGCTTGTTTTCTCAATGCTTATTCCTGGGCCTTGCAGAAAATGGCTTCTTAATAAATATTTATTGAATTGAATTAAGTTGGATGTTGACTCCTAATTCTAATTTGGAAGGACAAGACTGCCTTTTATTCAGTTCCTACATAGATTTTTCTCTTTCTATTCAGTGAGTTTTCCTTTAACTAAAGATAAAATGTCATGGCGTACCCACTTCAGGGCATGATATTGAGGGAATGATATTCTTGACAATGAAAGACATTATGTTTTTCATCCTAGTCACTCGTTAGGAGTGCTGGCCCTAATTATTATATCAGGCCCTTGAATAGTAAGATTCCAAAGCCAGGTTAGAAAATAACCAGGTCTTGTTAAGGCAGTTCTGCATTAATATATCTGTACTTGACAAAGGAGGGTCATGAATTACCGTGAGTGTTTAACAACCTCTGTGAAATGGCCCTCAGGCAGGCTCTGTTGGCCACAGATTGTTCTAGGAAGTTATAAAGGAAGAAACTGGAACCCCAAGAGACCCAGTGTCTTATTGAAAGTCATATACTAAGTTAGAAACAGAATTGAGACTAGAATTCAGTTTTTTAGTTCCTTATGCCTGGTTTCTTCCCCGACTCTATGGCACACTCATAAATTTCTAAATTTGACATGGCTCCTATTAGGGCCAAGGTGAAGATGTCTCCAAAGACAATGGATTTGAATTTTTGTGGGATGTTGGGGTAAATAATAGACCATGAGGCTGGAAAATAATCTTTGGCTATTATGATCATGATATAAGGGAGAGAGGAAGGAAAGAGAAAAAGAAGGGAGGAAACAAACAAATAAGTGTCTACTCTGTTCCAGGTACTTTGCTAGATTCTTTATAAATAGCATATCATCAGACCCTCACAATAACCCTGAGAGGTAGGTGCTATTATCATCCCCATTTTATAGTTAAGGAAATTGAGGCAGACAGAGGTTAAGTGACTTGCCCAGGGTCACATAGCTAATAAGTATCTGAAATTAGATTTGAACTCGGGTCTTCCTGAGTCCAGGCCTTTAGCCACTATGCCACCTAACACCTCAACTTTCATGGAGAGGGAGTAAGTAGCTGATACACTGGAAGCAACTTCTGAGTTGGGGTTCTGACCTAGAGGTTGCTAATTCAGGGGAAAGGAATTTATGTTGTCAAGGGTGTGAGGAGGAATTAATGGAGGAAGAAAAGCTTAAGAACATACCAGCAACAGCTGGAATGCTGCAAAAGGAATTATAGCTACATTGGAAAGTCCAGTTTACCTTGACTCACCAATGAACTTTCTCACTGGGAAGTGAGGAGTATTTTTCCCACATTGGGTAGAAAATATTGCCTTAGACTTTGTAAGCAAACTCTACAGCTATTTTTTCTATGGGATCAGAGGATTTAGAACCAGACAGGACCCTAAGGAACCTGATCCTAAGAAAGGCTTAGTAGCATGGTCTAAGATCATTCAACCGGGAAGCAATAGAGACAGTATTAAAAATCATATCCTTTGAGTCCAAATCCAGAGTTCTTTCTACCACACCCATGTGACCTCCTTGATATCATTTCTCACCCTTCTCAGAGTTTTGTCCACTTATATCTTTAAGTATTTGATAACAGACTAATAAGAGCATATAGTATAGTGCAGTGACTCGTTTAGGACTTGGGACTGCCACAAGACAGCTTTGGAACACTAGGAGCTCTGCTTTGTAACAATGAATGCAAAGCTCTGTCTCAGAGTAAGGTTTTAGAATGTGTGGGTTAGAAGAGAATTTAGAGATTATGTATATACTCTAATCCCCTCATTGTACAGGTGGCGGAGGAAACTGAGGACCAGAGAAATTAAATGATTTGTCCAAGAACATACTACTCTTTCTCTTAATTCGTTCCTCCAGGTCAAAGGTTTTTTGGGGGGGGTCAAGATTACAAAACATCACTAAAGAATTAAGGCAAAGAATAACAAGATAAAATAAGGTATAAAACTTAAAATCAATTATGCATTAAAAACTAATCAACATCTACCCACAGGGAACTTACATTCTATTCAAGGCAAGCATAAGGAGATGAAGTCTTCCTCTCCAGCTCACCAGCCTAGGAGTATTCATGGAAACTGCCTGTCTTGGGACTTGGCATCAATCTGGTTAACTGTCATGGCCCAAGTCTCTGGCCATCTCATTTGGCTGCTTTATTCTATGACCAGAGCAATGGCCCTAGCCACCCTTGTCACTTCATGGAAGCCTAGCATCTCAATCTTGAAGTGCCAGTGGTGGGATTCAGCCGGTTCGCACTGGTTCAGTAGAACTGGTACCTAATTTTAGGTTGAGTTTGGTGGTGGAGACGGCACCTCCGCTCAGTTCTGTGGAGAACCGGTTGTTAATTCATTTGAATCCTACCCCTGCTGAAGTCGAATGGGCTTGCCTACATGGCAATAGGCAGGTCTGGCTCCAAAGGCAGCTGACAATTGTTGTGCTAAGCCCCTTCCTCCTTTCCCTTCCCATGGGTGTTGAGAAGTCTGACAGAGGGAAAGGATGGCAGAGGAAGGAAAAGAAAGACATTCAATCCTGGATCTCAATATTGGGGGCTTTTTCTCTATATCCTATAGTGTGGTTTCTGGTCCGTTGCAAGGATTGAGGGGGAGAGAAGAGGGGGAGGTGGGGGCTGGTTAAAAACCCTTCTGCCAGTCTCTGTCTTTCATCATCAATCATCACCATCATCATCCGCGCCATCATCATCATCATCATCTTCATCATCATCATCATCATCGTCGTCATCATCATCCCTGGACCAGGAGAAACTAATAATAATCCAAATAGATAAGAAGACCATGTTTAGGAATAAGTTACGCTCAAGAAGAAGGACTTGAATTGAATTTTGGAGGAAGCTGGGGAATCTGCAAAATAGGAGGATGTAATGTATTCTAGATTCCTGTGCAAAGGCAAGAGGAAAGGAAATAGCATGTCAATTATGCGAAATAGCAAGTAGACCCATTTGGTCGTGCATGAAGGACAGTGATGTGCAATCATGAAGGGGAGGGAAGGGAATAAGCATTTATTTAATGCCTGCTATGTGCCAGGGACTGTGCTAAGTGCTTTACAAATATTATCTCATTGGACCTTCACAACAACCCTACAAGGTAGGTGCTGTTATTATCCCCATTTTACAGGTAGGGAAATAGAGTTTAAAAGACTTGCTTATAGTCACATGGCTAGTAAGCATCTGAGGCTGGATTCGAACTTGGGTCCTCCTGACTCTAGGCTCAGCTCTCTATCCACTGCATCACCTAGCTGCCTCAATAACAAAAGGAAGGAAGGAAGAAAGGAAGGAAGAAAGAAAAGGAAAAAAGGAAAAAGGGAAGAAAAAGAAAAATGTAAGCATTTATTCTGTACCAAGCACTCAGGACAAAAATACAAAAGCAAAGACCATCCCTGCCCTCAAAGGAGATACATTTTTGTAAAGGGAAGCAACACATGTAGGTGAGAGACGGCCAGGTAGGGGGATTTTGGAAATTTACAGGATGCTGGAGAGAATGAATTGGGAAATTGATTGACATACCCTTTTTAGGAACAATGGAAGTATTGATTTGGTTATGGTTGCAGAACTGGGAGGGGGAGGGGCGGGGAGGGTGGAGGTGGCGCCTGTAGTGGCAAAGCAGTTGAGTGGATGGAGAGTAAAGTGAGGCACGGCTAGGCCTTCCTGAACAGTGGGCCAAGTGAGGCACTCACCAGTCAGGGGTGGGGGAGGGAGAAGGAGGGAGGAAGGTAGTTTAGGGTGGTATTCCCAGAGTTGAAAGGCTTAAGACCTCTAGACTTTTCCTATAAGCTGGGAAAGGAAGGTTGGGACTAGATTGTGAAGGGCTTTAAAAACCTAACAGAGCAGTTTCTATTTTATTTTAGAGGCAGGAGGGAGCCACCAGAGCTTTTTAAATAAGGTAGTGAGACGATCAGACCTGAGCTGTAGGAATATTCATTTGGCAAGCTGTGTAGGGGATGAGTTGCAGAGGGAGGGGGGAATGTAGATCAAGACCACTGAAGAAGCGATGAGATACAGACTAAAGTGGTAGGTATGTGAGTGGAGAAGATGGTTGGATTCTAGAAACTTGATATGGTCATGTGACCAAGATGTTGACCCAGACATTTCTTCTCATGAACTCCCAAACTTCTCCAAGAATAGGAATTATGGGCACTTGCTAAAGCAATTTGAGCTATCTTCACGGTTTAAGACACCAAGAACCGTAAGACCCAATGAGCTAACCACAGGGAAGGCTAATGCCTAATTTGCTCTGTCACTCCTCCCTCCCCACCCAGCCATCCCACTCTGACAGGGCTGCACAAATGCCCAACTGGCTGACAACAGAACCTACCTCTGCCTCACCTCCCTGCTACTGGGAAATCTAAAAGCCTGAAGTTTGCTCTGCTTGGGACAGCATCATGACTTTGCTCTGACCTGCAATTGTATTCAGCCAGGGAACTGAGAAACAGAGGGAAAGGGAAGAGGCAGGCAGTGTGTGAGTAAGTGAATGACTGTGAATGTGTGTGTGTGTGTGTGTGTGTGTGTGTGTGTGTGTGTGTATGTGTGTGTAAGTGTGTTAGGAGTGGGAGCTTGAAGGAAAGGGGACTAGAATCCAAATGAGGCCAGTTCTGCCTCTTCCCCTCCCCCACCAGGAATTACTTGGGTCAGAAACTGGAGAGTCAGGAAGTGAGAAAAAGGGGAATATAAGGCAAAAAAGACTTAAATTATCAAATATCTCAGAAGAAACACAAAACCTAGAAACCCATTGGGTGCAAGAGCTTTTTCTTCATTTTGCTTGCTGTGTGTCCTTGGGCATGCTGCATTCTCCTAGTCTGTTTCCTCATTTGTAACAAGGGGATAATTTATTCTGACTCCCTCAGAACTTTGTTGTAAGGATCAAATGAAGTCATGCCCATGACTGTATAATGGAAGATAAGCTCTCTGAAAAAGGAAAAATAGCCCCTGACCACAAAAATAGGAGGAAATTGCTTAATGGAGTTTTGCCAAAGTAAATATTCCACTAGGCATCCTATCTTCCGCATGCCCAAAGGCCTCTTAGCAACATGGACATTCTTTGTTCCTGTTTTTTCTGGGGGTGCGTGACATACACTCAGTGGGCTTCTCTCTGCCATCTGACAAGCTGCATGAGAACACAGCGGAAGCCTGACAAGTCAAGGTTGCAAGGTCACTGTGTGCCTCATGCGAGCCCAGATGGCACCTCTTACACAGGAACAGCGAATGCATTCCAGGAACCGTTCTCTCTCCTCACTAGCTTAGCATAATTGAGAACCGGGTTTTCCCAAGCAACATGCATCAAAAATACATAAGGACCCCTCTTCCTGGATGCACAAGGAGAGGGGAATAAAGTAAGGCAGAAGGATATAGTATGTTTGCCAGTTGTACTCTCTGGACTCATGTACAATCAGAAAAAAAGTATCTTTCTCCCCACTTCAACAAATGCAGCATCCCTATGGAAGGAGCCAAAGATAGCATTTCTCACAAGCAATCTAGGATACTCTTGTGTGGCTAATCCAAAGGGACCATGATCCCTTGCAAAGAAGTCAAGTAAACTGCATGTGGTAGGCCAGAAATGGGATTGGGCCATTGTAGAGTAGCAAACACTGTACAGCTGACTCTAGCTGGTGGGGAGCTGCCCTCAGGTGAATGATCTGGGTCACGGGCCTTTGGGTGGGGACATCTGGAAGAGAGATAACTCTTAGAAGATAGAAGGGCTGCCTTATCACTTCTTCAGTTCCATCTCTGTCCCTTGAGAGCTCCTCAGACCCCTTCCTCCTCCTTTCCAACCCCATATGTCCCATAATTGAGCTTGCCTTGGAATGCCAAGGGAGGTTGGGTTCAGTGTGTATTTTTGCAGTAGAAGTTGACACTTGATTTGAATACTGTGGCCTTTGTGTTCTGTTTCTGCCAAGTTAGAAAGAATCCCTCCTAGAACATTACAGTGGTAAGCTGATGCCAGCTCTACCTAAGTGTCTCTGGTCGTAAAGCTAAGAAATGACGCAGACTTTTCCATTTAGGAATTCACAATCCCTAAGTCATACATGACTCAGACCAATCAGCAAATCACAAGTTTTTATTAGGCATCTACTATGTGCCCAGCACTGTTCTAGCCCTGGTGTTACAAAGCCCCGCAAGATGAAATTGTCCCTGCTTTCAAGAAGCTGAAGAGGGGAAGGTGGTAAAAAGAATTTAAACAAAAGCTTCATGTTTTTCAGATCTTTCTAGGGTTTTCTTTCTCTGTGAGTTTCTCTTTTTGTCACTGATGTCTCTTGGGGGAAGAGGAGCTTATGAAGGAAGGGGCCAGAGATAATACAGAAAGGAAGGTTCTTTAGGATTTGTAAGTTGCTTTGAGTTTACAAGAGGAAAAGAATCTACGGGTGTATAAATTCAACGTGTCATTTTCCTCCCCATTATTATTTGGAGGAGAGACATTTAAAGCTGTGTCCATGAGTAGCAAATTAATAGGTTTCTGCTCTCACAATAGGAACTATAGAACAGCCCTGAGGGGGCAGGCAGAGGGGCCTGGGCTAAGGCAGTGATGATTTTCTCATCAGGAAGAAGCAAGCTGGGTCTGAGAAGTGAGGGGGCAGGCACTTGGTTCAGGGGAATTAAAATGATAAATAGGTTTTTAGCTGAGTTTAATGAGGCTTTTGCAAAAGTTGGCCTTAGGTCCGGGCTTACTTAGCACTTTAAGAAAAAGATCTGGAAGAGGATAGACAACCTGGTAGATATAGGAGGCACTAAATTCAGAGATGTCACCAAGGCTAATAAGATCAAAGATATGATGGAAAAGGGCTTGGAGCGTTTAGGAATCACTGGGCAGAAAATAACAATGAGAGAGGGGAAAATATTCAAACTGTAAAGTCTGTCAAGAAAGCAGCAATGTATGCAAGGGCCTTGGAGAAGAAGAACGTTAACAAAATAGGCAGGGCATAGTCTTGTGCTGTGTGGTTGACTGGAAAGAAAGCTTGCTTTGAAGTCAGAAGACATAGGTTCAAATTTTCTTTCTGTCACTACCTGTCTGATCTTGAAGAAAGTTACTTTACTTTATTATGCCTTAGTTTCCCCTTCTGTAAAATTACGGGATTGGACTGGATGGTCTTTAAGGTCCCATCTAAGAGACTTAATAATAATAGTTCATGTTTAAATAGAACAGCATCAATAGCTTCCCCAAGGTAGGCTTCTTTATTGGTGCTTTTCCTCCTTGCATAGTTCAGAATCAGGAAGCCTTACCTTCCTCAAAGACTTAGAACCAAGATGCAATGATGGTAGTTGAATATATGCTATAAAATTGTAGTTTTATGAGAGTTTCAACATTCTAACAAGCACATGGGTAATAGTGACATAGGAATCTTGAAGTGTGTTATGTTGTGTAGGAGCTATTTTTTTCCTTGACCTCTTCGTATTTGGGGGGTTCACTTCCCCAACTCTGACTCTCCATACCTAGCCTTGACTCCATGCTTTGTCATTTCAACAATTCACTATTAAGTTACCTTACAATCCCTCCCCACTCTGACCTTCCACCATTTTTAATCTCCTAATCCTCAACCCTGGATAAACTCACCATCTAGATCTCTGGAGAAATTAATGAAATTGGGCTACTGTACCATACTGCACACAGCTATGCCCATTACCTTAGCAAGGTTTTCCCTGATGTTTCACAATCCTCATGCACTTTTAACAACTCTAACTTATTCCCCACAGCAACTGTTCCAAGCCTTTTCTTCTCAATTTACAGCTCCAATGCCTTTCTCTCCTCCCTTTCAGAGCACATGTACATCCTCCTACTTCACTGAGGATATTGAGACCATGTGAAGGGAGTTCCCCCAACTCCCCTCCTCCAGTCCTTGGCATTTCTAAGGATCATTGCCTACTCTCTTTTCTCCTCAAGTTGCAAAGGAAGGTATATTCTTCCTTCTTGATATGACTAAACCCCCTACTTGTGCCCTTGATCTCATCCTTTCTAGTCTCCCTCTTATAGGAGAGATTAACAATAAATAGGCATAGTTCTTAGCTCCCAGGGTTTTTGTGAGATTTAAATGAGATAATATTTGTAAAGTGCTTAGCACAGTGTACAGCACATAGTAGGTGCATAGTAAATGCTCATTTGCTTCCTTTCTCCCTCCTTCCCTTTGTCCCTCCCCCCTTCCTTCCTTCCTTCCTTCCTTCCTTCCTTCCTTCCTTCCTTCCTCCCTCCTTTCCTTCCTTTCCTCCTCTAGCAATTTTCCATTTCTCTTTTATGCACTTTCAATTTTCATCCTATCCATAGTACTTTTCCTATATGTCTACAAACATACCCAGGACTCCCTCAATCCTAAAAAAGCTTTCCTTCCATCCTTCTACTTCCTTGAGCTACCAACTCATTCCCTTTTCCTTTTCATGGTCAAATTTCTTGAGAAGTCTATGCCTGATGCCTCCACTTTCTCACCTCCCACTCTTTCCTCAGCCCCTTGCAATCTGGCTTCCTAGCTTTTTATCTTTTCCCGCTAAATCCTATTCTTTCTTCTCATTTCATTATAGTTGTCAGTGGCATCACCATTCACCTAGTTTCCTATCATTTCTCTCTCCAACAATTCTCATATTCAATGATTTATCTTCTGAAACATCTCTTCTCTCTCTTCCAATGGCCACTACCCTAGTATAGGCCCTCACCACTGCCACCACACACCTGGAGAATTCCAACAGCATCCTAACAGGTCTTCCCACTTCCACTCACTCCTAACTCCAATCTATCCTCCATACCACCGCCAAACTGATTTTCTTTATTCATAGACTAATCGCTCAGCTGCTTGTGCCTCTTAACCAAATTACTCTATATTTAGCTACTTTGTATATATTTATATTTATTAGCTTTACATTTATGCTATATTGTATTTTTATGTATATTTGCTGTCTCCCCCATTATAATATGTTACTTGCAAGTAGGGATGGCTTCATTCTTTGTATTTGTACCACTCGCACCTAGCACACAGTTGGTGCTTAATCGATACTTGTTGAATGATCATGTTACTCTGCTCAAAATCTTATGTGGCTCCTTAGAGAAGACAAATTCAAGACAAGGCAAGACAAATTCAAACTACTTTGCTGAAAATTTGAGACTCTCAAAAGCCTCAAACAAGCCTTCTGATCTCCTGCTCTTACTGTATTTACCTTTATTGTTCCCTATGCAAGGAATGTCTTCCTTTGTCCTCTTCATCTGCTGACTCCCTACCCTGCCTTTAAAACCCAATTCAAATGCCACCTCTTCCATGAAGTCTTCCGTGATTTATCTAGTTTATAATGAGCTAGTGCCTGAAAGACCTTTGTTTGTACCTCTCATGTGCTCCTAGCCCATACTATTTTGTATTATTATAATTTGTGCATGTGTCATACACTTTTACAGGACCATATGCTCCATGAGGACAGGGACTATATCTTTTCTAAGGTTTTCATCCCTCATAGAGGCCTAAAGCAATGTTCTATATACCATAGGTACCAAATATGGTTGTTGAATTGAATTAAAGTGCATTGGATCCCTGAGTGTTAGCATCCCATAATTCAGCTGAGTGCTGAGGAAGTCTGGGAGTACTTTTCCCTCTGTTGAAACTGCATCAGAGAACTATACCCAAAGGGCTATAAAATTGTACATACATTTGATCCAGCAATACCACTGCTAAGTCTATATTGTAAAGACATGAAAAAGGGAAAAGGATCAATTTGTACAAAAATATTTATAGCAGCTCTTTTTGTGGTGTCTAAGAACTGGAAATTAAAGGGATGACCATCAATTGGGGAATGGCTAAACAAGATGCAGTATATGATTGTAATAGTTTATCATTGTGCTATAAGAAATGACAAGCAGGATGACTTCAGAAAAACCTGGGAAAGACTTACATGGACAGATGCAAAGTGAAGTGAACAGAACCAAGAGAACATTGTATATAGTAATATCAATATTGTTTGATGAAGAATTGTGAATGACTTGGCTATTCTTAGCAATACAATGATCTAAGACAATCCCAAAGGACTAAGGATAAAGCATACTATCTGCCTCCAGAGAAAGAACTAATATTGTTCGAATACAGACTTGAAGCATGCTATTTTTCACATTCTCTCTTTCATTCTTTTTCTTTTATATGAGTCTTCTTATACAAAATGACTAATACAGAAATGTTTTACATGATTGCATATGTATAACCCATATCTGATTGCTTACTGTCTCAAGGAGGGGATAGAAGAGGAAAGGATAGAATCTGGAACTCAAAACTTTAAAAAAAAACAAATATTAAAAATTGTTTTAACATGTAATTGGGGGAAAATAAAAAAAATGTATTAAAAAACTGCATTGGAAAGGTCATGTTTTGTTGTGTGCCACCCTTGTTAGCAAGGGTTTTTAGTCTTTTTTGTGTCGTGGACCTCTTTGACAGTCTAGTGAAGCCTATGGAACTTTTTCAGAATAATGTTTTAAATGTTAAAATATATAGAATTAAATGGAAACCAATATACTGAACTATTATAAAAATACAATAAAAACTAATTTACAGCCTCCCCTTCAGGAGTCCATGAAAGCCAGGTTAAGCACCCCCAAGCCCCTACTTTGGCGAGATGGTGTCACAATGGAGGGAGGCCAGAGAAAATCAAAGTAATGATGAAGGAAGAGAAAAAGCTTGGGATGCAAAAAGTTTAAAGGAGAGAAGCATGGATCACTTAGCTAAATGATGTGTAATTAGCAGGGGTGTGATCAGTCCACAGATCTTTGAAAGATCTAAACAGCTGAGAAAGAAGTAATTATTCAGTGTGTCTTAGTAGGAGTAAGGGGAGGGCCTGAAGGACACTGAAATTGAGGTTAAGTAGCAAGCAAGCTGCCTGCCTTTAGAAACTGGTGTGTTGCTAGGGAATTATATAGTTTGTCATTTGGGGGTACTTAAGACCCCTGTGAACAGAAACACTAGAAGGAGGTTCAGTAATAACCCTGTCCTCGTCAACAGATGACCAGGATGGCTGGGTTTCTGCCACCTTCACATTTCTCTGATTCCTCTCCACAGGCCCTGGATTCACTAAGTGTTGATGGCTGGCGTCCATATATCAGCCTCCCCCTCCTGTCTTGTTGCAGATCTTCCCTGATTAGCTCATCCAAGTCTTGGTTCCTATTCTAGTTCATACTATTCACTGCCATGTGTAGAATGGAAAGGTTTGTTTCACCTGACCAATCCAATTTTATCCTTCCTGTCTTGATATATTCCAGGAAGTAAAGAGGGCCTCTCAAGACGGAGCATGGGACGTGACTCAGCCAGTTGTGTTATAAAACAGCTGAGGAGAGTGCTTTTGTATACACAGATTTTTGTACTCCTACCAGGTAAATGATAATCAAAACTCCTAAATCACAGAATGGGGTTGGGGGGCAGAGATGCACACATCCGCAGAGCTTCTGGAAAACATTATTGAGTTCACTGGCATCTTTATTATTCTTAGGGGATGGCATGAAAGCAAGAGTTAGGGGAACATGTTCTCACTTGAGACTGAAGTAATTAAAAAAATGAAAGTCATGTTTGAAGGGAAATAGCCCAACCAGGTCATATGCTACTCTTGGGCTATGCTGGAAGGACAGAGCTAAAAGGGACCTTTGAGATTCTCTAGCCTCGTCCTTTTATTTTGCAGATGAGAAAACAGAAAATTTGATTTATAGCTCCCCAACTAATCTGCTCAAGGTCACAATGAAAGTCAAATAGAAGAGCTACCAGTCAGCTCCAGATACTCATGTTTATCTCTAATCACTAGAAAATGTTCCCACCCTATAATAAAAGGAAAAGAGGAATCTGAGTGATCTAGCAAATAAGTGGAATTGAGACCGAAGAAGAGGTGCATTTTTATCTCAATAAAATGAAACCTTTAAATCCATCATTAATTTTTCTTTTTGAAGGCAAATCATTTTTATGATCTTGTGATTTAAAATGATGCAGGATAAGAGCAGCTATCCTTCAGGGGGAAAAAATCTTGTATCTCAGAACCAGATATTTGGAGGAAATGACAAAAAAAAATAATCTCTGATCTGTTTGTTCACATCTGTTTGATGCTACAGAGAAGGGAAGCAAAAATTCTATTGACCTCTGCCCTGGTCCAACCACATCTGGACTATTGTGTTCAGCTCTGGATCCCATACTTTAGGACTGGATATTCTTAAATGTCCAATGCCATATGAATGGCATTTACAAATTGGAACACATCTAGAGGGCATGTTCACCAGTATGGTAAGAGGATGAGACTCCATGCCATGCAAAGATCTGTGGAAGGGAATGGGGGTGTTTGGCTTGCAGAAGATTTAGGGGAGACATGAAAACTTGTCATCAAGTATACGAAGAGCTGTCTCATGGAAGAGGGATTAGATTTATTCTTTTAGGGAAGAATTAGAGGCAATGGGTAGAAATTGCAGAAAGGTAGACTGAGGCTCAATGTAGAGCAATTATCCCAAAGTAGAACAGGGTGCTTAAGGAAGGAGCCAATTCTCTATTGCTGGATGGCTTCGAGCAGAGGCTAGACTTGTTAGGTAAGTGATAGAGGAGATTCCTGTTGGAGCATGCGTTGGGCTAGATGATCTCATAGTTCCTTTCAACTTTGGTTGCGATTCTGTGATCCTTCCAAGGCTCCATTGGCTCATGTGAGAATAGATATATTTGTTAAAATCCTCATTGATTTAAAGTGGATTAGCACTCTGGGAGTTCATAGGACGATAGGTTTAACACTAGAAGGGACCTTCGAGGTCCTGGAATCCAACCCTTTTCCTTTTACAAAGCAGGAAACTGAAGCACAGATGTTATGTGACTTTCCAATGGTCATATTACTAGCAAGGGCCTGGAGTAGGATTTGAACCCAGGCTCTTCTAACTTCCACATCCAACACTATTTATATTTACCAGTCCCTAAATGGGTGATTCACAAACATCTTTATAGAGTAATTTATGCTTACTCATATCTGAAGAAAGCCTTGAAATGAAGCTTTAATCCTCCTGCAGATACTTACTAGCTATGTGACCCTAGGCAACTCACATAATCTCTCAGACCTCTGTTTCCTCATTTGTAAAATGTAGACAAAAAAAAACACATACCTTACAAAATTGTTGTGAGGATCAAATAACATAAGTAAAGTGCTTTGTAAACCTTAAAGTGCTAATTAAATGCTAACAATTATTCTTCACACAAGTACAAAGTAGTCTAACTATCCTAGACCAATGAAATGAACTGAAACAAATGGATTATTGAAATCTGGACCCAAGTTTTACCAAAATAATTAAAGTCAAGCTATGTTTGTACCCACATCATCTAAACAATTGCCTAAATTCTCTTTCTCTTTTGTGTCAGTGGAAATCAAACTGTAGCGAGCTGAGGGACACTTAACAGAATGTAATATTAAATCAGTTACATGACTAAATGGAGTCTTACTTTATCTCCATTTGAAATGGGACCTTAGATTTAAAACCCAGAGCCGCTAATGTTTCTCATGTTTCATTGCTTCACCAGAACAATGTGTCCATTATATTTTATGGGTAAGCAACACCATATAATCTTCCCACTCTCCTCCCTGCCCCCCATTGAAAATATGCTCTCCATGATGCCAACATGGCTGCTTGACCCTTTGTTTAACAAACCGTATGCAATAACCAGCTAAATATTCGTTTCTCTTACCCATTGTGCTGACTCTAAAGATTGACTGAGATCATAAGGTTGTTTATCTTGTGTTTTGATGAGTTCAGTAAATTGGACCTGAGTTTTACTAAAATAAAAACTATTTCATCTTTAGTGCCATAAAGAGAAGTAAGTGTCTTTGTTAATGGATGAATGAAAAATATTTATTAAGTGTTTATTACATGCCAGGCACTGTGCTAAGCACCCAACAATAAGCAAGACAGTCTCTCCCTTCAAGGAGCTTACATTCTCATGGGGGAAAATGACACATGTAAGGTATACATTGTTAGGGTGGGGTGATTCAGTTTGAGAAGTTACATGGAAGATGAAAGGTACCATAAAGCAATTGATTGACATGTCTTTCCAAGAATGGTAGTGTTGATTTAATTAACATACTTGGAGCTAGAGGTGAAAAAGGGTCGGGAGTGAATGTGAGCATAGCTGCACGGCTCTAAAATGACTAGAGAGCAGCACGTTGAGGTCTGGATTGTTGATACTTTTCATTCCTCTTTGTTTCTTGGGCTTACATTTGATGAATAATTATGCTACAAGCTCAATCTAAGGTGCAGTTGGAAGACCAGTCCATTAAATTAGTCCATTGGCGCCTATATCTAGGACAGGTATTGTAGGTGGGCAATGAATTGGGCCCAAATTGAATAAGAGAAAGAGAGTAGGCTGGATTGCAGATGATCCTGAATATTCCTTGGTGCAAATCCCCATATTTTTGTTTTTGTTTTTAAGCACAAATATTCTCTCTCTTAAGTTGTATAGTTGTGAACCTTGGAACTCTATAAACCCTGTGCCATCAAAACTATGGGTGATCGAAATGGCAAGAAAGAGTTAGGTGGTAGGTACAAGTGGGCTATAGCATTTTCCAAATAATTTCCTATGTACAACGACTGGTATAAGGGACTGATATCAAGAAAGGGAGGTGAGCAGGATCTGTAGCAAGAGCAAGCTTTGATGGAGGGATAGTGACAGTGGTCCTCTGGTACCCATGAGATGAAAATGTCCTAAACAAAGAGCTCCAGAACACTGGAGAGTTCCTCTGTAGCGAATCTCTGGAAGAAAATAAATAAGAATCACTAGGGTGTGAAGGCATGGATTAGTTGCAGCATATGCTGGTGAAAGGAGTTCCAGCACTGATGAGATTCCATATCCCCTAAAGTGGGACATGTGTTGTGAAGCAGCTGGAGGTTGGGGAGGGAAGTCTTTCTTCAGTCTTTCCAAGATTTGTGAATTCATCAGTGTGGGTACACTTCCATCAGTAGGATTATAAAACATCATAGCTCTAGAGCTGGAAGGGACCTCAACCTCAGAAGACATTTGGTACAACCCCCTTATTTCACAGATGATGAAACTGAGGCACCAGAAAGGGAAGCCACTTGCACAAGATCGCACAGGCTGTGGGGTGGGATTTGAGCTTAGGTTGTCTGACTCTGGAGCCAGTGCTCTTTCCATCATACCATGCTGTCTCAGATCTCACATTCCCTATGGTTTCTGAGAGCCCCAAAGGCCCTCTAATTAATTACCCTGCAGCCAACCTAGTGCTATGTTTTTGTGAACTTGGCTTCTTGTTGGGTGATATGCACATCATCTAGCAATGATCCTTTCCAGCTTGTTAATGTCTTATTTTTAGAGCTGGAAGGAACCTTAGAAGTAACCTAGTCCTCATTTTGTGGACGAGGAAACTGAGCCCAGAGAGGAGAAGTGGTTTGTCCAGGGCCACACAAGTGGGATTCAAACCCAGGATCTCAGACTCTATACTGCAACATATACCAGGGGAAGGAGGCAAATGTGCCTTGTTGGCATTCCCTTAGAGAACCTAGAGTCACCTTCTTGTTGCAATGAGACATCTGAGGATTTGGTGGAGGATATTAAAACCAAATAGATAATACTTTCCTGTCTTTGGGTTGAAGGGAGAGGAAAGCTATAATCCTACCACCAGACCCTGTGTAGAACTAAGAATTTCCTGAACACTCTGTAACTGTCATACACAGATCATTTATTATCTGAAGAAAATTAGGCCAAGTAGATCAAGATTCTCCTTTTCTAGTTCCGAAGGTCAATCAACTTAATGATTCAGTGAGCTGAAAGTGGAATCAATCCATCAATCAATCATTTTTTATTAAGCACTTACAGTGTTCCAGGAATCCCAGAGAGATACGCTCTAGAGATAAAGAGCCCACTCACCCCTTCCCTGTCCATCACATCCCAAAATGATGTTGATGATACGGTAATGAACATTTATACTGGATAACACTTTAAGATTTGCAAAGTGATTTACATAAATTATCTCATTTGATTTTCACAATCATCCTATGGGCTAGATACTGTGGTCATTATTATCCCCATTTCACAGATGAGGAAACTGAGGCCAAAAAAAAGGTTAAGTGACTTGTTCCGGGTTCTACAACTAGTAAGTAATAGAGGTAAGAGTCACATCCGGGTCTTCCTAACTCCAAATCCACCATGCCACAGTGCCTTTCAGTATTGTCCCGCCCTTTTCATTGTTTTCATCAGAGTTTACGTAGAAACAGTCCTAGGATGAGTCATTATTTTGATAGTCTTTTATGTTCAGTATTCTACAGAATATCGCATGGGTAGACAAAATGAGCAGTTTTTGTAGCTGAATAAAAGCATTAGGACATAAGCTCGTCATCTACACGCTCACTATAAACATCCTTGGTACAATTCCAGTCACAGGCAGAACAATGGGGATAGTTTGCACTTTACTCTGTTTTCACATAATTTTGATCACCTCTTCTAGGTCTTTATCTTTTCAAAGCTTTTTGTCTTATAAAACTTGGAGAAGTTGATTAGTTGGTACGGTGACATCTTTTAAAGTACACACTAAGGATGGTGCATAGATGTTCCTTACTTTAAACAGCTTCCCATTCAGATTTGATTTCAGGATGCCAACAAGCATCTTAACATAAGTAATATAAGTTAAGAATAATGTAACATCTTCAGCCGCAGTCTTCTGTTTGACATCTTCATGTCTGATGTCTCTTGGACATCAAGATATTTCTTTGTAATAACAACAACAATAGTAATAAAAACATGCATAGCCCTTACTATGTGCCGGGCACTGTGTAATTATCATTATTATTATCCTTACAATAACCCTGGAAGGTAGGTGCTATTATTATACCCATTTTACAGATAAGGAATCAGGCAAATGGAGGTTAAGTGATTTGTCCAGGGTCACACAGGCAGTGAATATTTGAGGACACATTGGAACTCAGGTCTTCCTGACTTCAGGTCTGACACTCTATCAACTGTGCCAGCTAGCTGTCTCAAAGATTTTTTTTCATCTATTGGTTCAATATGACTTCAGGATTCCAGTTTGAAACCTTTAGTCTCTTTGGGCAAGTCCACAAGATGAGGGATATGTTTAATGTGTGTATGCGTGATTTTTTTTTCTTTTGTAGAACCATATAAGTTGTTGTCATTCATATACACTAGTGATTGATAAACTGTTATTTATTTATTTTTAATTTTTTAATTTTTGAAATATGTTTATTCGCCATGTACTGCCAGACTGTTCTCCAGAAAATAAAATTCTACAAGGTTTCATTTCCAACAGCAAGGAATGATCATTTATCCCCAAGTCTTTCTCCATTCTTTCTCCACAATCTCACCAACCTTGCATTTCATTGCTTTTCATTATTTTTGCCATTTAAAAAAAACCATTATTTATTTATTTGTTTATTTAATATTTTCATTTTCAGCATTAATCTTCACAAATTTTCTCCCCATTTCTACCCTCCCCCCATTCCAAAATGGCATATATTCTGATTAACCCATTCCCCAGTCAGCCCTCCCTTCTGTCACCCCACTCCCCCGCATCCCCTTTTTCCTTACTTTCTTGTGGGGCAAGATAGATTTCTATGCCCCATTGCCTGTATATCTTATTTCCTAGTTGCATGCAAAAACTTTTTTTTGAACATCTGCTTTTAACAGTTTGAATTCCAAATTCTCTTCCCTCTTCCCTCCCCACCCACCCTCCCTAAGAAGGCAAGCAATTCAAGATAGGTCACATGTGTATCATTATGCAAAACCTTTCCATAATACTCATGTTGTAAAAGACTAACTATATTTTGCTCCTTCCTATCCTATCCCACTTTATCCAATTTTCTGCCTTGACCCTGTCCCTTTTCAAAAGTGTTTCCTTTTGATTACCTCCTTCCCCATCTGCCCTCCCTTCTATTGTCCCCCTTTTTTTATCTCCTTTCTTCTTCTTTCCTGTGTGGTAAGATACCCAATTGAGTGTGTATGTTATTCCCTCCTCAGGTCAAATCTGATGAGAGCGAGATTCACTCATTCCCCCTCACCTGCCCCCTCTTCCCTCCCAACAGAACTGCTTTTACTTGCCACTTTTATGCAAGATAACTTACCCCATTCTATCTCTCCCTTTCTCCCTCTCTCAGTATATTACTCTCTCGTCTCTTAATTTGATTTTATTTTTCTAGATATTACCCCTTCATATTCAACTCACCCTCTGCGCGCTCTCTCTCTCTGTATATATATATATATATATATATATATATATATATATATATATATATATATATATGTGTGTGTGTGTGTGTGTGTGTGTGTGTGTATGTATGTATATATATACATATGTATATATATACATATATGTATGTATGTATATATATATATACATACATACACACACACACACACATATATATATATATATATATTCCCTTCAGCTACCCTAGTACTGAGGTCTCATCAATTATACACATCATCTTTCCATGTAGGAATGTCAACAAAACAGTTCACCTTTAGTAAGTCCCTTATGATTTCTCTTTCTTTTTTACCTTTTCATGCTTCTCTTGATTCTTGTGTTTGAAAGTCAAATTTTCTATTCACCTCTGGTCTTTTCACTGAGAAAACTTGAAAGTCCTCTATTTTATCGAAAATCCATATTTTGCCTTGGAGCATGATACTCATTTTCGCTGGGTAGGTGATTCTTCGTTTTAATCCTAGCTCCATCGACCTCTGGAATATCATATTCCAAGCCCTTCGATCTCTTATTGTAGAAGCTGCTAGATCTTGTATTATTCTGATTGTGTTTCCACAATATTCAAATTGTTTCTTTCTGGCTGCTTGCAGTATTTTCTCCTTGATCTGGGAGCTCTGGAATTTGGTGACAATATTCCTAGGAGTTTTCTTCTAGGGATCTTTTTCAGGAGGTGATCTGTGGATTCTTTCAATTTCTATTTTACCCTCTGGCTCCTTGATAATTTCTTGAAAGATGATATCTAGGCTCTTTTTTTGATCATGGCTTTCAGGTAGTCCAATAATTTTTAAATTCTCTCTCCTGGATCTATTCTCCAGGTCAGTGGTTTTTCCAATGAGATATTTCACACTGTCTTCCACTTTTTCATTCCTTTGGTTCTGTTTTATAATATCTTGATTTCTCATCAAGTCACTAGCTTCTACTTGCTCCAATCTAATTTTTAAGGTAGTATTTTCTTCAGTGGTCTTTTGGACCTCCTTTTCCATTTGGCTAATTCTGCCTTTCAAGGCATTCTTCTTCTCATTGGCTTTTTGGAGCTCTTTTGCCATTTGAGTTAGTCTATTTTTTAAGGTGTTATTTTCTTCAGAATTTTTTGGGTCTCCTTTAGCAAATCATTGACTTGTTTTTCATGCTTTTCTCGCATCATTCTCATTTCTCCTCCCAATTTTTCCTCTACTTCTCTAACTTGCTTTTCCAAATTCTTTTTGTTCTCTTCCATGGCCTGAGACTAGTTCATGTTTTTCTTGGAACTTTTGATGTAGGCTCTTTGACTTTCTTGACTTCTTCTGGTTGTATGTTTTGGTCTTCTTTGTCACCAAAGAAAGATTCCAAAGTCTGAGTGTGAATCTGAGTCTGTTTTCGCTGCCTGTTCATGTTCCCAGCCAACTACTTGACCCTTGAGTTTTTTGTTGGGGTATGACTGCTTGTAGAGTAGAGAGTACTTTGTTCCAAGCTTTAGGGGGTGTCCTGTTGTTTTCAGAACTATTTCTACAGAGCAAGCTCTGCCACAGCAGCATTCCTCCTCCCCCAAGAACCACCAACCCGAACCAGACTCAGATCTTAAGCAGGCTCTGCACTGCTGCTCTGATCAGCCACTTAATTCCTCCCACCAGGTGGGCCTGGGGCCAGAAACAACTGCAGCTGTAGTTCTGAAGCTGCACCACCTCTTCTGCCCTCAGGTCAGTGGACAAACTGCTAACTCTTTTCACTCTGTCCCTCCAGCTTTTCCCACTAACCTTCTCTCTTGTGTTTGGTGTTTGTGGGTGGAGAAGTCTGGTAACTGCCACAGCTCACTGATTCAGGGCGCTAGGGCCTGTTCTGCCACCTTCCCGGTCTGGGTGGTCTGGGTGCAGCCTACACTGGGCTCTTCTCCACTCCACTCTCAGGTCCATGCATGATAGACCTTACCCAGCAACCACCCAGGCTGTCCTGGGCTTGAGCCCTGCTTCCCTCTGCTATTTCGTATGTCCTGCAGTTCTAGAATTTCTTCAGAGCCATTTTTTGGTGTTTGGAGGGTCCTGGGGGAGAGCCCTAGGCAAGTCCCTGATTTCCAGCTGCCATCTTGGCTCCACCTCAAATGTTTTTTCTTTGATATCCTCTTAAATTTGGAAACTATACTTAGTTCTCTTCAAGAGAGATGATATTTGATTGTTAGCTAGACAGAATCATAATGAATTTAAACCATATCTCTGAAAAATGCCACATCTTATATCATCTTATTCTTGACATTTTCATGTTGTTGGACTATTTTAAATAGAGAATCATTTTTCTTGTGAAAATAAAAATACTGTAGCATTCTCACCACACTGGGGTCTATTTTTCATATTTGCAGTGCTTGAATAAGTAATGAATTAAGAACTGAGTCAAAAGCTTTTCAATAATCAACAAAAAGGGGACAGAGGATTCTGGGAAGATGGCAGAATAGGTCAGAGAATTCCAAATTGTCAAGATTTTCCCCCACAAAAGACATAAAATAGTGTCCCAGGGTGAACAAAGAGCTTGGGGGTGTGTGTAAAAATAAATAAGAATGACAGCACAACATGGGTCCTCCTGGGATAACCAGAGATTTAAAGAAAGATCCCAGGACAACATTCTGTCCCCATGAAGAGTAAACACCTCCGGGCTAGGGTCCACTTTAATAACAAAGGCAAGCTGCTTAAACTATAAGCTGCAGGCCCTGGGGTTAGCAGGGTTGGATGGCTGCCTCAGGTTCAGTGAGGAGAGTTGAGTTTGCTCTGAGTCTAGGAAGATCGAGGGAACCTCTCCTGATTAGGAACACCAGACCCAGCTGGGCTTCAAGAGAAAGAGGAGCGAGAAGGAACCTGCACACGCCTGGTGAGTGTAGAAGCTGTGGGGCAGGATACCGCTGGCTGTGGGCATTTCCAGGAGGCTAGAGATTTGGTTTTGATTCCAAGGTGGAGGGGAAAACTGAAGATCAGAGGCAAGAGGCACCATCCCCTATACCCCAGGAATAGAGGCGATTGTAAAAATTAAGTTACTACCACCAAAAATGCACAGGCAAAGGAGAAAGGATCCAACCACAGAAAACTATTATGGGAATAGAGAAGACTAGGGTTCATCTTCAGAGGAAGATATTGAAACAAAGAAACTCTTTTCTATCCCAAAGAGTAGTGTTAAATTGTCACCTGCCCAAAACGGATTCATAGAAGAATTTTAAAAGGACTTTAAAAATCGAATGAGAGAGATTGAGCAAAAATTAAAAATAAAAACAATCCAAGAAAAACAAGATTACAAAAAGAAAGTCAACCAATTAGAAAAGAAGACCTAAAATCTTAAGGAAGAAAATGATAACTTGAAAATTAGAAGTGGGCCGGGGAAGCCATTGAAGTTATGAGACCAAGAAATAAGAAAACAAAATATAAAGAATGAAAAAATGGAAGAGAAAGTGAAACATCTCATAAGAAAAACAACTGATCTGGAGAACAGATCAAGAAGAGAAAACATAAGTATAAATGGACTACCTGAAAGCTATGACCAAAAAGAGAGTCTTGATACTGTAATGCAAGAAATAATTAAAGAAAATTATCCTGAAGCACTAGAACAAGAGGAGAAAGTAGAAATAGAAAAAGAATATCCATTGATCACCACTTGAAAGAGATCCTATGAAGAACACTCATAGGAATATTGTAGTTAAATTCAGAAACCCCCAGCTCAAGGATAAAATGTTAGGAGTGAGAAGAAAAAATAATTTAAATGTGGCAGTTCCACAAATAGAATCACACAGGACCTGGCATCAATGACAGTAAAGGACCACAGGTCTTGGAACACTATATATCAAAGAGCAAAATAACTGGGGTTCCAGCCAAAAATACCATATACAACAAAGTTCAGCATAATTTTGAATGAAAAAGATGGACTTTGATCAACTGTTAGACTTTCAAGATTTTGTTAAAAAAAAACAAACAAAAAAATCCTGAAATTAATGGAATATTTGATGTACAAGAGCCAAAAGAAACATAAGGCACATAACAAAGACCAATTACAAGCAATTCAATAATGGACAGACTATTTACCTTTTATGTATGTAAAATGGAAAATATATGTCTAAGAATGTCATTAGTAATTGGGCAGTTCATAAGAAAGATTGGGGTAGATCTGAATATGACAACGACTTTAAAAAGTAAAACAATATAGGAATAGCTAAATGAGGCTTGAGAGGAAGAAACCACACAGAGGAATTAGATGTAGGAGGAGGGCAGGTAGTTCTGGTAACCTACTTTCATCAGGAATGGCTTCAAGAGGGAACAACACATTTATATCTAGAAGAGTATAAAAGTCTTTTAAATTAAGAAGAAATAAAATGGTAAGGGGATAGGGAGGGAGGAGAGGATAAGGGGGGATTTCTAGAGGGGAGGGTGAGGGAATAGGTCAAAGGGCAGGTAGAGAAGAGTATTTAGATTTTTATGGGCATGGGAAGATAGGGGAAGAATCCTTGGAAGGAAGATAGGCTTAGTAACACTAGGGCAAGGTAGCAGGTAAAAGTAAAGAAGAGGAGTCAGGAGGAATAGGAAATAAGAGTTAACACACAAATGTAAAAACAAAGATCAGGAGTACAATTTGTTAGGGAAAGTATATGTCTATATATGTATGTATGTATATATATATATGTATATATGTACATATATATCTATCTATATATAAATATATCTGCACTTAATTGTAGCATGGTCAGGGGGGAAGGGGTAAAAAAAGAACAACACAAAAAGTGCACAGCAGAGAACAAAAAACCCAAGGAAACAAAGAAAAGATGGACCGCTCTCAACATAATGTATATTACAGGCTTTCTTGATATGGAAATTTATTGCTATATATTTTGAATCCTCTCTTCTGCTGTGCACGACATGATTTTTTTTCTTACTTTGAATTTAAGTTTCAATATTTAAGTTTATGACATGTTTCTTTTTCTTTTCTCTACTCTGTATTTGAGTTTTGGTGTTTGAGTCTAAAACAAATTTTTTAAAAGTGGGACAAATGTTATAGTCCTTTGTGGCAGCTTATGCAATAATTATGAGTTGACTAATTGTTTTTTATGCTATGGGATGTTTTGTTCCTCAGCTAATAATATTATTTCTGTTATTTCATATTTTTGTACTGATACAAGCTTCAAATGCCTTACATAAAATACTTAAATAAGTAACTGGCCCCTATTGTAGTAGTCAATTGCTTTCCTTTTTTGTTAGTAGATACACATAATGCTTTCTGAGGACTGGAATTTAAGTAAATCTCAAAGGACCAAGCTGCCCCATTGAATGCATCTGTCCTTTCCAGGTAAAACAACAAATTTTATTTTTCATTATTAGAAAAGAGTTTAGAATGTACTAAGAGACATTTATACCAAAGATATAGGAAAGTCCTAAAGTATGAAGTAGAAATAGCTAATCTATATAAAGTTTCAAGTGACCAAAAATTGCATCAATTGATGTACCTGGAATCAAGTTTGCATCTTAGAGGAAGCAATAAAGTGCTTTGCTAGTAATTCATGTACCCCTGCGAGGCATCTGAGACAATAAACTTTCTAGTTTATTTAGAAGTTAGAATTTATCAGCTGCCTCAGGTGTAAGTGTTCTATTGTTCATTAATTAACAGCACTAAAGCTTTCACCTTCTAGTTTAATAAGCTTTATGTTTTCATGGTATTGGACACATTGTGACTATGTCAACAACCGGAAATTCTCTGTATCTTCCATCTTTGTGGATTTTTTCTTGCCTCTGATTCTTTACTTCTCTGGCCTCTGTAGTAAAGTTTTGGGTTCATGTTGATTTGCTTATTTTATTCTTTGTGCTGCCTTGGCACCTTGTCCCACCTTGACCTTTTCACTTGTTCTTTCAGTTACTGATTGAGAGATTCGAGAATTCTGGGATAATTTATTTTCTGAGTTCTTTTTTCAATGGGACTCTGGACCCTAGCTTGAATTCTACCACTGTGTTTCTTTGGGCAATTCTTGTCAACTCTTCGGGCTTCAGTTCCCTTCATTGTAAAATGAGAAGAATGGACTATCCGATCTATGTGGCCCCTTCAAGATCTAAATTATGGTCCTCTGACGCTATATTTTCTCCATTAAGAATTGCTATGGACCCTACATTACATTAGTCCAGTATAGCAAAGACCATGATATACTAGAGCAAGGCTCTAATTCCAGAAGATGAGTTACCCATGAGGGCAATTCACAACCCTTACTTCTTTCTCACTGGATTGAGTTTTTACTTTTTACTTTCTTTTTTTGAGATCATTGGGGTTAAGTGACTTGCCCAAGGGTCACACCCATAGTAAATGTCTGAGGCCAGATTAAAACTCAGGTCCTCTTGGCTCCAGGGTTGGTGCTCAATCCACTGGGCCACCTAGCTGCCTCTTCCTCATTGGTTTGGGAGAAAAAGCTAGGCATTCATAGGGTCCTAGATTTAGAGCTAGGAGGGACTTCAGAGATCATCTGGTCCAATCCTCTCCTTTTACAGGAGAGGAAATGACCACACAGCAGAGCCAGGATTTGAATCAGGTCCCCTTGATTCCAAATCCAACACCTTTGTCACTGCATCACTCTCAATCAGGAAAGTAAGAAAGGGGGCCTTATTGGATGGACCACTCTTTTAAAAAAGAATTGATTCTCTCCACTCTGACAAAGTCGGGTAAATGAACCCTTTGTTGACTAATTTCTGTGAGCATGTGTGAAAGTATTCAGATCCCTTTCACTTTTCTCCTAGGGACAGGCTGTGTTCGAGCAGAGTTTGCAGCTAAGAGACCAACTAAAATGATGGCTAAAGACAATAGCGGCTGGCTTTTCTGATAGACACACTTGGCTTCCCACTATTCTCCTTTGAAATGTATGCAGAGTTTTAGGTACACTAAAGGGGGTTTGGTTTCTCTCCTTAAAGCCAGCACCTTCATTTTCCCTGGTTTAGGTCATTTAGATTAAGTGAACTGGACACCAGCCAGGAGCTGAGGCTTACAGGAAGTTGTGCAGCTGAATTGTCTTTTGGAGTTTTTGAGTTCCACACAGGCAGTGCCCAAATCCTTCAAACATCTGCACTCTCTGTCTGCTTCTCATCTGAGGGATACTGTACTCTATATTCTTGTGCTGCAGCATTCTGCGCACACAAGATGAGTCTGTGGAAAAATTCTGCTCCTTGTCTTCAGGAGCCCTCCAACTCACTCTTCCACTTGGTCTTTCTGAACAGCACCCACCGTACCACATATAGAGTGTAGTATGAGGTTCCAACCAGAAGGGGAAAGTCTATGATGACTGGAAACCATAGCTGTGTATATATGTATGTATGTATGTATATGAATATACACGCATAGGTTTATATATGTGTGTTTGTATGTGTATGTATGTTTGTATGTATATATATATGAGGTGCCAATCTCCCTTTTAATCTGCCTTTTAATAAATTTTTAATAGCGCCAAAGGACACATATGCATAGGGATAAAATTTATCAGAGGCCATGACCAAGCTCCTGGTCATCAGCCTTAGCTTTCTAATTATTAACTCATAATCTATGATATAACTAAAACATATAACATAAACTTATAAGCTCATAATTGGTCTCAGAAGCATAGAGCTAGAAGTGACCTTAGGGACCATCTAGTGCCACCTCCTCAATTTACATGTAGCCCCTCCCTTTAGAACTATTGCCATGGAGACCCGGTGGGACTTTGGGTAATGCACAAGTATGTGGACCCCCAGACACTCATCCCACTGTTTTACCCAGTGCTACCAAGTCTCCAAGACAACAAATGGGGAGAAGGGCTACAGACAGATGAAGAAATGGATGTCCAGAGTAGTTACCCAAGGTCACACAGAGAGTAGGCAGGATTTGAATTCTGGTCCTCTGACTTCATATCTGTCACTCTTACTACTATGCAGCACTGTTTCTCATTTACCATTCCTTGGCTTCCTGTTCTCTCAGAGGCGGGAGCATCTGTGGCAAGATCTCTCTCCCAGAATTTCTGTGAGAATTAGGAGAGAATTTGCTCTGGCCACAAAAATGAAGTTGTTGAGGTGTTGATGACTGCACTAATAGTGACAGAGAGGAGAACCAATAGACAAAGTAAGACACATGTGGCTGGGAAAATGAATCCTGTCAATGCCAGGCAGTTTAGAATGGGAGAATGGAAATCCCATTTTGTGTTTGTCTTCATGTTGCCAGCACCTACTGCAGTGCCTGGCACATAGTAGGAGCTTGAGAAATTCTTGCTGAATTGTATTGAAAGGTGTTTTGGCCTAGGTCTGAGGTGGGTGAGTCTAAGGTCCAGACAGAAGGATTTTTCCTTCCCAGGGACCAAGAATGCTGAAAGTAATAACTCAGGCCTTGGTCTGAAGAATAAGAGTAAGAATGGATTGGAAAGGAGGGTTGAAAACAATGGTAAAAGCCTGAGTTCTATGTGACACTGTGCCAAGCTCAGCTGAATCAGTGGGAATGTGCACCTGTAGCTTAGTTGAGTCGTATAGAATTCATGCTGTGTTTGCTAGTAAAGTGGCACATTTTAAACAGAAGACAGAAAAAAGGCCAAGCAACACAAGATGAATATAAGAGCATGGTACGGTATTGTAGCACCAGGAGCTCTAAAATGCAGAATGAACTGAAATTGGTGAGAAGAATTTAGGACAACAAATAGGAGGGGGGCTGTTTAAGTTCTTTTGATAGAAAAAGCAGTATTGAAGAAGGCAAAGAACATTTGCTTGGGGTGGGTGGGATAACTGACAACAGAGAAAAGGAAGAATGGCTCAATTTTCATATTTGGATTTCCTTACCAAGAAGAATAATCTTCGCACTGGAAATGGTAAAATAAAAATGACTAAAAAGCAGGTGATGCTCAAGTTAAATAAGGGGGTGATAAGAGAGTACTTATTTGCCCTGAGGGAATTAAAATCACATGGCCCAGATGAATTATATCCTTCAGTGCTGAAAGGGCTGGCAGGTGTGATTGCTGAGCCAATTGTCAGTGATATTTGAAACATCATGGGAAATGTGAGAGAGAGAGAGAGAGAGAGAGAGAGAGAGAGAGAGGGAGGGAGGGGGAGAGGGAGAGGGAGAGGGAGAGGGGGAGAGGGAGAGAGGGAGAGAGGGAGAGAGGGAGAGGAGGAGTGAAAAAAAGAGAAGAGAAGAGAGTACAGATCCTGCAAACTCTAAGCCAATGTGCTCGACTTAGGTTCCTAGGAAAATTCTAGGACAGATCATTAAAGAGATGATTGTTGAACATCCAGAAAAAGAAGTAATAATTTCAAATATCCAGCATGGCTTCATTGAGAACAGGTCATGCTTGACTAACTTAATTCCCTTTTTTGACAGGATTAATAGCCTAGTAGATGACAGGAATACTGTGGATATAATTTACCTTAATTTTAGCAAAGCTTTTGAGAAAGTATCTCATCCTTGTGGAGAAGATGGAGAGATGTGGATTAGATGATGATAACCCAATTGGATGGATTCAGAATTGGTTGGATGACTGAAATCAGAGTAGTCTTTAATGACTCAAAATCAACATAGCAGGTGTCTACAGTGGAGTGCCCCAGGGATCTGTACTTGATCCTGTGCAATTTAACACTTTGGGCAATGACTTGGGTAAAAGCATAGATAGCATGCTTATCAAACTTGCAAATGACACAAAGCTGGTGGGGATAACTAAAGTCAAGATTCAAAAGCTTTCGAACAGCTAGAGCTTTGGGCTGAATCTAACAAGAAATTCAAAAGGAATAAATGTAAAGTTTTGCACTTGGGCACAAAAAATCAACTTCACATATACAATATGGAAGAGGTAGAGCACTTCTGAAAAAGATCTGTATATTTGGACTGTAAGCTCAATATGAATCAGTCATGTGATGTGGCAGTCCAAAAAGCTAAATTGGTCTTGGGCTGCATTAAGAGTGGCACACTTTCCAGGGATAGTAAGGTGATGGTCTCACTGTATGTCCTCTGCCCTAGTCAAGACCTCATCTCGAGTACTGTGTTCAGCTCTAGGTGCCATGATTTAAGAAGGATGTTAATAAGCTGTGAGTATATAAAGGAGGATAACCAGGATGGTGAGGGAACTTGTATCAGTGTCACATAAGGATTGATCAAAGGAACTGGGGACATTTAACTTGGAGAGAAGGCTGGGGGAGCCTTCATATATTTGAGGGTCTGTCAAGTGTCAGAGGAATTAGAATTGTTCTATTTGGCTCCAGAGGGAAAACCTGGAGCAATGGGTTGTTGTCAGAAAAAAATTTATACCAATTAGAGATGTCCCAAAGTGAAGTAGACCATCCTGAGAGGTGGTGGGTTGTCCCTCCTTGGAGATCTTCAAGCAGAAGGCTGGATGACTACTTGGGTATGTTACAGTGAAGATTCCTTTCATATATGGGTTGGATTGGATGGCTGCTATGGCCTTTCAAATTCTCAAATCTGTGTTTAAGTTGCTAAGTGTATTATGTAGTAGTAAACATAGTGAGAAAATAATGCAGGAATAATAATAACAGCTGGCATTTATATTGAGTTTTAAAAGTTTATGAAGTGTTTCACATATGTTAAATAATCCTCACAACAACACCGGGAAGCAATTGCTATTATTATCCCTATTTTATAATTGAGGAAACTGAGGCTGAAAGAGGTTACAGGACTTACTCGGGGTCATACAGCAAGTAAATGTTTGAGGCCGCATTTGAACTTGGGGCTTCCTGATTCCAGGTCCAGCACATTGCACCATCTAGTTCCCATTTACCTAATGCATTAAGATTTACAAGCTGCTTTCACAATGACATTGCAAGGTAGGTAGTTCAAGCATCATTATCTCCCATCTTACAGATGAGAAAATTGAGGCTCGAAGAGCTAGAGACAAATCAACTTGCCCAGGGTCACTCAAGTGAGGAAATGGCCTAGCCAAGATTCAAACCCAAGTCTTCTGACTCAAAGCTCTGTGTTCTTTCCATTACGTTGAATTGTCTTCCGAGAAAGAAAGGAATGACTTTGGCCCTGGCAGCATGGACTTTGTATGAGAAACTCCTGTCTTCTGAGTGATAGGGTAAAAAGTTACCTAGTGGGTAACAGAAACATCCAAAAGCTCTTTTGTTTGGGGGCTGCCCTGGACTACATTTTATCATAAAACTCCCGGTTATAGTTTTTATTAAATCCTGGTAATAGAACCTATGGTTCATGAATACCCCTTGCTAAGGCTGGATGGTAGCTCTTTTGTTACAGAAAAAAATGAATTGAAATAGAAGGCAGTGTCTGGCTTAGAGTATTGTATTTTCATTAAAAATAAAATTTATAACACATTTCACAGATTCAGTAGTTATCTGTACCTAATCCTAAGGAGGCCATGGGGTCCCAGAAAGGTCTCAGAGCACTTTCGGTAAAGATGTGAGGGTATCGACATTTGTCTCAACTCAATTGTTGGTGCGTGTTTCTTGCATTTGGTCCATTTCAGTCTACCTGCTGCTTCCTATGGTTATGTCATTTGTGTCTAGTTCCTCCCCCAAGCTCCTCTCCCGTTTTGCCTTGTCCTGCCTAACAGCTGCTGTTTCAGAGCAGGCTACAATTCTGTGAGCAATGAGATGATCTTTGCAGGTGGCTGGTTTACAGGATTCTAAGCTTGCCAAGTGCTTTGGAATGAGGCTAAATATATATGTGTGTGCGTGCGTGCCTGTGTGATTCTTCTTTATGATTACGAACAGCAAGGAAAATGGGACAAGACAATATGGACTGTTGATGATTGCTGTAGCCTTATCATTATCAAATAATATTTATTAAGCTTCTACCATATGCCTCATGCTGAGCTATTATTACTTCTCACGGGATTAAGTCTGTGTCTTCATTTTTGTTCAGCATCATGCAGGTTTGTTGTAGCTACATGATTTGTCTTTGGTTCTTGCCTCTACCATACTTCACCTAGGAATTTTGTATTAGCTTCTGTACTAAATTTATGAGTCAAAGTCACAAAGGAAAGAAAAACCATGCAATCAACAGGAAGAGTGTCTTTTAGCACCAAAGCAAGAGCAGGAGAGTGAGGTATTTGACACAGTCTGGATGGAATGGCTTTCAAATGGAAATGATGCCCTCCCAACAGCTGGGGGAAATAGAAACAAACAAGGTGTTCTAGCTTTGAAAGAGCTGTCTAAGAGGCTCCTCCCAAGTTTAATTCAACGGACATTGATTAAGGTCTTAGGCTGTGTGTAAAGCACTATGCTAGGCCCTTGGGATAAAAAGGAAAAAAAAAAGTCCACGAAATTGCACCTGCCCTCAAGGAACTCTATTCTATTGGGGGAATATAACATATGCAGAGATATATACGGGCAGGAGTGGGATAGGGACTGGCCCTGTGGTCTCACTGGTATGAGGAACTCCCAATGCAGGTACTGCCAAAACAGGTTGTCACATTATCTGCAACCTGGAGTCTTAGAGAGCTACCAAGAGGTTAGATGATTTATTCAGGGTCACACAGCCAGTATGTGTTAGAGGCAGGCCTTGGACCTAGGTTTCCTGGCTTCTCAGTCAGCTCTTGATCAATGATGCCATGGTGCCTTTCAAATATAGCCAGACACACACATAGATACACACACACACACACACACACACACACACACACAAATGGAAAGAAATATCAAGAGATGGATAACCCTGACAACTGGAGGGATCAGAAAAAGCCTGATGCAAGATGTAATGTTTGTGCTGGCTTTGAAGAAACCAAAGATTCTAAAAGGCAAATGTAAGTAGTGATTGTATCCCAGGGATGAAGAACTAACTACTTGTGTCAAAGCATGGGAACAAGGAGTAGAATGTTCCATACTGGGATTCCATGACTGGAATGGATGGTATGTGATAGAGAGAAATGGGGAGGCTTTAAAAGCCAGACTGAGAATTATGTGAGAGTTATCTAACTAGAGGTGCAGTTATTTAGCAACAGTTGTGATTTTTAGACCTCTTAGAGTTTCTGATTTGAGGAGATTTGGGGGTATTCACAGTGCTGTATGGTCTAATAGGATGTCCCTCTTTCTTTCTTTGTCCTAGCTTTGCTCCATCCATGATGTGAAAAATAAGATGTATCAGATTAATTAGGATGGAATTTTAGAGAGTCCCTTTAAGCTTAGCCACACCAGACAAGTAAGATATTTATTTGTTACTGTTTGTGACCCAGGACTCTGACAGTCAAGGGAGCATTACAAACAAGAAGGGAAACCATTTTGAGTCTTTTCTTCAGGCATATGAGAGGCAGTCAAGGGAAATGCTTAAGCTTCATACCAGAGAGATGCAGACTTTCAGAGCAATGACCCCCCAAGCTCATATGTCCATGGTCTTAAAGCTTGAAAGGACTTGAGAGACCCTCTAGTCCAAATGGAAATGATGTCCTCCCAACAACTGGGGGAAATAGTCCATTTTAAAGATGAGGGAAGTGAGGCTAGTTTTGGGTCTGGAAGGGATTCTAAAGATCCAATCCTACATTTTACAAATGAAGAAACTGAATCCCAGAGAACTGAAGTCACCTGCTTAGGGTCACACAGCTAGTGTGTGACAGATCCTTAGGAATAGAAGTCATGCCTGCTCTGGCTCTGGGTCCCCAGCTTTTCCCACTAAAACACCCTCCTTCTAAGTCATGCCCCTGTGACTGGGAAAATCTGAAGAATTTTCTGCATTGCAAGAATAATGCTAAACAGCCAAGTCTCTTCTTGTACCTTTTCCTGGATCTGCTATCAGTTGGATGACCTCCACTGAGCAGGCTGGGCACATTTCCACCATGGCAGACATTCCGGGAATAGCAGGCACCTGCAGCACTCACACTGCCCCTTCCATAAATGTGTCATGGGTTATTGCACAGGCAAACAGAGTGTCAGATTTAAGGATATATGGTATAAACAGTGGAAATCCCACTCAACTGGGGTTTAGTAGACTTGGGTCCCAATCCTGGCTTTGCTACTACTAAGCTATATGACTTTAGGCAATGTATGTTTGTTTCTCTTCCAGAGCTAATTCCTCAATTCCTACTTCCATTAGCCATAAAGGGTCTCTAGAGGGCAGCTGTCTAATACTGCTCAGGGTTCAAGGAATAACCTTAAAGGAGTTAGGTTTCTAGTACTGCCACTCACAAGCACCCAAAAATATGCTTCCCACTGCTTATCAGACAGACTTAATTAGCTTATGGAAAGGGTATTTGCCAAGCATGTATATCAAGAACGATTATTAAAGAAATAATTTCCCCAAACTAGGGAAATTGCACACACAAGGTCCCTGGTAAGAGTGAGCTTAAACTTAGAGTGAAATAATAGTGAAGCACACATGTGGGGAACCCATGTGGCAAAGGGGTAACATAGCTCCCAGTTACTAGATGGCCTTTTCTCCTTTAATGGAGACCTCATGAAGTTCTTTTTAGATATGGCTCTCTGCTTGGCTCTGAGAGCTGGTGCCCTTATAGCATTTCTTTTCCTTGGTGGGTGTGTATATTTTGTCCCAAGTATGTCTCTCTTCCCCAATGTAGATCCTGCTGTCAGCCTCTGACACTGCAGATGTTGCTGATACACTGGGTGTACACTGCTACCCTCACTGATGGGATCTTCAAGTCTTCTGACCTTTCATAATTTACAAGGTTGCACCTGGTCAGTGGGAGGAGAGAAATGCATCCTCCCCTGCCTCCCTACCCCTGGATGATTCCTTCTCAGGAGTCCTTCACCACTGGATTCTACCATAACTCAACTGACTGGCTCTGACCTAGCTAGGGTTTTTATATATAGCCCTATGGGGCATGACTGATTCTCTTTAACCAATACTAAGCTATTTCTTGTGTGGTGTCCAATGCCATAATGCTCCTGTGGATCTTTATATTAGGAACTTATTCATGCCTGTTTTACTTTCGATTGATTGAATTGAAATGTCTGGGCCTTCTGTGCTTTATTAGAGTGGAGCAGACCTTTATTCTTGCATATCCCCTCTCTTGGGTTTGGTTCCACATCTCCACAGAGAGGCTTTTGGACAAAATGATCTCTAAGGTTCCTTCCATCTCTAAATTTAGAGGGGCATAAGGAGATAGAAACATAAGCTCAGCTCATACTCTACCTTCTCCAAAGAGAAACATTTCCCGATCTTCCCAGCTGCTAGGGCCTGCCTCCATTAAATCAATCTGTCTGTCAGTCATAACTAATAAACATCAATGATAAACATTTATGAAGTTTCTACCATGTGCCAGGCACTGTGCTAAGGTAGGGAGATACAAAGAAAGGTTAAAGGAGGTCCCTGCTCTTGAGGAGCTCATACTCTAATGTGAGCACAGTCTAGCAGGAGACATTTACTTTGTCTATATTTCTGTATATATGTGTACGTGTTGTTCCCCCTGACCAAATGTAAGTTTCTCTTAAGTCAGGGTCTGTTTCACTGTTGTCTTTGTACCCCCAGTTCCTAGCACAATGTCTGACACATTATAGGTATTTAGTAAAATTGACTGTTTGATTGACTGCTGGACTTGAAGTCAGGAAAACCTGGGTTTGAATCTTGCTTCTTAGAATTAGTATTTTGGTAAGTCATTTAAATTCTCAAAGCCTCGATTTTCTCATCTGTACAACAGACATAATAATACCTATATTATCTGCCTGAGAGGACAACCGTGAAGCTCAACTGAGAAAGTCTATAAATCACGTTTCCAAGTTTAAAGTATATATAATAGAGTATAAAAGCCAGTTGTTACTATTATTAACTTCATGTATCAGACTACCTCTATAGCAGACTGGTTCAGGGGTTCTCACTGCAGATTTTTTGCATGCCATTCTGCTCTGCATCCTAAAGCCACTCTGTACTTTCGTATTTTATGGTAACAGATGAATGTCCATCAAATGCCCAGTACAGTCTGAAATGCATTAGGTAGTGTGGAGGACAAAGAAATGTGTAAAACTGGGTTCCTGATGTCCTTCAGAAGCTTACAATACACTTGGAGAAACAAGTCTATTATCAAACAATGATAAACAATACAAGAAAAGGTAGAATAAGAATATAGGTGGCATGGTGGGAATGGGGCTGGACTTGGAGTCAGCGAGATCTGGCTGTGTGACCCTGGGTAAGTCAATTAACCTCTTTTGGCCTCAGTTTCTTCATCAGTCAGATGAGGGGGTTGGAACCAAAGGTCCCTTCCAGCTCCAGATCTAGGAATCATAGGGTTGTGAAAACCAAATGAGATCACATACATAAAGTACTTTGCAAACCTCAAAGCACTAAATAAAAGCCAGCCGTTATTATTGCTACTATGGTTGTTATAGAATGGAGAACTTAAGCATACTCTTTAAAGATTGAAAAATGCTCCGTAATTTTAGAGAAGAAACAAATCAATGTGGTTTTGAGGATTAAGATCTAGAAGGGACCTATAGAGTATCTTGTTCATCCCTCTCAGAAACTGAGACCTGGAGAGGGAAATAACTTGTTCAAAGTCACAGAGGTGATAAATAACCGGGACAGGATTTGACTCCAGCCCTTAGCACAGTGCTTAGCACCTAGTGAACACTTAGTAAATTCTATAGATTGATTAACTTCAGATCCAGTGTTCTTTCTATTAAACCACAGGGGCAGAACTTAAATTTGGCCTTGAAATTCCTAACCCCACATCTAGGTAGGCCCCTTATAATCTATGGGATTCCGTGGAGAACAGTATTTTGAGAGAATTCCTCAATTTTTCTTCCATATCTGTAGGATGTCTTCCCTTCACAATGAGTTAGGGGTTATTTTCACCCCTCTGAGGTATTATTAAAGATCCAACGTATAGTCCATCCAGGGGTGGGGATCCTGTGGCCTTCTAGGTCCTTGGGTGTGGCCTTTTGACCGAGTCCATGTTTTATAGAACAAATCCTTTTATTAAAAGGATTTATTCTGTGAAGTTTGGATTCAGTCAAAGGGCCACACTTGAGGATCTAGAGGGCCACATGTGGCCTTGAGGCCGCAGTCTCTGGTCCATTCATTCTGTACAATAAACATTTATTATTTAACACGTGCAAGGTGCTGTGTTACAAACTCATACATTGGATAGAAACACATACTCTTCACTTTTAGGGCAATTGCATTTTTTTACATTTAGTGATTTTCCTTTTTTTAAAATTTAAATTTGTTAAAATTAAATGGCTCGGAGTGGACAATGTAACAGAACAACTGCTAGACAGAAGTCTGAAGGTAAAATGTTGCAGAAATTCTAGCTGATGTGAAACCCCTGTGATGTATTATACAGAAGCCCCTTGGTGTGGTTCTATTCTCCTGCGTCCATTTCTTTCTGACCACAGAAGTTTAGAGAACCCTGATCCTTCCTCCCTTGAATGGAAGGCTAAAAACTTGTCAACAGCAGCATCAGGAATGTCTTGCTTCTCATGTGGCAGGTGCTTTTAATGTCATTGTTGGAGGGCCTGAAACACCCACGGTAACTCCACTCCTACTCACACCCGGTGACAGGAATTGTGCTTGAGAGTTTTTGACAAAGCTGATGAATTTAGAAACAGCTTCTTGTCACCCTGTGTCTGAGGCAACACTGAGGAAAATTTGCTTCTCGTTGAAGCCTCGCGTAGGTCCTTTCTTGCCGGTCTTCCAGATTTCTCCATCATGCTTAAGGATGGCAGATATTTCCTGTTATGACCATGTGTATTTTACAAATGAATGAATGAATGAATAAGTAAATAAATAAAGGGAACTCTCCTAGGTCACTGAAATTCCCTCTCAATAGGCTCAAGGCTATGGCCACTCAGTTGTGTGAATATAATGGAAGTAAACTGCTTCAGCACAGATCTGGACTTTCCAACTTTTTCATCCTGACTTGGAAGTGGGCAATGGTATACTATTAGGCACAGGGACTAGGATTTCCTCATTCTAGCCAAATCCAACTCCTTCCTTTGACTTCATAAGAGCTTAAGAGGATTCCTGACTCTCCAACTATCCATAATGCAGCTAGGTGGTACAGTGGATAGATCACTGGGCCTGGAGTCAGGAGGACTTGAGTTCAAATCTAACCTCAGACCATGACTAGGTATATGACTGAACAAGTAATTTAACATCTACTAACTCAGTCTTCTCAGCTGTAAAATGGGGATAATAATAGCACTCCCATCCCAGGGTCATTGTGAGGATCAAATAAGATAATATTTATAAAATGTTTAGCACAATGCCTGGCACATAATAGATGTCTAATAAATGCTTTCTGTTCCTTCCCTATATAGGAAAGAAAAAATGTTAGAAAATGCAATAGTCAGTGAGTTGAAAGTCTCAAGTTCTTGCAGCAACTTTGCCACTAACTAGTTGTGTGACGTCAAGCAAATCTTTTCACCTCTATTGACCTTTATTTCCTCATCTATAATAGGTGGTTAGACTCGATAATCTCTCAGGCTCCTTCCAGATTTATGATTCTTTGTCTATAATGTATCAGGTATTTTTCTGTAACTCTAACCAATGAATGTTGAGTTCTATTAATTTCACATGGCTCAGGAAAGAAAAAAAAGCACCTGTGTACTCATTTTCATGATTAATTTTCAATGTTCTGTGCGCAGTTATTATATTTCATGTATTCTCCACACCTATTTGAGAAGCGGTGTACATAATTCTTTTTAGCAGATGAGACACTGTGTTGAGGTATCTATTGACCAGTTTGTAGTAGAAGCCTAAGAGTCATTCTGGGAAGGTTGCCCCCTATGCCTGTCACCCTGTTGGAACTCCAAGGTAGAGGGCGATGGGTAGAGTAGACTGTACAAACTGATGGGGATGGTCCTCAAGACCAGACAAGAGCCACACTCCTAAATAGGAGTGTCATATCATGATAGCTAGCAGGGGAACAATGGAACTCAGAATGGTTCAATGACTTTCCCATAGTGGAAAGAACATTGGATCTCAGTTATACATCTCCCTCTACTACTATTCCTTTGTGTGTCCTTGAACAATAGGATTAGCTTATGTGTAAGTCTAACTAAAAAAGACTTTATATACGTTTGATCCTCAACAACTCTGTGAGGTGGTTAGTAGAAATATGATTATTCTTCAGTCCTCAGCTCAAATCTTACCTTCTGTAAGAAGTCTTTCCTGGTCTCACTCAAAGTTACTGTCTTCCTTCTGAGATTAGATCCAATTCACTGTGTGTGTGTGTGTGTGTGTGTATCTATATCTCTATATATCTTTTATGCACATAGTTGTTTGTAATGTCTCACACATTAGAATGTGAGTGGAGATCATATTTTTGCTTTTCTTTGTAAGCTCGGTGCTTAGCACAATGCCTGGAGCACAGTGAGCACTTGATAACGCTGGTTGACTTGACTCGTCCTCATTTCATAGATGAAGAAGCTGAGGTTGACAGAAGTTAAGTGACTTTCTTAAGGCTGAACAGCTAGTAAGCTGAGAAGCAGGGTTTAAGGGCCAACTTTGGGAATGCTTAGTCCAATGCTCTGTCCATGGTGCTTAACCTCTATGGCTCTCAGTTTCCTGATCTCTAAAGTGAGAAGGGTGGCCAAGGTTATCTCTGAGGGCCCTTTCAGCTGATGTTTTCTAGTTCTAAAGTCTCCTAGTGAAGCATTTGAACTCAGTTCTCCTGTTTTCACTGAGTTAATATTGCCTCCTTCCAGAAGACTAGGAAGTCTGGCCAGATTTAATTTGTACCTTTCCAAATAGTCAATAAAAGATTAGATTATATGTCAGCATTCACTATCAGGGATTTGTTTTGTTCCTACTACTGATGTTCCATGGCACTTGTGACACTTATGTAGATATAGTTAGTATAAGGAAGAGATAAAAATTAAAGTAACAGAAATTAATAATATAATATTATGTTTTATAGATACATATTATATTTAGCACAAGGAAGAGAAAAAACTAAAGAAACAGAAATGCAATAATATGATATAGCAATATATAACATAATGTTATATTATTAAAATTAAAAGGACAGAAATATAATAATATAATATGTAACATAATCTTATATTATTATATTTCTGTTCCTTCATTCTTTTCCTTTTTGCTGTGCTCACTATATCTGCATAGGTGAGAGGTGGATCAGATGGATACCAAAGTGGAAAGCAGCCTAGAAAAGGGCTCTGCAGCCCTCACACTAGAGGTACTTATCTTCCCTGAACACACTCTGCAAAGAGTGCAACTCCAATGGGCTGGCCATATATTTCAAATGTCAAACACGTGCTTGCCTAAAAGACTATTTTATGGAGAACTCATGCAGGCAAGCACTCACATGGTGGTCAGGACAAGTGATACAATGACACTCTCCAGGTCTCTCTTAAGAGCTTCAGAATTGATTGTGTGACATGGGAGACACTGGCACAGGTCTGTCCAGCAGGGTGTGCCCACATCAGAGAAGGTGCTGTGCTCTATGAGCAAGGCAGAATGCATATGTATATATCTAGTATGCACATAGTCGTTTGCAATGTCTTATACATTAGAATGTGAATAGAGGCCATATTTTTGCTCTTCTTTGTAAATTCAGTGCTTAGCACAGCCCCTGGCACATAATAAGCACTTAACCACGCTTGTCAACTTGACTTCGTCGTTTCATAGATGAAGAATCTGAAGTTGACGAGCTGTGGTTTATGACTTCACATAGATGTTTGTTGACTTCTTTCAAACTATGACATCTAAAACAGAAACAGAACACGAGCCTGCTAGGAAGACAAGTTATTGAATAAACTGTTTCAGAATCCCATTATCATATGTGTTGTTGTTGTTCAGTTGCTTTCAGTTGTGTCCGACTCTTCATAACCCCTTTTGGGGTTTCCTTGGCAAATACTGGAGTGCTTTGCCATTTCCTTCTCCAGCTCATTTTACAAATGAGGATACTGAGGCAAATAGAGTTAAGTGGTTTGTCCAGAGTCATGTAGCTATTAAGTGTCTGAGGCCAGATTTAAACTCAGGTCCTCCTGACTCCAGGCCCTGCCTTCTATCCACTGTGCCACCTAGTGGCCCTATTTCTTTCAAAATGATCGACTGATTAGCACCCTATATTTATAGATTACAAAGTGGTTTCACATTATCCAAAATGACCCTTCTAGTGGCATAGAAATAGTAGTACAGATATCATTGCTCCATTTCAAAGATGAAGAAACTTAGGGTCTATAAAGTTGGATGATTATCTAAGATCACAAGGCTAGTATCTAATAGAATTGGCACTCCAACCCTCTTTCCTATACACCATGGGTCTTTAATCTTCTGTGTGTGTGTGTGTGTGTGTGTGTGTGTGTGTGTGTGTGTTTGTGTGTTTGTGTGAAGGACCCCTTTGGTAATATACTGAACTCTATGAACTCTTTCCCAGGATAGTGAATTTAAATGCATTAAATAAAATTCATAGCATTACAAAGAAAACCAATTATATTGAAATAAAGATGTAATTTTTTCACCATCCAAGCTCATGGATCCCCTGAAATCTATGGACTGACTCCTTGGGAGTCTGTGGACTCTAGGTTAAGAATCCTTGCTCCATACCATGCTGCCTTTCTTGGTGAGGCCATTTGTTTAGACTAGACAAGAGTTAACATTTGGCTATGTTGTACTCTTTATACCTTCCCCTTTCTTTGCTTGAGCTCAAAGATTAGCTTCTGTTTTATTTAACAAAACTCTTTTACATTTTGGTTTTGAAAGAAAAGGTAAACAGATCTGCATCCTTCTGTTTTCCCTTTCTGTTTTCTTGGGTTGCCACAACTTCTTTCTGACTTATTGACTTTGGCTCAGGTGAATCCTTTTTTGCTTTTTTGTTTGTTTGTTCATTTGTTTTTCCTGATCTTGAGCCATACTTGCTGTAGCTTCCTCTTGCTAGCAGCTAGATGATGAATACAGTACTGAACTTGGAGACAGGATACTCTGGAGTTCAAATCTTGCCTCAGATAATTACTATTTGTGTGACCCTGGGCAAATTATTTAACCTCTTTCAGTCTCATTTTCCATAGTTGTGAAATAAGGGGGTTGGACCCTATGGCCTCTAAAATCCCTTCAGATTTGAAATCTATGATCCATTCTTCTATATGATGTATCTTTATTTAATATAAATTTTCCCTCTTAGGGTGGGACCTTTGATTATTAATGTGCAGTTTTGTCATGTGATGTATTATTACTTTTCTCACTAAGTTAATACAACCTTAGGTCTCATTAAGATAGACATAACATCAAGGACTAAAGGAGGTGAGAATCCCACTGTACTTTAGCATTCTCAGAATATGTCTGGAATATTGTGTTCAGTTCTAGGTGCCACATTTTTGGAAGGGCAATGATAAGCCAGAGAGTTTACAGAGGAGGGCAGCCAGGATGATGGACGGCTTCCAATTCAAGTAGTGTGAGGAAATGAAGGAACAGAAGTTGTTTGTCTTAGCTTGGTGGAGGAGAAGATACTGTATTCAAATATTTGAAGGGCCATCATCTGGAGAATGGATTAGTTTTGTTCTATTTGACCCCAGAGGGCAGAACCAGGAACAATTGTGGTGGGGAGAGGTTGGGGAAGAGAGAATTTGTAAGGAGGTATATTTAGGTTTGATGTCAGGAAATAGTTCCTAACAATTAGAGTTGTCCAAAAGTTGAAAAGGTTGCCTTGGGAAGTGGGAGGTTTTCTTTCACTGGAGGCCTTCAGATTTAAAGTTGAATGACCACTGGTTGGGCAGATTGTGGAGAGGAGTGTTTTTCAGGAATGGGTTTGGACTAAGAGTTCACAGAAGTCCCTTCCAACTTTGGTATGCTGTGTGCTTTCGGAAGCTTGTATTTTTGTCCTAGTTCTGGCAAATACATGTTAGTTTTAGAAAAAAAAAGACATTTAAGGATTCAGATTTTTTAATCCCTTCTAATTAGTGAAGAGTGAGTAATTTAGGGAGAATGATATCTTCCTTATACCTTCTCTTTGAAAATTTTCATTTGGGGATTTGTTGATTCTTCAATAAATGAAAATAAAATGTTCTCCACTTGTGGGTGATAAGCATTCATTCTCTCTTCTTGGTTTTATTTCTAGAATTGAGTAGAAAATAATGGAAATTTTAGAATTGAGAGGGATCATGGAGGTCAGAGGAGAAGGTCTGGTGTATCCAGCTCCTGAATCCATAAGCATTCAACCAAAATGAAATTCTTTGAAGTAGCTCGATTTTAGGTAGTACTTTCGTGCATGATCTCATTTGATATTCACAACAAGCCTGTGAGGCTGCCCATTATAAGTATCATCATTTCCATTTTATAGGTGAGGAAGCAGAAATCTACTCAGCAAATAACATAATTAGAAAATGGTAGGGATCAAACACGACTCCAAAGCCACTGCTTTTCCTTCTGCCTCTGAGCTCCTTCCCTTTGCCCCGTTCAAGGAGTCCTAAGAGTGAGGGCAGATATTTCACTCCATGTGGATGTTAACTATGGCTCAGTTAAGCTCCAAATGTTCCCTTCTCTGATCCTTACAATAAGCTCCCCTCTCAATACCGCTTCTTCTCCTAGCCCAACCTGATGCTGGAATCGCATCACAATCCTGAGATTTCATCCCCTCACTTTTGAGGGGGGTTAGGATGGAAAAGGTCAGGGAGGTGCCAAGAGTTGGTGAGAGGTATGGAGGTCACAATTTGAAGATCACAGAATCAGAGAATGTTGGAATTGGAGGTTCCTAAAAGCCAAGATTCAAACCCAGGTCTTCTGAGTTTGATTCCAGGGCTCTTTCCATTCTGCAAGATTGAATACTCTTTCCCCAGTTTGTGAAGTGTATGAATGATGTCCTCTCACAGCACCTCACATAATTTAGTTGAACCATAGCAGAGCAGGAAGCAATATAACAGTTTATACTTCTGCTCTGCTCTCTGAACATATTTGCAGATGAAATTACTATGGACAGAGGATTTGGGCATTTCTTGTGAATATGGAAACTCCTTCCTTAGGAGGACAAAAAGAACAAAGATTGTCTTGTACATGTCAATTCACTAAAGGGCTTGGTCAAGCCTTCACCATATGCAAGGTGCCATGGCTTGGTGTGATAGGTAATGCAAAGTTGAGTAAGACATGGTCCCTGCTTCACTGAGTTTCTAATTTGGTCACAGAGATAAGAAAAATACACAAATAGCCATAGTACAAATTAAGCATGATTAGTAGAAGAAAGGAGCAATATGATGAAGGTAGAGATTACTTTTGATTTGAAGTTGGGGGAATCAGAGATTTTTAATAGCAGTAAGTTAGGCTGGGTATCTTTAAGGGAATTGGGCAAATGATATATTACCTTTTCCAAGTATTATCAGCAGCACCTCAGCTTAAACAAGTCAGCATACCTCCTTTCAAAGGACTTTGGTTTAGTGGATAGCAGATGAGACTGGGGGCTATAAGGACCAGTGTTCAAACCCTTCCTCGGGCACTTACTAATTTTGTGACTTTGATGTGCCTCAATTTCACCATTTTTCATAGTTTATCAGGATTACATTTGATGGCTTCTCAAGGTCCTTCTAGCTCTATGATTGAGAGAATTTCAGACATCTTGAAGGCTGGTGAGGGAGAGCATTTGGGGGAAGATTTTTTTTTCAGAGCCTCTCAAATTATACCACAGAGAACAGCTTCCTATTTCTTTTATGATGAGGCTCTGTCTCCCAAATGAGGTAACACATTTTACAATGCTAACAGGGAATGTATCTATTCAAGGTGCTGTCTACCAAGGGCCCATATGTACCACAGGCAGTGTGAGAATGGAGATAAATGAGCTATTTGTAGAAAGGGCTGGTCCCCTTGCAGCTCCTTGCAGGAACATTCAGAAGATAAAGGAATGACAGTGTAAGAAAGCCAGTTGACCCAAGGAGACTATGAAAGCTGTGTGGGAGGGTGCCAAGTTAGATACCGAATAACCACCTCTATCGGTACCAGGCTTCTCATCTGTGGATGAATCTTTGTAGTTCTTACTGTTGCCAGGGACAAAGATTGTGCTCCAGTTGGGCCCACCACCTGATGCCAGCCTAAATCCAGGAGGAGAGAGGGAGGCTCGGGGGTGGGGCACAGATGATCAATCTGCCTACACCAGGCACTGTCAGCCAATGGAGCTCCTCAGATGGAAGCATGCATTTACTGAGCTGTGTATCTTATTCTCTTTGTAGATTATAAATGTTCTTTTCCCCTTCTGGACAATCAAAACTACATGTTGTCTTTTAAGAAATGCCATAGAAGTCTTACCCTTAAAAGGGTTAATTTTTTCATAGTTTTTATAAAGTACAGATGAATGTCTCCACTATTTGCCAAATATTATGAACACAGTCTTGAAGTGGCAGTCCTTTGAATCAGGACCAGAGGTATATAAAGTAGGAAGTGGCCTAGGGTTCAATACATGCGGGGAACAACAAGAAAAACTTTTCAATTTTGCTTTGTATAAATGTACTAATATTTAATGGCAGAAAATTCCACTCTCCATGACACACAGGCATTTATTTTGTGATAAGTCAAGCTGCACATGTTACAGTGAAGGCTAGACTTGAGTGGACAGTAACTCTCAGGGGGCAGAATGTTCAAATCTTGCCTGGGGCACACAAATGTCTTTTCCCTAACTCTGGTAATCCTTGAATTGTACCCTTGCCACTATAGTACAAAATATGCATGAGAACAGATTTTTCATAATCTAGCTCTACTAATTTTTGTAATTAGAAGTTCCTCAGCTGCTTGCTTGCTACAAAAGCACATCTTTTCATCAATATAAATATTTTCTGAGTGATACCCTATGGCCATGAATAATGGAATACTACAAATCCTAGAAAAATTAGAGTTGCAGATGACTCCAAAGGGCAATGGAAATATGTATGGTGAATATAGTAGGCTGCCTCATATGATGGGTAAGAGCAGAAAAGAAGGTGAGTTGTTTTAGTAGAAAGAATGAGAGACAGTAGATGGAGGGTTGTAATACTACTGGAGGATCCCCTCTGGAGTACTCTCCCAGCTTGTACTCATACTTACAGGTTCGGTCCTCAGTGGGCAACTGCTAGGGTGTCTTGTGGATCTGCACTCTTAAAATTATAGCCACAAGCCATCCACTAGGGTGCTTCCCATTAATGGTCAACCAATAGACACAATTATCTCAAGCAATGGCATTTCTTAAGTATCAAAGTAAAAAGAAGTAAAAGACTTTGCCCTCATACCCTAGGACACACACACACACACACACACACACACACACACACACACACTCTCTCTCTAATGCACACAGTGTCTGTGGGAAGAGTAGGCTTTGTGGAAATCTTGCACCCCTCCCTGTTGGTTACAGCTGATTTTCTGGGTGGGCAACTCATTAGAGCTTCCTAGGTCAGTTCCTCAACTCTCAACTGCCAAGGCCAGTTTCTTTATTAAATCCATAGTTGACTCTCTTCTCTGCTACTAGAAGACATGCTTCTAAAAGCTATCACCTCCATCAAGTCACTGCTTCTGTTTCCTTGTCTTCTTGTAGAGGTTGTGGCCCAAATGGGGTCACAAAGTGTCAGACATGGCCAAACAACAACTGGCTGATGAGTCAGAAGCAGATTTTCCCCCAACTACTAGCCCCTGCCGAAACTAACTACTGCTAGTGAGATCAGTCTTTTAAGGGTCCTCAGAGTTTTTCTAATTTATGCCTTGACTAGTTGCCCCATCAAATCCAATCAAGGAAAACTCCTTCACACTCTCCAAAGGGATGATAGGATTAAGTAGTCATTTGCCCCTTTAATTCTATCAACTATTCCTCTAATTCCATCAAGGAGAAATTTTTTCACATGTCATAAAGGTCTTTGACAGGCCTTTGTTGTTTGTTAATGTACCTTACCACCTCTGTTATCTATCCAATGCTTCCTGTGATCACGTCAACTGGAGTGAGTTCACATCAATTGGTCAGAAATCAACTACCCCATTACAACATTACTTTCAAAGTTTTAAAAAAGAAGAAAGCTACCAGAACATCAGAAAATTGTCTACGCAGATTCAGAAGTAGTATGATTTTGTAAAAAAAAAAAAACCCTTGGATTTCTAGTTGAATACCTCATTTCAAATCCAGGTTCTGATATTTACTAACCAGTCAGCTTCAGACAAGCCACTTCATCCTTCTGTTTTCAGTTTCCTAATTCAAATGATCAATTTTGACTAAATGACCTTTAATGTCCTTTCCAGATCTCAATCTATGCTCCTATGATTAATGGAAAGATATGGATAAGAATATCACATAATGAGAAAGCCTGGCGGGTTTGGCATCTGTACCAGAAGCAACAACCATATCATTCAGATCACAGATCCATCTAAATAGCTAAGTAAGCTTGATTCATAGGCTTTTGGAAAACATTCTGCTTTTAATCACAAAAGCAACTGAAGTATTATAGAGGAATATCTGCCAATCTTATGAGAATCCTTTAAGGATGTATTGAATCTTTGCTTTTTGATACTGAGCTCTGTATTAAACTAGATGTTTTCATAACAATAATTTACATATAAGGTTAGTAATGCAGTGGATAAAGAGCAGGGCCTGGAGTCAGGAAGGCTGAGTTCAAATCCAGCCTCAGATCCTTAGTAGCTCTGTGTTATCAAGGGCAAGTCACTCAACCTTTATTTGCCTCAGTTTCTTCAATTGTATAATGGGGATAATAATAGCTCCTAACTCCCAGGGTTGTTTTGAGGATCAAATGAATTAATATTTGAAAAAAGCTTAGCACAAAGTACTTATTCCTTTCCCTCTCCTGCCCCCTCATCAGAACTAATCTCTCCCTTTAAATTGAACAAGGCCTTATACTAAATACATCAAATAGGGAAGACAGCAGCATCCCTGCCTACAATCCTGGTTCATCATCAGAGGTCCACTATAGTGTTTATACATAGATGGCCCAAGCTAGGCTGGGAAGGTCATCCATCCTTTAACGTAGGTTGGCCTATTGGCAGTTGGGAAGTAAGTTACAGTCTAGTAAGGCAAATTTTCATCTTCCTCTGTGAATTTTTCCCTTTGCCCCACTATGTTGCTCTAAATCTTGTCAAAGTCTGTGAGGGATTACATCTTCACTGGTAAATTCAAGTGGATAATTGAGATAATTTTCTGTACAATAAGAGCAATCGCTAGCATCTATATAGCACTTTAACACTTGCAAAACACTTAACACACATTATCTGATTCTCGTGATAATTCTGTGAAGTAGGCACTATTGTTATCTCCATAGGGAAACTGAGTCAGAGAACGATTAAGCCACTTACAGAGTCATGCAGGTAACAAGTGGTAAAGGCAAGATTCAAACTCAGGTTTTCCTGATTCCAAGTCCCATATTCTGTCCACTGGACTACCTAGCTGCAACTACGAGATTCCTGCCACATTCACCTTTGTGCTTGAGATGAAAGTGACCTGAGTAGTTGAATAGTATGTCGATGTCCCATCAGACATCATCCCATCACAAGCTCCACAATCTTCTCTGCCCCACATCTCAAAGCCTCTCTATATCTTTACTCAGGGTCCTTCTATATCTTCACTCACACTCTTCCCTTTTTCCTTAGTCTCAGAGTAAGAAAAGACGTTTTTCCTTCTAAAGCCATCTCTTTGCCCCATTGGCATGGCAAAGAAGGCAGAGAAGCTGGGCTGCACATGTCTGAAGGCAGATGCTACAACTGAAGGCTATACCGGATTCTCCTTCGTACTGGGATTTCCCACAGCTATCACGTAGAAGTAGGGAGAAGTAGAGATTAGACTGGTGGCGTTTGCAAAACTAGCCCTTATTCTGCTTATGAAGAAAAATGTCATTGATGAGGAAGCAGCAGCATTGAGTAGAGATCTGCAAGGAAGGGGAGGTGAAGTATAGCACAAAAATTTGAAAGAGTTTTAAGTTGTAGACTCCCTTTCCCTCTCCCTCTCTCCTTCCCTCACTCTCTGTGTCTGTCTATCTCTCTCTCTGTCTCTGTCTGTCTCTGTGTCTCTCTGTGTCTCTCTGTCTCTCCTGGTGAGACTTCTTGGCATGTTTATAAGCAGCAGGGAAGGAGCTATTAGAAAGGAAAAGAGTGAAGGTAAGAGAATGGGAAGAGATATTAAGTACCCTGTTCTTCTTGGGGTAATAGTAAAAAAATTGGCCTCAGAAGGAAAAGAGCCACCTCTTACTCGTAAGTCTAGGGAAAAAGAGAAGATTGTGAGTGAAGATATGGAGGGGGCTTTGAGATGTGGGTTAGGGAAGATAGGAGAGCTTTTGATGGGATGATGTCTGATGGGACAGTAACATTTTGTTGATGTTCCAAACTAATAGTGGAAGGGGGAGGGAAGCATTTATTCAGCACCTACTATGTGCTAGCACTGTGTAGGCACTTTACATTTGAGTAATCATTTGAAGCAAAATGAATCTCATTTGAGGTAATATTTTTAAAGTATGAGGGTTGGCATAGAGGTTAAGAGAAAGAATGTGAGCCTGTTATTGAACTCTGAGAATGGAGGAAATACATGGAGGCTGGTAGATTGGAGGGAGAGATGTGTGTTTATACTGCTCAGATGTAACATGTGAGAACAATAAAATGAAAGGATTGGAGGAGGTGGCCTCAGAGGTCTCTTTCAGCTAGTTCTAGAGCAATGATGTTCTGATCCCACAAATAGAGCTGACTCATGATGAAGCTCTGCTCTAGATTCAGCGTAGAACTGCCTGTCTGACTGCATTCAGTGAGCTCACTACTCTTTCTACTCATTCCCCCTCACTCCTTCCACGGAAGGGACTGTCTACCAGTTTGCACTGGCATGTTGTTGTTGTTTAAATCTTCGTTGACCCCATTTGGGGTTTTCTTGGCAAAGATACTGCCATTTCCTTCTCCAGCTAATTTTACAGATGAGAAAACTGAGGCAAACAGGGTTAAGTAACTTGCCCAGAGTCATAGAGTTAGTATCTAAGGATAGAAGGTAGAAAAAGGGAAGAAGAAAAAGGAACACATTGTAGACAGGTTCCTTCTGGAGATGGGCATGGTCATGACTCGTGGGGAATCTGGAAATGAAAGGATTAGTAAGGATTCTGAGCAGATAGGGCAGGCAAGCTTGTAAGTTTCACAAGGAGCAGCAGTAGAGTAAGGATTCAATGAAACTAAGCAATACAGGAAAAAGGTAAAGTCTAGAGATACAAGCAAAGTCTCAAAATCAAAGCATAGAGACATTCTCCAGTCAGACAGTAGCTGGTCAGAGGCAAATTTAGGACTGACAAGACTTTATATATGTAAGTATCTTTCGATGACCTTGCAGTGGTCCTAAAAGGTCGACTCTCTTTGATTTACCAAGGGGAAACTCCCTGCCCTGGCTCTTGATGGTATTTGAGAACTGACACTAAGAGCATGATTCAACAGAACAGTTAGGTCACAGACTAGAAATATGCCCTGAAAAGAAACTGTGTGGCTTAGCTGTTTGAGCTCATTTGAAAGTCTAGAATAGGCAGACTAGCCTATTTTCTTTACCACTCCTTGGTTTATCACCAAACAGTGTTCTATCTGGAGAACTTCAATCTGTTGAACCATTTAGCTATTGATAGCTTTTCTCTTTCTTTCCTGAAATAAAAGTGTGCAATGCTGTAAATTACATTTCCTCCCACCCCCTTGTAAGACTGACTCCATTTCTAAATTGATTTTGAGTTTTATTTGATTCTCAATTTTTATACCATGTGAGTATTTGAAGCTTTATGAGGAGGATAAAAGAGGAGTAGTGGGGTAGTTGGAGAATTTCAAGTCCCATAAATAAACATAAACTCAATGGAGCAAATCTGAATTCTAATCTTCCTTCTTCTACTTACTGGTCACGTGAACTTGGACACATTATTTGATCTTTCTGACCCTCAATTTTCTCAGCTGTAAGATGAGAATAATCGTCCTGTCAGCCTTTCAGAGTTATTGGAAAGGTCAAAAGAGAAAACAAATGGGAAGTCTGTTGAAAGCTGAAAGATGGCAAGCAAATGTAGGAGGAGGAGTTGTTCTTTGTACTTATGCAGAGGCAGTGTGTGTGGTAGAATGGACAGAGTGCTTGACTCCAGGGCAGGAAGGTCTGGGTTCAAATATTTCCTTGGATGCTCAACCAGCTGTATAACTTTAGGCAAGGTGTTTCTTCTTCACATACTTCTCTATATTCATAAAATCTTTAGTAGGGCAGCATGGTGCAGTGGAAAGAATGCTGGATTTTGTATCAGAAGACCTGGGTTCAAATGCTGCCTTTGTTATTTGCTACTTGTGTGACCTTAGGTCAATCTCTGTAACCTTTCTGAGCTTCAGTTTCTTCATCTGTAAAATGTGGGAATTAAACTGTTATTGTTTAGTCATGTTTGGCTCTTTGTGACCCCATTTGGGGTTTTCATGGCAAAGATGCTGGAGTGATTGCCATTTCCTTCTCCAGCTCATTTTTTACAGATGAGGAATTGGGGCAAAGATGGTTAAGTAACTTGCTCAGGGTAAGACAGCTAGTAAGTGTCTAAGGCTGGATTTGATCTCATGAAGCTAAGTCTTCCTGACTCCATGCTTGGCACTCTATCCACTGAACCACCTAGCTGCCCAGAATTAGACAAGATTACCTCTAAGTTCCCTTCATGTTTTATTCTATGATCCTATGGTCTACTAAGGTGGGCTGTAATCTTTCTTAGTAAAAGGAATTCTTACACCAGAAATTCCAAATATTGTTCAATTCAGAGATCCTTGTATTCCTGTACAGTATTTTTATCTGCTTTTATATTGGCCCCTGGATGGATGGCAGGTCAGAGTCAATGATGCTTATTAGAATCCCCTTGCTTGGGGAATAGGGGAAAGGGCAAGTAGGGAAGTCGTAGCACAAATGAAGGTTAGGAACATGAAGCAACTATCTGGAAGCAAATCAATGATCTCTAAAGTAAGAATGGAAAGGGTTTATGAGCAGAGGCAGAGGCAGAGTCAAAATCAGAAATCTGCAAAAAGTTCTGAGAGAGGAGCTTGGCAGGAGGCAATGTTTAGGTTTCAGGTAGCAGGAGTTTTGTGCTGGCTGATAGATAAGGAATCAAGCTAGACAAAGTATAGGTTCAATGTGTCTCATGCAAAGGCTGAATGATCAAATTGGAGTTTTAACACAGGCCATTCTTTGGTCTGGGTAGCTCTCCAGACTCACCCAGACCCCCATCAACTTGAGAGCACCCCAAGCAATAGCTGTCTTTGTTAACCTCCATGGAATATAATGGATTGTGGAGCTAGAGTATATGAAGAATTAGCACTCTTAAATCTCTCTTTTTTAATACTAAGAAATCCTAAAAGTAATTTAACAATTATGAGTTATACAATGTGTGAAAAAATTGCTTAGATATTTTGTATGTATTTAAGAATTATATAATTCAGTAATTATTGTTATGAATGTTACAATTTAATGTGTGACACCTTATATTCATTAATCATTTTATAATTGTTTTATTAGTTTGCCACTTTTCTAAGGAACACAAGATATTTTTTCTTACTTATCTTCAAAAACATCCCAGTGAGCAAAATACTATAGATAAAAAGATTTAATTATAACAATGTCCTAACTGATTTATCACCAGAGGAGAGATTTTTTTGGTAGTACACATATTTTTTCAACTTATAACTCTAATACATCTTTGTTTCTGCCTATTTTACATTTTAACGTGAACTTAAAAGCTAAGCAGCACACTTTTACAGATTTCTCCCTTAATTTCAAGACTTGAAATTGTCAGCGTTTCCTCAAGAAGTGATTCACAACCTATTTGAGTCTGGGGTGCCTGTGGTGACCTTTCCAAAACATCATGACCTGGGAACTTGGTAAGTAAGGAGAAAGGAGAAAGAGGCCATAGTGCCAATTCAACCATGGTGTTCCTGTTTTAATGCTGTCACCCAATAACCAGCAGGGGTTGTGACTCATAGATCAAAAATTACCTTCTAGAGACTTAAACAGCTGAACAGGAAATAGAGTTTAAATAAAAGTGGTACCACATCCTGCGTTTGAATTGAGAGGAGGGAGCAGGGACAATGAGCTACTTACCAGTTTTTAGTGGTCCCAAAGCATCATGGGATAGCATTTGTTTGCTCTTTCTCTAATAAGATTGCTTTTAGTTTTGGAAACTTGAATATCTAGATAAATGACAACAGTTTTGATGCTTGCACCTCAATAAATCATACACACAAAGATATATCTTGAATATACACTAAGGAAATATTGACTCCATTTATATCAATAATCCAGACAATGAAAATGGATGTGGATTATATATCACTCCTATATTTAGATAGATGGACACTAGAAATGCCAAAACGAGAAGCTTCAGTAGTTTCTTGGGTCTGTTATCTACTAGATTCAACAAAAGCCTTGCTCAGAGAGAAGAGGAGGGTAGGACCTTAGTATCCACTGCACTGCCTCTGACCAAAAATGGAAAGTTCAGCATTTTTACTCATTTTATACATCTTTTTCACTTCTAGATTAGCAAAAGTCATTAATCCTTTTACTCCAAAGGTTGCATTTAATCATTTCTACAACCAGTTTGTGGAACAAAAAATTGTGGATTATGAATAGAACAGAATATTCCTGCATAGTAAAAAATGGCATATGTGAGGAAGTCAGAGAAGCATGGGAAGATTTGTTTGAACTGATGAAGATTAAAATAAACAGATTCAAGAGAAAAATAGACACAATGATCAAGATGAAGCAAATGAAAACAGCACTAATAGCTAAACTCCAAGTATCTGAAATGATCAATCTTGGTCCTAAAGATCCAATGATGAAACACACTTCCCTCCTCTGAGTAGAGAGGGGAATTCAAAATGTTGCCAACACTGTCAATTTGGTCAGACACAGCTATTTTGCTGATTAATTTCATGTAGCTATTAAACTTTGTTATAGGTGAATATTTAGTAGGGTCAGGGAATAGTGGGAATTGACTGCTAAAAACAAGCATTGGTCAAAAAATTTTTAAAAGTAAGCATAGCAGAAGAAAAACTGTTACAATGCAGTGAAATGCAATATCAGTCAATGTGAGAAAGTTGGGTAAGCTGTAGTGCAGCACCTTCTCTGGGCTCATTCTCATTGTAATACATTGGGTCCTTAGAACTGAGGTACTTCTCCCCTCAGGGTTTGAGGATTAAGCCTGAAGGGCTAAAGAGTTCTCTGATACTGTCACTCACAAGCCCCCGTGCAATGTAGACACTCTGTCATTTGACTAGTTAACATCTTCCCAATATCAAACAATTAACATCAATTAGCTTGTACAAAGGAATATTTACTAACATGGGATAACAAGGAGCAAAGTACAAAAATATTTCCCCGAATTGGGAGCACACTCTCCCCTCTACATACCTCTGTCCTAAAGGAGAATAGTTGCAAACCTAAAGTGTGTGCTACAAAACATTTAACTTTGCATCCATTTAAAATTTACCAATTTTACTTCTGGGTGTGGCATAGTTCCTTCCTTTGCTTGCAGAACACAGTGTTAATTCATTGCTGGTCTGGGTCATTCAAATTCTCTCCTCACCAGACCTGGCTACTGTTAGTATTGGCTCTGGTTGCTGACAGGACCTTTGATGGCTCCTCTGACTTTTAGAAGCTCACAAGATCATAACCTGGTCTGTTTTTTCTGATACTCCTGTACCTAAGATCAGGAAATAAGAAACACAACAGAGACAAGAAACAGGAGCACCATGGACACATGGTGAGGTCGTGAGAAAGAGGTCCTGAGATTCTTCTCCTACTTAGAGATTCAATGAAGTTCTTGTCTCATTCATCACCAGAGAAGAGAGAGGGATGAAGAGAGGAAAAGAGAGAAGAGAAGATATACACATACACACATAAAGAGAGAGAGAGAGAGACAGAGAGAGAGAGAGAATTTGAACCTTTTATATTCATATTCATCTTGCCTCAGTAAACAATTAAAAGCCTTTTAAAAAAAAATTACCATGCAGTAGGCTTACAGGAAACAGAGAATACCTCTGCTTACTTCAAAGTGGGAAGAAAAAGGGCTCTTCCATTTTGACTTTCCAGAAGCTGTCTCCCTAAGCTTTCATGGGGATATGCACCACACAGAGAATATTGCACATGCACTGAAGACTGGATCTTCATTGGCTTGCCCACCATTACAATGCTAATAGAAAATTGACTAGATCTAGTCAGTGATAGGGGAGCTCTTGTTCTGATGAGAAATCTATGAGGTAATACAATGAAGCTACAAATAAAAATCGGCTACATACATAATGAATGTGGCTACAGAAAGGGCATTCTTTACATGTTAAGTGGCATGAAAATCTCTTCAAGATAGAGTAGTCTACACCTGCTGCATCTACTCTTCGAGGATCATGACTTAACCTCCTGTAACTTGACTCTACATCTTTACTCAAAATGCTCTCTCAAAGGTCACCAATGACTTCCTTCTTTGTCACCAGGTCTAATGAGTTCTCCTTTCTTGTCTTTCTAAATTATCTTTTTTATCATAGGATTGTAGGAAGGTTCCTTGGATTTAGTCCAACCCCTTTGTTTTACTGATAAAGAAACTGAACCCCAAGGTCACAAGGGTTGTTCAATAGCAGTCTGGACTTCAAACCAGATCTTCTAACTCCAAATTAAGTGATCTTTCTACCAAGCCATCCTGTATGCAGAAGAGCAGTCAGGCTGCTCTTTCTATAACATTTGACATTATTATCATTCAATCCTTCTTGAGACCAAGATCTGCCAGTTTTATCTTTGTAACATCTCTCCTAATCTCTTCTCCTTTTTGACTCTGCCACCACCCTGGTACAGTCCCCCATCATTTCACACCTGGAGTATTACAACAGCCTGCTGGTTGGTCTGTCTCCTCACTTCAGTATGTCCTCAAAGTGATCTTTATGAAGCTTAGGTCTGACTATGTTACTGCTCTATTTTAATTAATTCCATTGGCTCCCTGTCACCTCCAGGATCAAATGTAAAAACCTTCGTTTGAAATTCAAAGCCTTTTGTAATCTGGTGCCCCGTTTCCAGACCTCTTAAACCATACATCCCCCCCACACATTCTGGGAAATTGTTCAGTTGTCTTTCAGTCGTGTATGACTCTTTGTGAACCCATTTGGGGTTTTCTTGGCAAAGATACTGGAATGGTTTGCCATTTCCTTCTCCAGCTCATTTTGGGGAAACTGAGGCAGACAGGGTTCAGTGACTTGTCCAGGGTCACATAGCTAGTAAGTGTCTGAGGCCGGATTTGAATTCAAGTCTTCCCGATTCTAGGCCTTGCCCTCTATCCACTGCATCATCTAGCTGCCCCCAGGGACATTGTCCTTGCTATTCCACAGACAAAACACTCCCATCTCCTGAACCTGGGCGTTTTCCCTGGCTGTCTTCCAAGCCGACAATGCTTTCCCTCCTCATCTCCACCTCCTGGCTTCCCTGGCTTTTTTTAAGTCCTAACTGAAACACTACCTTCTGTAAGAGGTCTTTCCTGATTCCCCTTAATTCTAGTACCTTCCTTTTGTGGATAATTTCCAATTTATCCTGTACATAGCTTGTTAGTGCATAGTTGTTTGCCTGTTGTCTCCTCCATTACACTATGAACTCCTTGAGAGCAGGGACTGGCTTTTGCCTTTCTTTGTATCCCTGGAGCTTTGCACAGTGACTGACTCATGCTAGGAACTTAATAAACATTTGTTGACTGATTTACTCACTGATTCCTCTAGCTTTTCTGATACCACTCTCTCTGGGTTGTCCTGTCTCTTTAACCTTTCACTCTCTATCTGCTTTATGAACTTCTCTTCCTCTTCTTTAAGTAGATATTTCATTAAGCTATGCCCTCTACTTTCTTCTCTTTCCATAGTCTTCCTCAGTCACTTCCCCTACTCTTGTAGCTTCAGTTATCACCTCATAGATCAGTGGTTTCCCAAATTTTTGGTCTCAGGACCCCTTTATACTCTTAAAAATTATTGAGGACCTCCATAACGAGAACTTTTGTTTTTGTGGGTTATAGGTGTAAGAAATGGGAGGAGGAGTTTTGTTTCCACAGAACTAAAGATGTGCTTCCCCGCCCTCCCCCACCCCAGCTTTAGCAGAGACCAGGCCTCAGGGTCGGTCAGGTGAGAGGTCAGAGGCTTGTACGCATGCGCATGCTTTTTGAGAAGGCAGTCTGGGGAATTAGAGAGGCCAAACACACTTGAACCAGTTCAAGCTTATCTAGGGTCTAGTCTTGGTCAAGAATCCAGGCCTACTGATTTGCATAATTTGCATATGTTAAAGAGGGAAAGTAGGGGAAGTAAAAGAATATAGTTTAATCCTAAACTAAGGCAAGGAAAATCTAATTAACTTCACTTTTGCTTCTGTATCCTTATTATCCTACCTGTATAAACTGTATAACCTCGGAAAACTATGTAAAAAAATAAAGATTGTAAACTAACCATAACTCTAGCAGGAGTGGAGGGAATGGTTACCCCTGTTCCCATGAGCACTACACCTGCTCTCTTGAGGAGTATAATAGAATGCCTTCCTCTGCCCACTCTGGTCTTGAGTTCTTTGGGTGAGAATGGGCAAATCACATGGATTTTCCCAAGGTCAAGTGAAGGGAAGCAATAGGCAGAGGAAGCTCGCCGGGCTTACTCCTGGATCTTGTCTTGGGGTGTCCTGTGAGCCCCACTGTGGTGTTAAGAGGGGCTATCACTCCAGATTCCCTTGGGGAACCCTGTGGTCTGCACAGCCTTCTTAAGGGGATATCACTTGGGACTTCCGGCCCTGTCTCAGGAGCCTTGTGATCTTACTGCTGCCCTAAGGGGCCATCACTGGGGTCTTCCTTAGGGTCTGACCCCTAGGAGGCCCTGTGATCCCTACAGATTAAGGGGTGGCTACCACTTGGTCTTCCTCTGGGAGTCCTGTGATCTGTACAGCCTTCCCTAGGGATTGTCACAGGGTTCTTCCTCAGGACTTTGGCCCTGCCTAGGAAGTCCAATGATCCCCAAAGCTGCATATTCTCACAATTTGGGGAAGTCCAGTGATCCCCAAAACCACGTTTCTCACGTAGGTATCTATCAATACATCTATTTAGATTGATATATCTATCAATATTTTAGAAATTTAAATGTTTCAGTATTATTATGAAGTAATTTTGACCATGAGGGATCCCCTGAAAGGGTCTCAGGGACACCCATGTCACACCACTGTCATAGATCAAACATTTAGGGCTAGAGATCATTCAGATAATCTAGGTATATGTTTTCATTTCACAAAGGAGGAAAATAAGGCCCAGAGAGGTTGTAGCTTGCTAAAGATCACAAAAGTAAGACACCATGAAGGCAAAATTCAAATCCAGGTCCTCAGACTTACTCTTTCTACTACAACCCATTGCCTCATTATGTTGATGACTCTCAAATTTATATCCTCTTGTCAAGCTCTCTCTGGAGAGATGCTTCCACTTAGATATCCTGCAGACAACTCAAGCTATTGAATTTATTCTCTTCCCTCACCCCCCCAAACATGCTTCTCCTGATTTCTCTATTTCTGTTAATAGCACCATTTCCCTAGTCACCCATGCTCAAAATCTGAGTCATCTTTGACTCCTACCTCTCCTTCTGGCCTAACATCCGATCAGTTTTCAAGTCCCAAGAGCTTGGCAATATCTCTTGGCATCTACCTCCCCCTTGCCATTCCCACTGACATCATTTTCAGGACCATTTTCATTTCCTTTGACTTTTGTACCTGGTCTCTCTGCTTCCAGTCTTGTTGCTCTCCAATTAACAATTTATTTAATTTAATATTACACAATATTATGTAATTTAATATTACACAAGCAGGGTCATCTTTCCAATTCTAAGATATAATCACAGAAGTTAACAATAAACTGAATTTAAATAACATCTCAAGATTTACAAAGCTTTTTCTTCACTATGACCTCATAAGATAGGTCATCCAAATATTTGCTTTACAGATAAGGGAACTGAGTCTCAGAGGTATAAAGTAACTTATGATCTTGTAGCTAGTAAATGTTGGAGCCAGGACTTGAATCTGTCTACAAATTCCACATCTTGCTTTTTCCACTACGCTATGATATCTCCCTGCTTCAGTAGAGGTCACGACTAATTTCCCTATTGTCAAATCCAATGGCATTTTATCCATTTTATCCTCTTTGATCTCTTCATTGCATTTTTCTTTGTTGCATATGCTGCCCTTGAAACTTGTTTGATCCCCAAATATACCACCATAAGGCTTCTAATGCTTCTCAAGTATGATACGTGAGGAAGGAAGGGACTCATACCCCAGTTGGTGTAATGCTTACCTGTACTTTGGACTCCTTAACAACAGGAGCAGGAACACAAGACCCATCCCATCACCAGGGGAATATCCTCAAGGCAAAAGAAACACCAAAGAGAAAGACATTTAGGAGCAACCAGTCTCCCCACCGATCCCCACCTTCCCAGACCTGCTGTTTTGGTGTAAGAAGATCCCACCTGGCTTCCTCTGCTTCTAAACACTATATGATTCTACAAAAGCAGTGTTATGAGTATTTGTTTTTAAGTACCAGCAGTAAGGTCCCTGCTTTTCCCTATGTAAATATTTCACCTGAAGGAAGCTCCAATGTGTATATATGTTATATATATGTTATTGAGATGGGAGTGGCTCTTAGATTCCCAAGAGTCCATGGCTACAGCTGGTCCCTCTCTGTGACCCAACTGCTCTGTCTTCCTCCTGTGCTATCATTTCTCCCTTGGCTTGTGACAGGACACTTTCTCCTTCTTTCCAACCATATCTTCTCTGTTTCTTCCTCCTCTTCCTGCCCTAACTGGGGATATTCTCAACGTTAAATTCTCAGTTTTCCTTTCTCTCCTCTCCCCTCTCCCCACTGCTCTGTTTTCCTCCCCCTCTCCCTCCCTCATTCTGTGTAAATATGTATGTTCAATTGTGTCTGACTCTGTGACCCCATTTAGGGTTTTCTTGGCAAAAATACTGGAGTGGTTTGCCATTTCCTTCTTTAGCTCATTTTACTGAGGCAAACAGAGTTTTAAGTGACATGCCCAGGGTCACACAGCTAGTGAGTGTCTGAGGCCAGATTTGAACTCAGGAAGAGAAGTCTTCCTGATTCTAGGCCCAACACTCTATCTGCTGTGCCATGTAGCTGCCTATATACAGACACACACATACATTCATACATTCATATATCAATATATAACATCCAATCTCCCCTTCTTTATCTCTGGATAAAGAGATATCTTGTTGCCACCTCAGACTTAACTTATTATCTTTCTCCTCAATGTAGATATCCCCTCTACTAACTTGTCTGTCTCTATCAATGGCACTGCCATTTTCCCATTCACCAAGGCTTAAAAACCTTTGAGTCGTCTTTGCTTCATTTTTTCTTTTCTATGCCCAGTTAGTCTCTACATGCTTTTGATTTTTTTTCCCCTCAAGATGTCTCCATCTCCTTTGCTACTTTTACCATTGTAGCACAGGGTCTTCTTCCCTTTCCCCCAGGTTAGAACACTAGCCACCTCTCTGGTCTAAATGTGGCTCCATCCTCCAGCTTTCTAATGCACCTGCACACTGATGCCACTTTTATTTATTTACTTATTTTAGACACTGGTTTCATTATGTCATTTCCCTACTCAAAACCTTTAATGATTCCCATTCCATATTATAGTAGGTCTAACCTTCTCTGCCTGGTTTTTGTGGTCCTCAGTCATCTGAACCTTTTCCATCTTATTTCTAAAACCTCCTAACATGGATTCAAGTTGGCTTCCTCACTATCTCATGCACATGCAATGCCAAATTCTACCTCCATGTCTTTGCTTCACCTAGAAATGCCTCTTTACTTCTGTCTGCATATTAAAGTCTTACTGGCCCTTCAAAGCCTAGCTCAGTTCCTACTTCCTTCATGAAACCTTTCCTGACTGGAATTTTACTCTCAGGATCTCCTGGTTTAACACTTTTTTCTATTAATCATTTCTATTTCTATATAATTAATTGTAATTAATTATTCTATTAATTATTTTCTATTCTATTTTTATTTTTTCTATTATAATGTTAACTCATTGTAGAAAATTGCAGGAATTTACAATCCACCTCTCTAGAGCTTGAGAATATTTTAAATATTTTTTGTTTCTTGGCTAGACAATGGAGCCTTTCTGTTCAGTAAAAGAAAATCAGAATTACAAGTGACCACAGAACATTAAATAAAACCACTTGATTTTATTAGTATTATTAGTATTAGTACTCATTCATTAGCAAACATTTCATAAACAAATGTTTATGAAAGTACCTTCAGTATGTCAGTGTGTCATAGATATTTGTAGATACAGAGAAACAATCAGGAATAAATAAAACTAATTATATTTTTTAAAAGTGGTAGTTGCCAACACTTTATGCTACCACCAATTTCAGTGGGGCTCTTTTTAAAAAATTGCTAAAGAAAAGTATTTCCTGTGGTACTTAAATCTGATTTTAAAAAACACATACTTCGATGTTAACATATCCTAATTTCATAACATGATGGTTTAATAATTAAGGTGATCTGGGTAGGCTTTATTTTATAATAACCATTCTCTTTTTAGCTTATCTGCAATATTTTTAAATACTTGCAGAGTCATACTATTCCATACTTAGCTTTGTGTGTATATAAATAGAGTACTGACTTTAAAATATTTTTAATTGGGTGACTAATCCGACAGAAGGGTAAACTTGTATCTCATTTACCCAAGGTGACTTCAGCTGCATTCTAGAAAATGGCACCCAAGGATACCAAGACATACTCCTATTCATTCTAGATGGAGAGATTAGATCTATAAACTGTACAAACCTAGTGTCCACTTGTGGCCATTAAGCCAAAAGACTAAAGGCAAAATTTTGAAGTCACTAGTAACATTATTTTATTGACCTCATGTATAATCTCCCTAATTAAACCATAAGTTCTTTTAGGTCATGATTGTGACTTCCATAGCATGGTATTAACCTGCCTCCAAGCAGCAAAGAGAAAACTTTGCCCTGCCTCAGAATATGACTATCCATGCTAGCGCATCCAATGTCCATCGACCACTTGTATAACTATTTTCCAAGTATAGCACTCCAAACAACCTTAATATTTTGTATGCCAACTATGATTGATGCCATACAAACCATTATTGCTATAAATCAAGTATGCTTTTTCCAGGCAGTATATATTGGTTATTGAATTCTAGTACCCCTAGTAATTCATCATTCTTTCAGTATTCAACAAATAGTTATTAAGCACCATTAACAGGACTGTTTACAGAACATTATACTAATCCTGTCCTCAAAGGTTTATAGAACAGCTACTAGTTGAATCAGACACCAACCCAGATAATTGTACTATAAGATATTATATGATATGTTCATTAGAATGCAAAAAGAAATCCAAGTGCAGTTCAAGGGGGAAAGTCTCTAAGGTCTTTAAAGGACACCACATTTATTCCATTCAGCAAATATGCATTAAACATTTATTCCATTTAAAGCATTGTGTGTAATACAGAAATATTACGGGGCCCCTGACTTCAAAGAGCCTGTAGTCCACTAGGGGAGATCAGAAAAGGACCCAAATAACTACAGTACTAGTTAAAGTGTTATAAAAGCCATAAGGTTTCATAGGAGTGAAAGATAATATCTAGTTGGGTGGTAAAAGTGGGGATCATGGAAGGCTTCATGAAGGAGATGGCATTTAGGGAAAGAAAGAAGGAAACAGGTATTTAAGTATCTACTATGTGTAGGTGCTGTGCTAAGCAGTTTGCAAATATAATCTCATTCAATCCTTGCAACTCTGGGTTGTAGATGCTGTTATTATCATCATTTTACAGATGAGGAAACTGAGTAAAGGTAAAAAGATAGAAAATTGGGCACATGCAGGAAGCAGTAAAAATTCATTTGGATTGAAGTAGAGGGTGTGTATAGAGGAGTGATATAGACAAAACTTGAAAGGTCAATTCAACCCAGATTATAGAAGATCTTGAATACCTAGTTTGAAACTTTGAAGTCAGCAGTGAGGAACCTAAATAATCATATGACAGTACTTAACCCTCTGAAATTTCATCTATCCTCAAAGCCAAAAGGAAAACTGATTTTTTTCCTGCTGAATTGGATCAAAGTAGATAGCCCATGTAGATAAATCAGACCATTTTTTCCTTACTAGTGGATGTTTTGATCTGAATTAATGGAATATTTCCTCCAAGTTTGCTTTACTTTGTGCAGTCAAAGTCTAATGGATTCATTTACATAATAAGTATTTAAAGTCACTTGACCCATAATGAACTTCCAAATGAAAAGCCTTTTAACCTAGACCAAACAAAACTTTTTTTTTTCTGAGACTCTCTTGTAATCTCAATATCCTTGACTTGTCATTTTTTTTTTCCATAATAAAGAAACTTTAGATTTTTCTCTAACCATATGATGATTATTCAGGCAAGGATCATTGCCTTTTCTGTGACATCAGTTGAAATTGTTGGCCACATCTTGGTAGTATGAGAGCCAGCATATCACACAGAGGCCCTGTTTCACCTACCAATAACTGATGCCATTCCTTCTGTTCCTTTACTCCTGCCCACTCCCTCTCCCTCCCATGACTCTCTGGTTGCCAGAGTAACCATAAAAATATTCCTCCACATGCTCTAGAAACAAAATGTCAGTGCACTTTACTATTGTTTTAATTTAAAAACTAAAGTGTGGAAATACCTGCAGCCTGAAGGAAATTCCCTTTTTGGCAGCTGGGCCCCTTTGGAAATGAGACATACCAAAACAGCCAGACTACTCAAGGAGTGTCCATAATGCAGTTTCTTAAAACCACCAGTATACATTTATTTGAAAAGGAAAAGAAGTGTTACATAAACTTTGAGGACAAAAATTAGGAAGTAGCCATATCTGTCAATTAATAAATCTTGAAAAAAAAGTTTTTTTAGGAAATTATCAATTTGTGGGGTCAGCTGTAAATTTCAAGTTTGCAAAATATTTATGATAGATGCTGATATTTCATCAATTTCTAATTAGTCAGTCAATGGAAAGTTATTGAGTGCCCAATAAATATACCATGGTAAAATGACACTTAATAATAAAGTTGATAATAGAAATATCACAAAATTAAATAAGGGCTTTTTTTTCTACTTTATAAAAATTTATCTGCACTATTTCCAGATATTTTATCAATAGGAAAATAGGAAAATCAAAATACCAGAAACCTTGTTTTTGATATTTTGGAAAAAGAAATAATTTAATATGGTGACCAAAGCACTGAGTTAAATAAATTCCTGGAGTTTCTCTTACAAAATTTGTAATGATGATACAGAGAGACTAGAAATTTTTGTGTCCATCAAAATACTCAACAATAATCAGTGATTTTGTTGCAGGAAGGCATTCATAATGAAGGCAGACATATGGAATACATTTTGTTTATGTTCATGCCATCTTGACACATTATGAGAGGTAATTTCCTAATTCTGAGGTAGCAACTCTGAAATCAGAGCAACAGAAGAAGTTCTCAAAAGAATAGACTGAATCTTAGCCTGTGTTTTTTTTTTTTTTTTTTTGCTAGCTCTTCTTGGCTGCCTATGATCTGTCGTGGTCTTTGACTATGCAAAAGGACCTAAAGAGGCAGCTAGCTGGATGGTGCAGTGAACAGAGAGATGAACTGGGAGTTAGGAACCTTTGAGTTCAACTCTAGCCTCAGACACTTGCCATGCGACTCTGGGAAAGTCATTTAACATTTCCTGCATCAGTTTTCTAAACTGTATGATAGCAATAATATAGCACCTACCTCACAAGGCTGTTGTAAGGATCATTCTTCCGATTTTCTGTGACTGATTCTTGATGATAATGATAGAGTCATTAGCTTCCACTTGCACAATTCTCATTTTTAATGAATTGTTTTCTTCAGTTAGTTTTTGTACCTCCTTTTCCATTTGGCCAATTCTACTTTTTAAGGAGTCGTTTTCTTCAGTGTACTTTCCCCTCATTTTGTCAATTGCATTTTTAAAGGAATTGTTCCATTTTTCTTCTACCTCTCTTATTTGACTTTTAAAATCCTTCTTGAGCTCTTCCAAGAAGGCTTTTTGGGCTTGAGTCCAGTTCATAATCCCCTTTGAGGTTTTGGATGTAGGTATATTGACCATATTGTCCTCTCCTGAATTTGAATTTTAATCTTCCCTGTCACCAAGCTATTTCTTTATGGTAATTGTTTTTCTTTGATTCTTTTTGCTTAGGTTGTTTGCCTTTTTTCTGGCTTTTAAAAGTGATCTCTGCTTCTGGGGGCTCAGGGGGCACTGTTCCAGACTTTTCCTGCTGGGAGCTAGGGGCCTGGTTATTGGTTTTCTGTGTTGGGGCCTTAGGGGCTGGCAGCTGGATGTTGTAGTGGTCTGGGAGTTTACCTGGTACTGGTGGTGGCTGGTGTGTACTTGGTGTTGGTGCTTGCCTGCTCCTCCACCCTGGGTCTCAGGATCTCCCACTGGTCTGCTGAGGTGGGGCTTGTTGCTGGCTGCTGGGATGCCTCCCATCTTGTACAAGTCCCCTTTAGCCACAGCGAGAGAGAGCTTTCCTGTTAATTGCCCTAGCCTCCTGAGCTAAAAGACTACTGTACCCTGTCTTTCTGCTGACTCCACTATTCTAGGATTTTTCCTGAGGCAATATTCTCTGGGTTTTTCAAAGTCTATAAGGGAGGAAGAGAACCATTTATTGCTTACTCTGCCATCCTTGCTCCTGGAAGTTTAAATAAGTGACTTTCAAATATTCAGTCTGTGGACTGGTATCCCCAGGAGCTGCTGCAGGCCCTGCGCAGGACTGTGCTTCTCTCTCATCCAGTCCTGACAGATTCCCACCCTCCTCCCCTGCACTGAGAGGTCTGAGAATTGCCACTACTGCCAATGATTCAGTCCCCCAGGTCTGCTCCAGCTTTGCTTTGGTTGAATCTGCGCTGGTGCAGCCTGCCCTCTAGACTGCACTCCTCTCCCAGCCCAGTGCAACCCTTCCTGTTGACCTTTCAGGTTGTCTTGGGCTGGAAATCTGCCTCATTCTGTCTCTTTGTGGGTTCTTCCACTCTAGAATTTGTTCAGATTCACTTTTTAGAGGTATTTGAAAGGGTTTGGTGGAGAACTCAGGTGAGTCCCTGCTTTCACTCCACCATCTTGGCTCTGCCTTGTTGTAAGGATCAAATGAGACAATATTTGTAAACAGTTTAGCACAATGCTTGGTACATAGTTGGCACTTAAATGATTGTTCCCTCCTCCCTTTAACCATCTCCTTAATGGGGAGAGGCTTCCTAGGAACTACATCCCAACAGATGCTAGCAGAGATCAGCTGATGAGGTTCAGTAGATGACAGCAGAGGTCAGAAAACACTTTCTCTAAAGGCCAATAACAAGTTACGGCTGCTGCCATTTGGTCATTTCAGCGTGTCCAACTCTTCGTAACCCATTTGGGGTTTTCTTGGCAAAGATCCTGGAGTGGTTTGCCATTTCTTTCTTCAGTTCATTTTACAGATGAGGAAAGTGAGGCAAACAAGGTTAAGTGACTTGCCCAGTGTCACATAGCTAGTAAGTGTTTGAGGCTGGATTTCTACTCAGGAAGATGAGCTTTCCTGATTCCAAGCCCAGTTCTCTAACCACTGTATCACCTAGCTGCCCATAGAAAGTGGTTACAATGAAATAAAAAAACCGAGTATCATCCAGACAAATGATTTATTTAGCAAGGCATGTGGTTGCAGAAATAAACCACCTTCGAGGCTCTTGGTAGCCAAGAAATTTGGTTTCTATGCAGTTAGTATACAATTTGGAGGGAACGAAAAACAGATTATAGGGACTGAGACATCTAGGTTTTTTATTGGTGGGGGATATTGGGAGACACTGAGGTGAGAGGGAGAGGGAGTAGTTTTGTGACGTTCCTTAAGTCAGATGACTTCTCCAAAAAAAGCACAGTGCCTGGCACATGGTAGGTGTTTAATAAATGTATATTGACAGACTGACTTGAATCCAGGATTTCTGACTCCAAGTTTAGTGCTAATTCTACTATTCTACCTTGTGAACTGTTCTATAGTTGTAGATTTATATATGTTCATGCAAATCTCACCATTTCTACCTCCAGCACATCTTTCCCATGCAGCCACTTCTCTCTACTCATACAGCTAGCACCTTAATTTAGGTACTCATTACCTCTCCTTTAAATTCTTTTTTAAAAAAATTATTTATTTTTAGTTTTCTACATTTGTGTTTAAAAGATTTTGAGTTCTAATTTTTTCCCTTCCTCCCCTCCCTTCCCCAAGATGGTGTGCAATCCGATATAGGCTATACATGTATGATCATAGTAAACATATTTCCACATTATGAAAAAAAGAATCAGAATGAAAGGGAAAAACTGTGAGACAGAAAAAACAAAAAAAAAACAACAGAAAAAAGAGAAAATAGTATGCTACAATCCACATTAAGACTCCATAGTTCTTTCTCTGAATGTGGATAACATTTTCCATCATGAATCTTTTGAAATTATCTTAGATCATTGCATTGCTCAGAAGAGCTAAGTCTAACAAAGTCTGTCACTGCACAATGTTACTGTGTACAGTGTTCTCCTGGTTCTGCTCACTTCACTCAGCATCAGTTCATATAAGTCTTTCCAGGTTTTTCTGAAGTCTGCCTGTTCACCATCTCTTATGGAACAATAGTATTACGTTATATTCACATACCATAACTTGTTCAGCCATTCCCCAATTGATGGGCATCCCCTCAATTTCCAGTTCTTGGCTGCCACAAAAAGAACTGCTATAAATACTTTTGTACATGTGGATCCTTTTCCCTTTTTTATCATCCCTTTGGGATACAGACCTAGTAGTGGTATTGCTGGATCAAAGGGTATGTATCTCCCTTAAATTCTTCCAACAGCTTCCCAATTGGTTTCTCTGCCTCATCTCTGTCCATGCCAGTCCATCCTACATATTACTGCCAAAATGTTTTCCCTTATGCCCAGGTCTGACCATGTCATTCCTCAATTCAATAAACTCTAGGGGCTCCCTATTACCTCTAAGGTCAAACATATCAACTCCTCTCTTTAGCTTTTGAAGCCTTTCAAAACTGCCCCAACATACCTTTCAAGTCTCATTGGACATTACTCTTACCGCAATCTGTACTTCAGTCAAATTGGCCTTTTCTCTGTTTCTTACTCTCTGTGTTCTATCTTCTATCTCTGGGCCTCTTCACTGGCTGTCCCTCATGCCTGAAATACATTCCTTCTTTACTTTACCTCCGAGAATCTCTCTCTTCCTTCAAGATTTATCTCAAATAACACCTTCTACATGATCCCAATTGCTAGTGGTTTCCTTCCCAAGCTACCTTGTATTTAGCTACTTTGCATTTACTTGTATCCTCCTTATTTTCATACTGTATATATGTATATACATAATAATATACAACATACGCTGCATATGCTATATATAATAGTATATATATGCATAAAAATATATGTGTATACACACATAGATGTATACACACATACATAGTCTCTCCTATTAAAATGTTACTCATGAGCGGAGATTATTTTGTTCTTTGTCTTTGAATCCTCTGTAAGATGCACAATGGTTAGTACTTAAAAATACTTTTGATTCTTTGATATTTTAATAGTGTTTAGAGTTGGGTTAAGAAAGTGAAATCAAAAGAGGTTAATAGCAAGTAGCACAGGGAAAATTCAAACTCAGATCCTTTGACTGTGTATTAGATTGTAGTGGCAACAGAGGTTTAACATGGGAATAGTTATGCTCCAGAGCCTGTGCTGAGATACAGCTGCCCACAGCTAGAAGGAACTATTTAAGAGGCACCGGCTTTGGGGTGTATCACTGATGTTAGTGTTGGACAAAGTCAGATAAACTGGCCCTGAGATCCTTAAAAAAGAGGTTAATGTGTGAACTCATGATAGGAGAGTTAGTAGTAAGATTTAGAGTATGAGAGACCCCGAGAGTATTTGAGGGAAGTAGAATCTCTTTGTGAGAGCAAGTGGGCTTGTCAAAGAGAGGCAGATTATTTTTATAACATCTTATTTTTTCTTCAATTACATGTTAAAATAATTTTTAAAACTTTTTTTAAGTTTTGACTTTTGAGTTCCAAATTCTATCCCTCCCTCCCTCCCTCCCTCCCCAAAGTATGTTTAAGAGAAGCAGACAGAGTGATTTGTGCAAGTCAATCTGCCTATATTAAGCCTGAAGTTTTCATCTCCAGCACATATATGAAAGCTCAGCTTGGGGGTGGACAGTATTTTACATTTTAGTATCCCCTTACCCCCAAGGAATATTAGTATAAACTGAGTGCCTCTCATCTCTGGATCCATAGGCTTCAATGTGGGGGTATTTTGGAGAATAATTTATTGCTTCTGTCTTTTTTGTCCCCATCTAGCTTCCTGCGAACTTCCAGGATCAACTAAATTCAGTTTGCCCTGTATTCACAAGGACCAGGCTTGGAAATGAAAAATATTTCATCTGGACTGAAATCAATAACAAAACAGGGAAATAATTTCACATGCATCCTGAATGTTTACAATCTATTCTCTTTCCCCCTTATCTATTTGGGAGGCAAGCTCCTTCTCAACTCATTTTCAAAAGGAATAGAATAGATGAAAAGGAAGTGGGGGGCATTTTATCATATACATATATGAATATATATGTATGTATATATATGTATGTATTCATATAAGAAAACTCATGAACTTGATGAAAGAAATGAAATGGAAAGCATTTGAGTGAGAATTAATGGGGGTAGAAAGAGAAGTGAAATACTACAGACCATCTGAATGGAAGGAAGAATCAGATAAGGAGCTTGGGAAACTGATAACCAATCTGTCACAGGAGCATGCCATTGTCGTATTGGAGGACTTCTTTTATCTGGACATTTGCTAAGCTTAATAAATGCTTTTTTTTTTTTAAAAAAAACTACTTTGACCAAAATAAAAGCTACTGAAAAACACATGATCTTCCTTAATAACAATTTCATGCTTCAAAATTTGGAGGAAACAGTAGAAGGAATTGCTTTTCTGTACCTAATGCTATTCTGGGTCTGATTCAAGTGGAACTAACTAGTCGCTTCAGGAAAAATGGTAAGAACTTTGGGGACACGTGACCATTCCTTCAGAGAATTCACTATAGAGGAGAGGTTACCAGGGAACATTTAGAGATGCATAGCAGATTTTTTGAGAGAGAAAATTTTAAAGGGTTGAAAGAAAGAATAGGTAGGATCTAATGACCTGAGATTTTGAAGGTGAATTCAGTCATTTGGTTTGGGAAGCCCTCAAGAATGAAAGCCACAAGTAGGAATGAGTCCAGTCAACTGCTATATATGTGCATAGGAAGTTACTTGGCAAACTTGGAATTGTAAGAGACCTATCTAGAAAGAATCAAGGACAGAAAACTGAGAATGAATATAGGAGAATGGCATAGCCCTTTGAGAATTGTGTCAGAAGTACAACAGTTGTTGATGAATGTAAGGACAACCAAAGGGCAGCTAGGTGTTGTAGTGGATAGATCACCGACCTTGGAATCAGGAAGACTTATCTTCATCAGTTGAAATCTGGCTTTAGACACTGACTAGCTGTGTGACCCTGGGTAAGTCACTTAACCCTGTTTGCTTCAGTTTCCTCATCTATAAAATGAGCTGGAAATGCCAAACTACTCTAGCATCTGCCAAGAAAACCCCAAATGGAGTCATAAAGAGTCAGACAGGACTGAAAGGACAACAAAGATTTTTTTAAAGCTATGCTGGTGGTAAGAGGAGAATCAATAAAGAATATAATTGCTATTCAGGGCATGTGGGATGAAGATAATTGACAATGGTAATGAGGCCAGAGTATTCCATTGTAACCCTGCTTCTATCTTCTCTTCCAAAGTGAATAATCTTCGGACTGAGAAAGTTAGCACAACAGTATTTAGCAAGGAGTAGAAACCCAGAACAAGTGAGGAGGCGGTTCAGTAGCATCTAGCTGCCTTCGATGAGTTCAAATTATCAGGCATGGATAAACTACATGCTAGAATATTGAAAGAATTGGAAAATATGATTGCTGAGCCATTGTGATGATCTTTAAAAGCTGTTCAGTTAACAAACATTTATTAAGTGCCTGTTATATGCATGGCACTGTGCTAAGTGCTGGGCATACAGAGACAAAATGTTGGAGGACAGGCCAGGTGGTGTTACAGAGCAAATGTTGTTCCAATGTTTTTAAAAGAGGAGAAGGTGCAGTCTTTATACTTGATTGTAGGAAAATTCTAGAACATGATAATAATGGTATAATTTATGAACACAGAAAAAAAGGAGCAATCACTGAAAGCATGACTTTTACAAGAATTAGGTCATGCTAAACTAAACTAATTTCATTAAATTTTTGTTTTACTAACTAGACTGGTAGATTAAAGGCATTTCTGTAGACATAATATATTTAGATTTCAGCAGAATATTTGACAGCTTCTCACGCTTGTGGGCAATATGGAGGGATGTGGGCTAGACAATAGTATGGTTAGCTATATTTGAAACTGGTTGAATATCTGGAAGCAAAGAATAGTCGATAAGAATTAAATGTCAGCTTGGAAAGAAATTGCTATTGGAGTGTCCCAGGGGATCCGTGTTTGGCTTTGGGTAGTTGATCGTTTTTATCAATGCCTTGGATAAAGCCACAAAAGACATGCTTATTAAATTTGCAAATGAGACAAATCTGAGAGGCATAGGGAAAATATAAGGATAGTGACAGGATCTCGATGGGCTAAAATAATGGGCCAGTTCAAATAAAATGAAATCTAATAAAGATAAATATATTGGGTCCTAAACATCAACTTCACAAACATAGACTAGGGCAGCTGTGGCTAGATAACAGTTCCTGTGAAAAAGATCTAGGGGTTTTAATGGATCACAAGCTCAGAATGAGTCAAAAGTATGACAAGGCACTGCTGTCTTACACATAGCCTAGATTAAGGGGTATAATAAGGTCCAGTATGAGAAAATGATAGTTCTGGTAAGTATTGTCAGTACCCTGCTCACCCTGCTGTAGTGATGGCAGGTTCTGTACTCAGGATCCTAATGCTTCTGTCCACTTTCTTCAAGAAGAACAGGAGTACAGAGGCAGGTCAGTTACCCAGTGGGCAGAGTATCTGAATTGGAGTCAGAATCCAGATTCTTCCTCAAATCCTTAGATTACTAAGTGACCCTAAGCAAATCACTTAACTTGCCTCAGTTACTTCATTTGTAAGATGGGAAGGCTGTTGTAGGAATCAAATGAGATTGTGTCTCCAAAGCTCTTTGCAAATCTTAAAGTATTACATAAATACTACTTTGTTACAGAGCAACTGATAGAGAGGTGACTTTGCACTTAAAGCAATTGGGGTAAAAGTTTAAACAACTAAAGGTTGCTTCTCCTGTTCTCTTCTTTATGTTTCAGAAACAGCTGGGTGGAAAATTACAATTTTTTTGTTGTTAGTGGGGCCGCTGAATTATTTGTATGAAGTGCTTAACAGCCCCCTAATGACATTTATCAACCCAAATTATCAGGACTTAGTTGGGCTGATCTTTGGGGATAGACTCAGGATCTCCAGCTTTAGGGTGGGACTTGGTTACAAGGATGCCACTACAAAATAACATTGGTCAGAGGGACTTACTTGACTATGCCTGAACTGACATTTCTACAAGTTCCTAGAGTTGCTCAGTGTCTCTCTGCTGTTTTTCCTGCAAACCACCTGCGTCCAAGACTTTTTATTTTATTTTTTTGATTTTTAGAAGCTCTTTTTCGGATGGACTTCATCTGCTCTTGCCCCAGACTCGTCCCTTCCTGAGACCTGTGATTCATCCACTCAGCAGACATGGATCAAACACCTCACTCCTCCTTCTCCCAGACAACACCTCACCATCACCTCATATTAAATCCAGTGCAGCTTTTCTTGCAGCATGCTTTTTCGTACATAGACATTTGTCTTTCTTGGCAGGCATCTCACACATTTTCATTTCTGTTACTGGTGATTGGGAACCCACACTGGTCAAATTATGGAAGAGAGATAGAAAATAAGGAAGAGGAAATATTCAGGAAAAAAACTCTACAAAGACAATGTTACAAATTCTGAGGACCAGAAAGTATGGGGAAACACCAAAATAAACATGATAATAGTGTACGTTTCTGTCTTCCACGTTATAAAGCTTTCCTCATGACAATCTTTTGAGGTGGTACAAATAGCATTATCATCCATTTTACTGGCAGGGTAGCTAAAAGTCTGGAAGGCTCACTGAGATGCAAGGTGTCTTCAACTTAAGCTGCACTAAGACTTTTGGGACACTCTGTATAAGCAGGGATTTGGAACAGATGATTAAGTGGAGAGAGAGTGATGTCTCAGCTCCACCCAGGTTTTTTTTTTCTTGCTTTCTCCACTAACTTTCATTTCCATGGGAAAGCAAAGGAATTTTGGGCATTGAGAAAAACTATGAGGTTTCAGACCCAAATATCCTTTGGTGGTGTGTTGAAAGGAAGTTTAGAAAAATTATTTTGGAAGGGTGCATGCAGATTGGTAATAAAGAATTACTAGAAATAAAAAGGGAGTTTCTAAGTCCAAGTCGGATAAAATTGAGAGATGTTGTCTCTAATGAATAGGAGAAAGGTTCAAAGACAGATCAAATGCTCATAGAATATACTTAATTGTCTGCCTAGGCTGTGTTCCAAAAAAAGCATGGCTTTCTTGTGGTTGCTCCCATTGGTTCTAATTCTTCTTTACAACATGACTAATGTGAAAATATGTTTAACATGAATGTATATGTAGAGCCTATATCAGATTGTACACCGTCTTGGGGTGGGGGGATGGGAAGAAGGGGGGTATATTTGGAATTCAAAATCTTATGGAAGTGAATGTTGGAAAATAAAAATAAATAAATTAATATTAAAAAAAAGCATGACCTGTGAAAGTAAGATTCTCCTTCTGAAGAGAAAAAACATCATCTATAGCTAAGACTTTGGGAACTGACAGATTCCTCTCTTAATGGGGGGTTAGGCAATTTTTCCTGGTTGGAAGACTAGGTGTGGAAGGGACAGTCTCCTTCACTAAAACTGATGATATTTAAGCCTGTGGGTTTTAAACTAAAAGAGAGACAAAAGAGCCTACTCTTCTTTGTGTGGAGAAGAGAGAGCACCTCAGCTCACAACTTCAGCGAAAGCCAAAGACCAGAGGCAGAGAGGGTTCCGCAGACCTTTGTCCATCAGGGCAATGCAGTAACAGTAAGATCAGCAGAGATCAGCCTTAGAGAGACAAAATACTCTACAGGAACTATAAATCATATGAGCAGTATCAATGGAAATAGGGAATGACATCACTAGAAAAAAATTAGCATCCTTATAGTGTCAGAGGCTTGAGTAACCTTTCACATGCGTGACCTGGCCTTACTTTTCCTTGATTTCTATTCATGATCCCTGGCCTCACGAGTTCCTCATAAATATGTATGCTTCTTGTCCTTGAAACCTGGATGTGTTCATTTCTTCCACTGATGATATGCATGTCTGTGGGAGAGTTTTCTTTAGACTTATTGAGGAATTGTCCTATTGCTACTTAAAAAAACCCTACGTAATATTACATTAAATGCTTTTGCTTATAACTAATTCTGTTCTCTGGCAAATCGGTAAAAGGAAATACATCGTTAGGGACTCATGAGCTATATGTGTCCAATCCACAGAATACTTTGAACATGGAGTAGCTTCTCTATGGAACTCATAGTGAAAAAAGGGAGATGCTCTAGGTGCCAAAAGCAGGTAAGGGCTAACTTCTCTGCATGTACAAGCAATCTCATTCCATGTCTCTTCCAACATATTTTCCCTTCTGCCATCCCCACTCTAGCACTTATTTTTTTTATTTTCTTTTAAATTTAAATTTATTTTTAGTTTACCACACACGGTTCTACATAATTTTGAGTTCCAGATTTTCTCCCCTCCTTCCCCCCTCCCTCCCCAAGACGGCATGGAATCTCATATAACTACCATGTATAACTTCACATTGAATTAATTTATACACTAGTCAAGTTGTGGAGAAGAATTATGACCATTGGAATGAATCATGAGAAAGAAGAGACAGAACCAAAAAAACACCCCAAAAACAAAAACAAAAGAGAAGAAAAAAGGCGAGCATGTGGTGTGCCTCAATCTGCATTCAAACTTCACAGTTCTTTCTCTGGATGAAGATAGCATTCTCCATTGTGAGTCCCCTGGAGTCGTCCTTGCACCTTTCGTTGCTGAGAAGAGCGAAGTATGTCAGGGTTGGTCCTCATGGAATCCATATATCTGTGGTTGTGTACAATGTTCTCCTGGCTCTGCTCTGCTCACTCAGCATTATGTCGTGTAGGTTTTTCCAGGTTGTTATGAAGTCCGTATCATCCCCATTTCTTATGGCACAATAGTATTCCATTACCTTCATATACCACAGCTTGTTCAGCCATTCCCCAATTGATGGGCATCCCTGTGATTTCCAATTCTTGGCTACCACAAAAAGAGCCACTATAAATATCCTTGTACATACGGGTCCTTTTCCCGCTTGTGTGATTTCTTTGGGATACAACCCTAGAAGTAGTGTTGCTGGGTCAAAGGGTATGAACATTTTTATAGCCCTTTAGGCATAGTTCCAAATTGCTCTCCAAAATGGCTGGATCAGCTCCCAACTCCACCAGCAATGTAACAATGTTCCAATTTCCCCACATCCTTTCCAGCATTTATCATTTTCCTGTTTTGTTATTTTAGCCAATCTGACAGGAGAGATGTGGTATCTAAGAGTTGTTTTGATTTGCATTTCTCTAATCAGTAGTGATCCAGAGCATTTTTTCATATGCCTATAGATAGCTTTAATTTCTTCCTCTGAAAACTGCCTGTTCATATCCTTTGACCATTTCTCAATTAGGGAATGGCTTGTATTCCTATATATTTGGCTCAGCTCCCTGTATATTTTAGAAATGAGGCCTTTATCAGAGATACTAGTTGCAAAGATTTTCTCCCAATTTTCTGCTTCCCTCCTAATTTTTGTTGCATTGGCTTTTTTTGTACAAAAACATTTCAATTTGACATAATCAAAATTATCCATTTTGCATTTTGTAATGCTCTCTATCTCTTGTTGGGTCATGAATTCTTTACTTTTCCATAAATCTGATAAGTAAACTATTCCTTGCTTTCCCAAATTACTTATAGTATCAGCTTTTACTCCTAAATCATGAACCCATTTTGACTTTATTTTGGTATATGGTGTAAGATATTGGTCTATGCCCAGTTTCTGCCCTACCATTTTCCAATTTTCCCAACAGTTTTTGTGAAATAGTGAATTATTAGCCCAGAAGCTGGCCTCTTTGGGTTTATCAAAGAGTAGATTGCTAAACTTGTTGATTTCTCCTACTCGTGTACCTATCCTATTCCACTGATCCACACACCTGTTTCTTAACCAGTACCAGGCAGCTTTGATGACTGCTGCTCTGTAGTACAGTTTAATATCTGGTATGGTTAGGCCACCTTCTCTAGCATTTCTTTTCATTAATACCCTAGATATTCTAGACCTCTTGTTTTTCCAGATGAATTTTATTATTATTTTGTCCAGCTCAGTAAAATAATTTTTTGGTAGTTCGATTGGTATGGCACTGAATAGATAGATTAATTTAGGTAAAATTGTCATTTTTATTATATTAGTTCGGCCTAACCATGAGCAACTGGTATTTTTCCATTTATTTAGATCTGATTTTATTCACGTGAAAAGTGTGTCATAGTTATGTTCATATAGGCCCTGGGTTTGTCTTGGCAAATAGACTCCCAAATATTTTATAGTGTCTACAGTAACTTTGAATGGAATTTCTCTTTCTATCTCTTGCTGTTGGGCTTTGTCAGTAATGTATAGGAATGCTGAGGATTTATGTGGGTTTATTTTATATCCTGCAACTTTGCTAAAGTTGTTTATTATTTCAAGTAGTTTTTTCACTTGATTCTCTAGGATTCTCTAAATAAATCATCATATCATCTGCAAAAAGTGGTAATTTAGTTTCTTCTTTTCCTATTCTAATTCCTTCAATTTATTTTTCTTCTCTTATTGCTACAGCTAACGTTTCTAGTACCAAATTGAATAATAGGGGTGATAATGGACATCCTTGTTTCACCCCTGACCTTATTGGGAATGCATCTAGCTTATCCCCATTACAAATAATGCTTGTCGATGGTTTTAGGTAGATGCTATTTATAATTTTAAGGAAGGTTCCACTCATTCCTATGCTTTCTAGTGTTTTTAATGGGAATGGGTGTTGTACTTTGTCAAAAGCTTTTTCTGCATCTATTGAGATGATCACATGATTTCTAGCACTTATTTTCAATCTATCCTTGTCTACTGGTCTTTCCTCTTGCTGGTGTATCCATGTCTCTCCCCATCGTCAAAAACCTTCACTTGATCCTTCCATCCCCACTTTCATTCTGTTTCTCTTCTGGTCCTTTGTGGCTAAACCCTTCAAAAAGGCTGTCTATAGTAGGTGTTTCCACTTTTTCTCCTCTTTCTTCTTAACCTAATACAATCTGGCACTGGCCTCATCATTTTCTGAAACTACTCTCTCTAGTTACCAATGATCTTTTAGTTGCCAGATCCAATAACCTTTTCCCAATCCTCAATCTCCTTGACCTCCCTGTAGGCTTTGATATTATTGATCACTCTCTTTTCTTCCTTCTAGGTTTTCCAGATACTACTCTCACTGAGCTCTCCCCCTACCTAACTAACTCCTCCTTCTCTGTCTCATTTGCTTTATCCTATCCAGATCACACTTTTCTGTGTCTCAAGGGATTGTGCCCTGGGTCTTCTTCTTTTCCCCCTCTGGGCTACGTCACTTGGTAATCTCATCAGCTCCCATAGATTTAATTATCATCTTTATGCTGAAGATTCTCAAATTGAGCTATCCTGCTCTAACCTCTTGGCTGATCTCTGATCTCACATCTTTAACTGCTTTTCAGATGCCTCAAACTGGATGATCAGTAGATAGCTTAAACTCAATATGTCCAAAATAAAGTTCATTATCTTTCCCTCTAAACTGGGCAAAACCACCCTCCCAGTCTCTCAGACAAGCTAGATATCATCCTTGACTCCTCACTATTCTCTTCTGCCATGTCCAATCTGTTACCAAGGCCCTTTGATTTCACCTTTGTAACATTTCTCATATACCTGATTGTCTCCTCTGACACTGCCACCACTTTAGCTCAGAATCTCTTTACCTCATGTCTGGGTAATTGCAGTTGGATCTGACTGCCTCAAGTCTCTCTCCACTCCAATTCATCTTCTATTCAGCCATCAAAAATGATTTTCCTTAAAGTGCAGGTCCAACCATGTCACCTTCCTAGTCAATAAACAAACTCCAGTGGCTCCCTATTGGCTCCAAGATCAAATATAAAATCCTATTTGGCATTCAAGGCCTTTGATGCCTACCTCTTTTCCAGTGTTCTTACACCTTACTCTTTGTTATACACTCATTGTGATGCTAACTTCTTGGCTTTTCCATGAATAAGACTCCATCTTTCCACTTTGGTCATTTTCTCTGGCTGTCTCCCCATGTGTCAAATATTCTCCTCCCTCAACTTCTCCTACTGGCTTCCTATATGTCCCAACTAAAATCTCATTTTCTACAATAAGCCTTTCCTAACCTCTCTTAATTCTACTACATTCCCTCTTTTAATTATTTCTTATTTATCCTGTATAGTTTGTACATATTTGTTTGTTTATTGTCCAGTCCAGTACAATTGAATAAACATTTAGTAAGTGCCTACTATGTGCCAGGTTCTGGGCTAAGTGCTGGGGATTCAATTAATAAAAAGAAAAATAGTCCCTCCCCTCAGGTAGCTTACAATGTAATAAGGGAAGACTGCACACAAAAGGAGGCTGGAAAAAGGGGGAGGGAAGACACCAGAGGATATCTCATTCCATGGGGCTGAAACCAGGCAGAACAGCAGATACAGAGTGGAGTGTGCTGGAAAAGTCCAGTTTCTGCCCCATTTGATTGTAAACTCCTTGAGGGCAGGGAGTCTTCAAGGGCTTTTGCCTGTTTCTGTATTCCCTCCTGCTTAGCACAGTGCTTGAAGACTTGAGAGGTTAAATGATGGATCTAGGGCATAGTATGAATATTAAGATACAAAATGTTTCCTCTCAAACCAGAGCACAAAGAATCTGGAGGGGCAAAGGAGGATTTGGAGAGTAAACATAACCTTTAACTGCAATAGTCAGTGAAGGTTCCATGTAGTATACACATGTGGCCAAGGGAAGTAACAGCTCTGGAACTCTGGTGGACCTGACCTGATAGACCATAGCACACCAGGCCCTTCTTTCCTCCACTATCTTCAGAAGTCTAAGTTCATGTTCATTGTTTCCATGATGCTATCTATCCATCTTATTCTCTGCCATTCCCTTTTCTTTTTGTCTTTAATCTTCCCCAACATCAGGGTCTTTTCCAACAAGTCTTATTTTCTCATTATGTGGCCAAAGTATTTAAGTTTCAGTTTCAGAATTTGACCTTCCAGTGATTAGCCTGAATTAATTTCTTTAAGTATTGACTTATTTGATCTCCTTACCATCCAAGGAACTCTCAAATGTTCTCCAGCACCACTATTGAAAAGCAGCAATTCTGCAGTGCTCAGCTTTCCTTAAAGTCTAACTCTTACAGCCATCCATTGCTACTGGAAAGACCATAGCTTTGACTTTACGGATCTTTGTTGGCAGGCTATTATCTCTGCTTTTTAGTATGCTATCCAGATTTTCCATAGCTTTCTTTCCAAGGAGCAAGCATCTTTTAATTTCATGGCTTCAGTGGCCATCTGCAGTGATCTTTGAGCCCTAGAATATCAAATCTGACACTGTTTTCATTTCTTCTCCATCTATTTGCCAGGAAGTGATGGGACCAGTTGCCAAGATCTTAGGTTTTTTTAATGTTAAGCTTTAAGCCAGCTTTTACACTCTCCTCTTTCTCTTTTATTTTTCTAGAGCAGTGGTATTCAATTCAAATAGAAACAGGCCACTGACTCTTACATAAGGATCCCTGAAAGTCATATATTGACTTAGAAAACTAGAGATTATCACTGTGTTCTATTGTATTTTTATTTAGCTTGTTAAATATTTCCTAATTGTATTTTAATCTGGTTTTGATGGGATGATAGGACCTGGATCCCTAAAAGAAAATGACCATGTCTTCCAAGGCAACCCAGTCTCTGAATTTTCCCATCTATTTCAGCAGCCCAGATCACTGGTGTCTGCCCCAAGGCATCTGGCCCATCCCAGCCTACCTACATACTTAATAGTCCTTTCACATTGGCTGACAGACCACCATAGACCACTTAATTCCCCTTTCACAGTCCTCTTGACCCAATCCAGACCACTAAATTCCTTTCACTGTCTCACCTAGGCCACCCCAGGCTACTTATCACTCCTTAATCCCATCTAGATCTTCTTACTGTCTTTTTTTAATATTAGTATAAATCTCACCCCCATCAAGGCACAGATTCACTAGGATTCTAGCCTGCTCCTATTGGCATTACAATAAATCTTGCCGCCTTGACTGCAAGAAGGTTTGAATGCTTGAATTCTTTCCAGGCAGACCCCCTCCCTGTACCCTGACATCCCAGCAACCCCAAGTTGAATCAGTTTGGTCCAGAGTGTTTTGGGCTACATGGAACTGTAAGGCTTGCCTGTTTGACTTCCCCAATCTAGAGGGTCCTCTTTAAGTCCACTGTATGATTTTGATGATAGATGCACTCCTCCTCTGTTGACCTAGGCTGTTTCTTCACAGCACACAGTATCTCCACTGTTGGGCTTACTCCTTATAGGGTACAGGGTTGTAGCTGGTCAAGTCAGTCTGCTGCTAGGCTCAGTCATGTAGGTTGCTCAGCTGCTTCACTGGATCCTTGCTAAGCAATGCTGTCTCCTAGGTGGACTGGGGGGATTGTTTGACCAATGGGCAAACATGCATTTGGCCTGCTCCTGGAAGGTTGTTCTGTCAGTGGGTAGCTTTGACCTAAGTTGAGGAGGCCTCTCTGTCACCGAGCAATTACTTCTAGACTAGACCTGACCAGCTGCTCTGCCACTGGGAAGCTGCTGCAGGGCTGGGCTGGGCTGGGTAGGACAGGATTTTCTGCCATGGGTGCTGCTGCTTGCATATGCTAAGTAGTCCTGGGCTTTTGGTGACAGGTCCCAATTCAGTCAATTATTTATACTTCCCAGACTCCTTTTGGGGTCTTCTACAGTTGAGTGGCTAGGGGCAAAGGTAGGACTACTGCTAGGGCCCTAGAGGCAAGTCACTGTCTTTGCTGGCCTCTTGATATGCACTTGACTTATTCAAGCCTCAGACCCATCCTAAGGTATGGATTGTAGAAAGACTTTCCCTTTTACATTTCAATGTCTTTTCAGTTTTTTTTTTTACTTCTTACAACTCCTAATGACCTGCTTTGGTTAAAATTAATAATAAGGATAATAATAATAGCTAGCATTTATATAGTGCTTTAGAGTTTGCAAAGTATTTTACATCAATTATCTTCTTTGATCTTCACTAATCCTGGGATGTAAGTTATCCCTATTTTAGAGATGAGAAAATAGAGGCATAAATAAGTTAAGTGACTTGCCCAGGATCACACAGCTAATAAGTCTCTGAGGCTTGATTTGAACACAGGTCTTTCTGTCTCCAGTTCCAACATCTGCTGTGCCACTAAAGCAATTTTATGTTGATTTAAATCTTTACTATTACACTGTATCCCATCTCCATGTTCTGTTAGTTTAGTTTACTCCTGTTCATTTGGGGGTTTTCTTGGCAATGATACTGAAGTGGTTTGCCATTTCCTTCTCCAGCTCATTTGACAAATGAGAAAACTGAGGCAAACAGCATTAAGTGACTTGCCCAGGGTCACACAGCTAGTAAGTGAGGCCAGGTTTGAACTCAGGGAGGTGCGTCTTCCTGACTCCAGCCCTGGCACTCTATCCACTGTGCCACCTAGTTGCCCATGTTAGTGTAATAATAAACTGGAAACCTGGACCTGAGTTTGACTTTAGATGTTTCTAGTTCCAAACTGGGATAGAAACTTGAATATGATGAGAAAATAATTATTCAAATACCCCAATAGGTTGAATCTAACTCTTTCAAATTCATGGTCAAACAGCACACAAGGTAGATGGAGTTGGGAATTTAGTAGGTTAAGAAAAAATTACATAGGAAAAGAAAGAAAAAGAGTGCTGTAGAAAAAACCCATGAAATCTAGAGGAAATGACCATGGATAATGACTAAGAAATATTGATGGTATTTAGGAGTGAAGTCAGAAGTGTCAAGCAAGAAATTAGACAGAGTAGAAAAACATCAAATGTTTCAAAAATAAAAAAGTATAAAAATGAAGGCATTTCCTCCTTATTAGGCAGAATTATATGGTGCTAAAAGGGCAGAGACTTTTAATGCATTTTTCATCTTTTTTTAATGCAGGAATTAGTGTCACTGTTAGACTTTCAAAGGTATGACTGTCCAATGCTATTACCACTGGCAACACCTAGTCGTAGGATTGGGGATCCGGGAATAAGTTCACCTGATATAGTTCAGGTTGGCAATGCTAGACTGCAGATAGTTTCATGTTTGCTTAATTTTGATCTTATTGTATTTCTTTTATGAGAGTTCAGTATCAACACAACATACAACCAAGACTCCAATTCTGATAGACATCATGTACACACTACCATGACAACATAAATGGCTAAAACTATTTTTTTCCAGCCCATACTGATACCACCCCCATACTCCTCACTTCCTACCCAATATCTACTGATTTTTCTGAAAACCTTTCTCAGACCAAATAATGTAATTTCTGATGCAAACTCTCAGTTCCCCAAATAACATCTGGCCTCTGCCTCTCCTTCTATATAAGCAGTTTTAAGCCTGTATAAGTATAAGCCTGGCACCTCTAAATATCCCCACAGAAATGTCAGCACAACCAAGCTGCTCCCACAGTGGTGGAAACCACAGAAGGAACTTTCCCTTCTTGACTCAGATGGTAGCACCTACTTGCCTGTCTACCTTCCAGCCTTGCCAAAGTGACTAAGTGTCCTTACAGTTATTGGATTTGATTATGGATGGGAATCAAGCTGGAGGAAGCATATAATGCCTGTGCCATGCCCACAAAGTTCTGGGGTCAGACAATTAGAAAGAGGGGCTGAGTTGAGCATGAAGAAAGAGACTGGGGGAAAGGTTCTCTGCTAGGGAAGACTGTGCATATTTTCTCTTCAGGTATTTGGGCTGTGATATCTAGGCATATGTGTGCCCCAAACGGGCAAATTAAATATTTGCACCTGAAATGCCAATTGGGGAGGCAGAATAGTCCAGCGTGAAGAGCACTGGTTTGGAATCAGAGGACCTGGGTTCAAAACCTTCCTCTGCCACTTACTAGTGTGTGACCTTGGGCAAGTCACTTCAACACTCCGTCCAAATCATTTTCCTCATCTGTAAAATGACGGAGTTGGACTAGATGGCCTCTACAAGTTCTGTTTGATTCTAAGTCTATGATCTATGATTCTATGGTCCCAAGAATAGCCACCTAGACCTGATACAAGCAAAAGCCCACCAAATTCTTTTATCATGCCAATGGACAGACATTAAAGTCATCCCAAAAAGTTTGTTATTGCTATGAGTGGAAAGCTCAGAGCAAATGTCCTTGCTTACTCTCCTCTAGGAGGGACCTGAGGGAACTGACTTTCTAGCTCGTGGTCTTCTGGTACAAGTTGAGTGGGAGGGGAGGAGAGAATCAGAGGGGCACAGAGAATGTTCTTGCTGGGCGCATTGATGTTATTGACTTCATTCAGTCCTAATATTATGGTTTAAAATGTAAAAGTTTTGTGAATGAATCAATGAAGCACATAGTCAGTAAAGTAATAAAAGAGGGGCCAGTAGGATGGGTGCTAGAGTCAGAAGATCTGATGTGGTACCAACTTTAGATCAACAAGACAAGAAAATAATACCTCACAATGAATTGAACTAAAGGTAGCCAGCTCCGTGAGAACCAGAGAGAGTTTTGGCAGTTGCCCCAAAATACCCTGTATTGTTGGATGGCATATGTGACATAGGGATTTTGTGAGTCTGCTTAGAACAGCCTATGGATTTCCTGGAATTTTGATTTTTTTAAAAAGCTTTTTTTGTTTGTGTTTTTTGGTGGTGTTATTCCTACTGAAAGTCCCATTCTGAACAAAACTGCTGTGCTTCTCTGTGCATCTAATTTGATGCTGCAGCTGTGTGGTCTTGTTTATTACTTTGTATGGTTGTATGCTTCAGATATTTATTGCATTGCTGTGTACATTGTGATTATTATTCAAGCTGAACTAAGCAGAAAAGATGTTAAGTCTTTGGAGTATTAGTACAAGATTTCAGAATAATCCCTATGAGGAATTTTTGGTATTGGGAGTACCTCCTGGCCATGAAGACAAAACTCTGAGGATATGTTTCATTATACTGGAACTATTGATTGGGAGGTTGGGGGGATGTGAAATATTTATTAAAGATTACAAGGAGACAGACAGAGTCCATTTGTGTCTGTAAATTGGCTGAATCAGTGAAACATTCCAACATCTCTAGAGAAATGAAAATTGGGAAGACATCTAGAAATTTGTCATTAGATCCCCCCCTCCCGTCCCTTGCCACCAAGGAAAGAAAGATAAAAATAAGGGTCAAAACTTGAAAGGACAGGCTTGCTTGAAATTGTTATGACATGTGGTCTTCTGGCTGAGATGATGATATAAAAATTTTTAGTCAAACCCAGTTCCACTGAAGAATGAATATCTGTTAACATTGAAGAAGAATGTCACATAAAACAAAAGAACCAAAGAAAAACATTCCTGAGCCTCCCTTTCCCATAATGGATGGCATGTAGAGGCAGGCTCTGAAGGAAGGGCCATGCTAAGGATAAAGACCTTCTGGCAGGAAACAGCACAAGGAAACCAGACTAAAGGCCCGCCTGACTGGAATTCTGAAGACGCTTTAGGAGACCAGCATGAAACATCATTCCTTGGGGAGTGGGGCAGGGATTTGAAGACCTGAGGCCTAAGGCTCAAGTATGAAGTCACAGAACTTTGGGTTGGTAACTGCACAAGGAAACAAGCCAACAACAGCATGACCAGAGGTCTGGAACAGCCTAGGACATGACACTGGAGTCAGCAGGATCTGGGTTGGTCTTTTCTAGGGGCTGAGATCTCAAGGTTCAAATCCTTGGTAGATTGTTACACAAGGAAACAGATAAGACCAGAGTAGCCAAGGTTGGGGGAAACCCCAGAAGATAGAGGGGAGCTGCAGATTGTGGCACTGGACAGGGTTTGGTACCAACACTGCTTCTAGTTCCCAACTCTAAGCTAGAACTATGATTCCAGGGCCAGGCCTGTTGAAGGACAGTAGGATGCAGCCTCCTAATGAAGGATTAGTTTTAATACTTTTGTAGTGATAGGATCTAGTCTTGATACTTTGTCCTATCCTGGGTCTAGGAAGGTGAAGATTCTAGCCCCTCCACAAAGTCCAAATATAAGGACTGAAGTTGCATACATGAATAAGTGAAAACAAGCAATTCCTATTACAATGAAGAAACACTGGGGTTTTAAAATTTTGAAGATAAAATCACAGAGGAAAGAAATAACTCTGAAATAACCATAAGCAGAATCTCAGGGAAAAAAAAGAGTAGATTAGCTGGAAGGACTCTAAGAACGAACGGAAGAAATGAAGGAAGACTTGAAACAAGATACTCAAATATATCTATGATCTCATCAATTTGGATAGTCTCTCCAAGGATACAAAACCCATCTATGTCTGCTCATCCTGTGCAATACTTGTCTATGTCCTCCCAAGTGTTTCCCACAGTGAATCTACGCAGTGTGCTGGAGCCCTTCATAACTTTATTCTGACATGGAGAGGATACCAGTGAAGCATTCTGGCTATCCACCTACTAACTCCTATTCTTACCATGTGACCAGCCCATTTTCTCTTCCTATCTTCCAACTCCTTGATGAATTTCTTTAGTCCTATTCTTCAGAGTTTCTTGCTGGTTATATTTGACAGCCTGCTAACACCCACCATGCAGCTCTCTATTGCCCTTTTTGTGATTCTCATCTCTAGTTTTTCAGAGACAATGGTGTTCCATGTCTTGCTGCCATATAACAACACTGCTAAAATGTTAGCATTGAAAAGATAGGGCTTTGCTTTTATGGGAATCTTGGAATCAGTAAAAGGGCTTTGTAGTTTTCTGAAACTTTTCAGACTTTTCTTTTCCTTTTCAATTTTGGACCCAACTCATTGTCCATCAGTATTGTCTGTTCCATATACACAAGTTGTTGGACAAAAAAATGAAAAATGGAAAAGAATACTCAGAAAAAAATTAACAATTGAACAGAAAGTGGAAATGGTAGATAATGTGAATAAATAGAATTGAACAGACAACTCAGTGATTCAATGATACAACTAGAAATGTTCAAACAAGGTCAAAAGACTGAAAAATTAGAACAAATGAGATATCTACTACCAAAAACAACTATCCTGGAGAATAATGAGGGGAGATAATTTAATAATCACTGGATTCCCCCCAAACTATGACCAAACAAAAATCCTGGATACTATATTTCCAGAAATCACAAAACTGTCAAGAACTGTAACAGCCAGAGGGCAAAGTGAAAATAGAAAGAATGAGTTTTCCCCTCTTCAATGAAAGCCTATGTTAAATACAACCAGAAATGTAATAATCAAAATTCAGAGTTCTTAGTACAAAGAAAAAAGTACTGCAAGAAACCAAGAAGAAATCAAATATTAAGGAACCACTGTCAGGATCACACACATAAAAAGAACAGCAACTACTTTAAAGGAGTGGAAATTTTGGAATATGACATACCAAAATGCAAAAGCAAAAGGCTTCCTACTAAGACTAAAATCCTGCAAAACTAAATATAATTCTATAGGAAGAAAAGAATAAACTTTTAAAAGACTAGAGGACTTCAAGCATTCTTGATGAGAAAACCAGGCTTGGATAGAGTCTTTGAAATGCAAACATGGGAAACAAGAGATACTTCAAATCTGGAGGGGCCAAATAATAATCAAGGCTTACATATAATAGGAGGGAAATAGATTCATTGTGCCTTTAAAACGCTCTTCAAAGAGGGAACAAAGAAAGACAAATTCATGGTCTAGGTTTTGCGCTGTTTTGATTTAAGAGTGAAGCAAAGGGAGGGGAAAAGGAGTACTATAGGGAAGAAATTAGGAAGAAGAGGGAGAAACCTACTATTTCTCAGAATTGGGGCAAATCAGAAGAATATACAAACATAGAAGTATAGGGATTGGAGAGAATGTGTCATGAATCTCATACTTACCCTAACTGGAAGAAAGAAATGTAAACACATGAATAGATGTTAGTACAGGAATACATTAAAATCAACAGAAAAATAGTCAGGACAGGGAGAGGTAAGAGAGATATTTAAGAGAAAGTATACTAAGGAAGAAAATAATCATAAGCAAAATAAGCTTCAGTATGGAAGATTACAAGGGAAGAATTCAAAATGGACAAATAAGGGGTAAGGCCCAGCAACTTCCATCTGGGTTAGGTAAATAAAAGAGTAAAGGAGTGGCTAAGATCATTACAATTTTAGATTACTAAAGTTGATTACATTCACTTTCATCACCTTGTTCTTTGTTAAAAAGAAAGAGATGTGAAACAAAGAGAAGAAACCTTAAAGTAGGATAAAACAGAGGGAAACTGATACCTAACTCATCATACCTGTGAATGTGAGTGGGATGCACTAACCCATAAAATGGAAGATGTCAGATGTATTAGAAAGCAGAATTCAACAATATATTTACAAAAACTACACATGAAATATAAAGGTGAACTGGAAAACAACGAGGGGAGATAATTTAATAATCACCACATAACCTGAAAACTATGACCAAATAACAACCCTGGATACCATATTTCTAGAAACCAAGAGCTATTATAATCAGAGGGCAAGGTGAAAGTTATAAGGGCATTGGGCTAGATGGCTTCTGATGTCACTTTTAACTCTAGATCTGTGATCCTATGAAATACCACAACTGGAATAGAGTCTATTATGCCTTTGGTGAATTAATGAAAAGAAAAAAAGAACAGAATTGGCAATTACGATCTCAGAGAAGCTTATAGTAAAACAGATATGGTTAAAAGGAACAAGCAGGAAGACTACCTCATGCTTAAAGATACCATAGATAATAAAATGATATCAATTATATATAACCATATACAATATATTTGTGTTATATATATGTTTAGATACATACACACACACATATATATTAAATGATATAGCATTTCAATACCTAAAGAAAAACCTAATTGAACTACTAAGAGAGATAAACTGAAAAACAATAATTTTGGGGAATCTTAGTTTATTCCTTTCAGATGTAGACAATTTTTTTAAAAAAACAAAAACTATAATGTAATTAAAGGTCTAAATGGAATTTTAGAACCATTAGATATGGTAGACTTCTGGTGACTGCTGAATAGGAGTGATAAAGAGTAGGCATATTTTAAGATCTGAATAGCATCTTTACAAAAACTGACAATGTACTAGGTCACAAAAAACTTGTAAGAATTCAGGAAAGCAGAAATATAAACAACCTTTATTGACTGCAGTGTAATAAAAATATATGCAATAAGAGTTATTTGAAAGAACAAATTCTGACTGAAATAAAGATTAAACAATATTTTCCTTCAAATATGTAAATCAAAGAACAAATCGTAGAAAAAATAGATAATTTTTAATCAAAGGAAATGACCATGAGACAGCATGCCAAAACTCATGGTATGCAGCCAAAGTAGTCTTTAAAGGAAAATTTATACCTCATTAGCAAAAGAAAGGAAGAAACCAGTGAATTGCTTTTATACAACTAAAAAAAATACTATAAAGATGAAACATGAAAAACCTAAAGAAATGCAAAAATAGAAATTCTGAAAACAAAAGAAGAAATAAAATTGAGAAAAAATAATGACAACTGGGGGCTGATTTAAAAAAAAGGCTAATAAAACAGACAAGCATAATTAGCTATTTTGATTTTTTTTTAAAAGGAGAAAACCAAAACACAGCAATGCACTGTCAGTGGAGTGAATTTGTTTAATCATTACTGAAAGCAATATGGAATTATTTGCAAAATATCCCTAATCTATGCATATTACTGATACTATTACTAAATATGTATCTCAAGGAAGTTAAAACCAGGGGAAAAGGATCTATTTGTGCAGGAATATTGACAGCAAATCTTTTTTGTTTGTTTGCTTTGTAGCAAAGGATTGGAGACAGCATAAGCGTCCATCAATTGGAGATTGACTGAACATGTGTTATATGAATGTTATAGAATTTTATTGTACCATAAGAAAAGAAGACTATTTTTCTGGATTGAGAGAAAAATGAAAAGACTTGCATGAACCTATGGAGAGAAATGGACAGAACTAGCAGAATATTTTACACAATGACCCCAATAATGTAAGTGGAAAACAACAATAACATATTTGAAAGACATTAGGACTCTGACCAAAGCAGCGTCTACTAATAATTTCAAAAGACTGATAATAAAACATACCCTTTCCCTCCTTGGCAGAAAGGTGATAGACAAGAGATACAGAATATGACAAAATTTCCAGATGTGACCAATGCGTTCATTTGCATTGCTGGACTTTACTTGTTACAAGGCAGAATTTCTACTTTAATGGCTGGGGGTTCAATAAAGAGATTTTTTTAAAGGGTATAGAAGAGAAAAAAGTATATAAGGATATGCAAATAGAGCCATTTTTGTGGTCAACTTGTTAAATGATATATTTATTTCATTAAAAAGGTATATAAAAGTTCAGTTTCTTATAAAATCCTCTTCCTTGTTCTTCTTTGTAGTTTAAAATATTTGTGTTTGCTGATGACCATTAAATTCACAATAAAAAGAATTTTTTTTCATAAAGATGTCATGGCATATATAAGGGAGAGAATTAACTTTTGGAGATGGAGAACAAGCTGAATACAAGTCAGTGCAATGACTCCACTATGACAATTTATGGTCCTTCTCAAGGGAGATGTACTCATCTGGAGAAAAAACATTCAAGTCCTAGATAGGACATGCCACTTAGATATTACACATTGATAGGTGAATGAAGTGTAAAAATTGAGGAGACTGATAGAAAGTCTAAAGGTATCAGCATTTGATCTTTACAGCCCCCAAACTGAGTATCCTGTTGTTACCCTGGTGGAATGTTTGCAAAGTCAAGAGAAGCAACTAGGCAGTGAAATTTCAGTTTCTTAACATATTCCTATTGTAGTGTGTGGGTGGATGGCTCCAGAGGTTCTTAGCCAAAGGAACAGTGAAGCCAGAAGAAACTGACACTATCAGGCTATCCCAATGAAGTTCTGGGTTAATAGATCATAAGTTCAGAGGTTATCTGGTCCAGATGTGTCAAACTTGAGTCTTAAGGGGTGCCTGAACCAGATTAAAATATACTTGGGAAATGTTTAACAAGATAAAAAAGATACAATACAACATAGATAATGTTAATTTGTGGTTTTCTGAGTCAATATGTGGTTTGCAGAGATCTGTTTCTATTTGAGTTTGACATTACTGAATTCTAGTCCAATCCTCTTATTTTACAAATGCCAAGTCTGAAACCCAGAAAAATGAAATAACTTGGTCATGCAAGCAGTAAGTGACAGATCTAGAATTTGGGCTCAAGCTGTATCCTGAAAATGACAATCATATTCCAATCATTCTATAAGAGACATTTACAAAGGATCCAAATCATGTAGGGCCATATGAATCCAAGGACATGGTGATCCTCATAAAAGTGAAAGTGAAATTTGTTATAGGAGAAATAGCTCTTCTCTGAGTTCATGTGGTAGGTAATGCTGCCAAAATATGTTTATCACAATGCAGAAATTCTAGAGGTAAAAACCCAGGTTTTATTAATATGCTCAAGCATAGGTTTAGGCCTCAGAGAAAATAATAAACCTGAATAGCCATTAGGATTCTAACAAGTTCTCTTGTAGGCAAAATTGTACCAGAATGACAGAGAAATAATTAGTTTATATGTTGCAATCTTGTACATTTCCCTTGGACCACCTAAGTTAGAGAGCAGATATGTCCATAATTCCATGCTTCCTTCAGTGTCATAGAAGTTGGAAAAACTTAGTAAAACAGTCATAATGTCATTCATAAACAAACCTAGTTAAAGACTATAGGTAAACTAGCTCAAGTTACAGATTAAACTACATTTGAAGGGTTAACAAATAGGCTAATTGAAGGGGAAGAATTACATCTCCAAGAACAGCTAGGTGTCAAGGTAGATAGGGTGCTAAGCCTGGAGTCAGGAAGACCTGACTAGCCACTGGACCCTGGGCAAGTCACTTAACCCTTGTTTGCCTCAGTTTCCTTGTCTGTAGAATGGGGATAACAATAGCACCTATCTCCCAGAATTAGTGTGAAGATCAAATGAAATAATAATTGTAAAGTGTTTAGCACAGTGCCTGGCACATAGTAAGTGCTATATTAAATGTTAGCTATTATTATTCCAAGGATGAAGGGACAGTTGAAATTCTTCTTCTGGCTTTTTATCTAAAGAATGTTTAAGGTTTTAAGTAAATTTTCACATCTCATGGGACAGGTTTTGGTCAGGTAAGGTTAATATTAACAGAATACAGGCTTTCAGTTAACCAGAAGTTGCAAGAGGAGCAAAGGGAAGTCAAAAATTAAAAAAATTCCCACTACAAATATGAGGAGATGAACCTTTGCCCTGAAGGCTAAGAACAAAAGTCGTAAGATGTGATTAGGTCATCCACACATACAGATTCTAGACTACAAAGGAGTAGGGCTAATGGGAGAGATAGTTAGTCCTCTGAGAGCCAGTGAGACTCTCCAAAGAACCCTCTGAAGGTAGGTACTATGCATGATAGATAAAAGGAGAATTAGCATTTGATTAACCCTATATAACATAGTCATTTTTAAAGAACATCAGATGTCGGTCACTGTGCCCCCTAGCTGCTTCAATAGAAAGCAAAAGAACATTTATATAAGTTAAATGGATCCAATTGCTAATTCTTTCTATTCTGAAGTACTAAATGACCAATTTTTCCTTTTTGTAGGAAGGGGAAGGAACTTGCATCTCATATGCTCTGATAGAAGTTCAGAGTCATTCGGCTAGTAAAGCTAGTAAATGTTTGAATCAAGATTTGCATGCAGATTTCCCTGACTCCATTTGCAGAACCCCAGCCTCTAAACCACCTACCTGGCTCAAAGAGATTACTGCCTGACCCACAATTTAGAATTTTATAGAGTCGAGTTACTGGGCAGTGAAGTGATTTGCTTAGAGTCATAAACCAATAGATGTCAGAGGCAAGAGGACAATCAGACTAAAATGATCTGTTCCTCTGACAGAATGACAAATCTGGTAAATTGAAAGGCAATGGATGTTATCTTTCTTTGAAAGATATGTAATATTAATTTCAAATGAACTTTTTTTCAATCAACAATAACTTATTTCCTCTTCCTCCCAGTCTGTATATCCACTGAGAATGAAAAAAAGAAAAACAAAATCCTTGTAATAAATATGCACAGCCAAGCAAAACAGATCCCCATATTGGCCATGTCCAAAAACATATGTCTCACTCTGCATCTTGAGTCTATCACGCCTCTCTTCAGCAGGGATTTTTATTCTGCTCAGGATGATATTGTCATGTTGATTAGGTGTCTGGCAGATACTGCAAGTTTAGGGAGGAAATGGGCAAAGTACATGACTACATGCTATGATTTTGTGAAGAGCGTGTATTGGGTTTAGAAAGTGAAACGCTATAGGCAAATTTTATCAAGTCTAAAGGGGAGAACAATTCTGCTGGTATCTCAAGAAATACCTGAGGTACTACTCACATAACTGGCTCACCTCTATTTTCCTGCTTATCTGAGGGAGAGATAAGTTATAGATGGACAAAGGCTGACTGACATCTGAGTGTTCCAAGAGGACTCTTCAGAACAGGGAGGCAACTGAAGGACCCTAATCCAATAGGATGTCCTGGGGGAGACTTTAAAAACACACAAGTAAAAATATATTTCCAAAAAAAAACTTCAGAGAATAAAAGCCAGGAAATCTTGGGCCAGGACAAAGTTAATCTTAATAAACATGCTGAGAACAATCAGAACGGCCATGTGGCCATGAGTAGAGCTGAATAGTCATGAAATCCAAAGGTATACTGTCTCTCATCCTTTATGAGGTAGGATACAGGTGTGTGTGTGTGTGTGTGTGTGTGTGTGTGTGTGTATGTATGTGTGTATAAAGCATACAGCAACTTCAAGGGGTCATCACAATTGAGCTAAGCCAGGTATGAATACACAATGAAAAACAAAGTGATATAATGGACAGAGTAAACAACCAATAGCTAGGAGATCTATGTTCTCATCCTAACTCTCCTGCTAATTAACATCATGGTCTTGAGTGATGAGAAGTTGGATTAGAGAATCCCTAAAGGTGCTTTCCAGCTATGATCCTATGAGCCTATGATTATGTTTGTTGTTTAGTCTTTTCAGGCATGTCTGACTCCTTGTGACCCATTTGGAGTTTTCTTGGCAAAGATACTGGAGTGGTTACCATTTCCTTCTTAAGCTCATTTTACAGATGAGAAAACTGAGGCAAACAGGGTTAAGTGACTTGCCCAGGGTCACACAACTAGCAAATGTCAGAGGCCAGATTTGAACTCAGGAAGATGAATCTTCTTGATTCCAGGCCTGGCACTCTATCCACTGTTCTACCTGGCTGCCCATGATTATGTGTAGGAGTACTGTACTGTCCTTATAAAGCCAGTGTCCATAAAGTTTTGGAAGGCTCTTGAAAGTCATAGTCAAGACCATGGACGTGGGAAGAAAAGCTGTAGTTAAAATACGGTAGCAATGGTCTAGTACAGAACAAAAGAAACAACAACTAGGATTAAACAGGAAGGCTTTAAGGAGATAGCACAAATCCCTGCAGGCAACAGGTGAAGGCCAGGAGGTCTAAAGGCATAGTACAGCAGGAAGCAAGTGAGTGCCAGGTGTAAAATGGTCTGGAGATGAGAAGACAGATGATGACAGGAAGAGCCAGGCAGGTACCTACCATAAGTGCAGACACATGAGCTGAGACTAGGTTTAGGGCGGGGTTTCTTAAACTTTTCCCATTCACAACACCTTTTCAGGTTTTAGCAGTATTCTTTGGCATTGCATGGAAGCATATGCAGTGCAGAGTGAAGTTGTGCCGTGAACCACAACAAGTGCTGCCAGAAACACTTTGGATTCATTACGTGTCCTATTTTTAACTAATTTTTGGTCGTTGTGCGTTCATAAACCTTTTACTGTTGCCAAATTTTTCACGACTCTATACACAATCCATAGTTTAAGAAGCACTGGGGAAAACATGAAAGTCGGGGAGGGGAACAGATGAATGCTAAAATGAGGCAAAAAACCAAAACAAAACAAGGAAGAGCAAGCTAGTAGAAGGCAAGCAAACATTTAGCCTTCAGTCATTCAGGTCTCTACGTCCTGATGAACTACAACCCAAAGTACAGAAAGAACTAATGAAATCAGTCTCAGAGTCACTATTGGTGATTATTGAAAAATCATGAAGAATGGCAGAAGTACCACATGCCTAGAGATGGAAAAACATCATGGTTTCCAAAAAAGGAAAGAAAGTTTATTGACTAGTGAACTTGACTTCAATTTCTGGCAAAATTCTAGAAAATATTACAAGCAAAAGAATGAATGAATGAAAAGGCATTTATCAAATGCTCTATTTACTAGGCACTGTACCAAACACTGAGAATACAAAACGAAAAAGTGAGATAGTCTCTTCTCTCAAGAAGCTCAAATTCTAATTAGAGAAAAAAAAACATATAAAAGTTCAACTGTAGGAAAGATGGAAAGGTCCAGAGTCCTAAGAGTGCAACAGCTGGGCAGATGTCAGTACTGGGGTCTGGAGTATATGTAGGTAAGGCAGATAGTAAGTTCTGGTGGTCCTCTGCTTCACTAAAAGAATGAGAATTGGTGATCCCCATCTCATCTAAGCAGGATATGCGGTCAAAGAGCCCAGATCGTTTCTGGGTCCCTGGGGCTCAGGGAAGGAGCAAAGTGAAGGCAGGTTGTAGAGCTTCCCTCTACCCCAATGACCAGGATGAGTCCTGAGAAACCCTGGGCCAGGGGAAAAGAGTAAAGACTAGGAGAAGGGGAAAAGGGCACTCTTTGGAATGATTTGTGAACACTTCAAAAGGTAAGTGTCTACACTAGGACAAGCATAGGCTCAACAAGAACAAGTAATGCTAGACTAAGCTCATTTTCTGTTTTCAAAGGGTTTCTGGTTGGTAGAGAAAGAAAACACTGTAGTAATATATTGCCTGATTTTCAGAAAAGCATTTGACAAATGGAAGGAGATGGCAAAAATATAAATAACATTCTGGTGGTGACAGACCATTTCACCCAATATGTATAATCATAGACAACCCAAAATCTAATAATGATATCTTGATTAGAAAGATGGAGAAATATAGGCCAGATAATAGTAGCAATAGGTCGACTCAAACCTGGTCTGATGACCAGATTAAAATAATAATAACATTAGCCTAGATGGAGGCCCATTATGAAATGCCCCAATGGACCATTCCTTGACTTTGTTCTGTTCAAAATTTTTCTTAGTCACTTAGATGAAGGCATCCCCACCTGAATTTCCCAAATTTGTGTATGACACAGATTCAGGAGGGAGAGCTAATAAACTGGCTGATAGGAGCCAAAAGGATCTCAACTTGTTGCAATGTTAAACCAAATCTAATAAAAAATGAAATTTAATAAAGGTAAATGTAAATTACTATACTTAGGTTCACAGTAAAAATCTAGAATCCAAAGTTCTAAACCGGCAGAAGAACAGGACTGAGGAGAGATGGTTAGACAACATTTTGTATGAAAAAGACCCCAAACATTAGTGTGCTAGAACAGCCCAAAAGCTAATTTCGTTAATTTAATTAATAGAAGTGTCCAGAAAATGTTTTACATGATTGCACATGTATAACCTAGATCAGATTACTTACTGTCTAAGGGAGGGCGGAGAGGAAGGAAGGGGAGAGAGTGACAGTTTGGAACTCAAAATTTAAAACAAGAATGTTAAAAATTGTTCTTACATGTAGTTGGCAGGGGGGAGATAAAATATTATTAAAAAATAGAAGTGTCTAAAATGAAGGAAAGTATCACTCTACTGTGCTTTGCCCTCATTAGACTACATCTGTATTCAGTTTGGAAGGTGACCAGGAAAGTAAAAAGACTGGAGATTGTAGCATACAAGGGTCAGGTGAAGAGAGTGTGGATGTAGAGCTTGGGAAAGAGGTGACTTAGGAGATAGTTATTTTCAAGTATCCAAAGGGCTCTTGTATGGAAGAGGCACTAGACTTGCTTAGCTTGTTCCAGAAAAGAAAAATGAAGAACCATGGATAGAAACTGCAGAGAGGCAAATTTTAGCTCCAAGTAAGGAAAAACATCTATTATTGCTGCTTAAATTGGAAGGAACTAGCTTAGGAGGTAGTCAGTTTACCATTACTGAACCTTTTCCAATGGAGATTGGAAGACTCCTGATCGGAGATATTGTACTGTAGAGATAGGTTGGGATTCCTTTTTTTGTTGCAGGTTGGACTAGATGACCTCTGAGTTCCTCTCCATCTCCAGGATCCTAAGTTTCCTAACAGGAGCCATGCTAAGTAACCAGGTTTTATACTTGATTCTAGACCAGAGGCTGTTTGTTTTTTTGTCTTGGTTTTATGTTCGCTACTAAGTGTGGGTGAACAAAGATGTTGTAGTTCTATATTTATGTGCCCTGGGGCTCAAGGTCTTTTGCATAAGACTCATCTCATCGGGAGCAGTGGATAGAGCACCAGACCTGGAGTCAGGATGACTGATCTTCCTGAGTTCAAATCTGACCGCAGAGATTTACTACTAGCTGTGTGATCCCAGGCAAGTCACTTAACCCTGTTTCCTCATCTGTAAAATGAGCTAGAGAAGGAAGTAACAAAACCACTCCAGTATCTTTGCCAAGAAAATCCCACGTGTGGTCACGAAGAGTCAGACATGACTGAAAATGACAGAATAACAACTACTTATTGGTGGAGAATGATTACTTGATATTCCATGCCTGTGAGAGGGGCAGGGTTGTTGAGAACTTAGGAGAGATCTGACTTCCTTGAATTTACATCTAGCTTCAAGAGAAGATACACAAGGTTCACAGTTTTCTTCAGGAAGAGGTCCCTGGAGGGAGAGAAAGACTCTGGGAAGACTTCAGCATTTAGAGGAATCAGTACCATGATCATGTCCCTATGTAACTTACCACACTATAGACTTTGGATATTTTTTCTTTGAGTGAGATCAGGGACTTTTTCTCTTTATTGAGCTAAGATCCCTCACTCCCACTGGGAGAGCTCATGCACCCTGTGTATTATCTGGCATGTTTTCATCTGCCTAAATTAATGCATAATCTATATAATCAAGTAGGATGTCTGCAGGTTAAGATTGAATAGAAAAATACTAGAAAATGTCAGACCAGTATCACTTTTAGGAGCTTCAATTTGATAATGAGAGGAATTTAAAAGAAAACTAGAAAGAAGAATGTATTGCAAAAGTCAATGTAAAATTTCCCTGAGGTTTTATGCTTCCATAATTATTCTGCAATGATATGAAACTAGATTATTTTTCTTCAGTCAGTTTCTTGGAGACAAAATAATCCCATTAAACAACGTAGTCTTCTCTAATTTTACTGGTTAAAAAATTCTAATACATTATTGTATTTCATAGCAATATGATATGTGCTAAGAAAAGTTAATAGAGCTGGGATGATAATACCTGACATGAATATAACACTTAAGGTTTGCAAAATGCTTTGTATATATCGTCTATGTAATCGGGGGAGAGAGGGATTGGCCAATAAAGGCCCAGTTCTTAGACCATGCTCCAGTGAGTCTTCAGGAGGTAACAATTAAATTTTCAATGTAAGCCTTTAAACTTTGGAAATCAGCAAATACTATAAATTGGGCTGGAGTTACTGTTTTGTTCATCATCGAGACTTAAGAAAGTGACAGAGAAAATGTTAATTTAATAAAAATATTTTAAAATAATCCCCATTTAATTTCTTATGTCAGCTTGTGATATAGCAAAACAGTGATAGGGAAAGTCACAATGTGGAAGGGATAGCTATAATTAGGAAAAAGGGAATATGGGGGGAGGGGCAGGGGCGATAGACCTGCAGCTGAGATTGTCCATTGGGTAGAATTCTCATAGTATATGTGAGGGGTGATGCAGTGGTAACATGGCATCAACTCTGCCTCCACCCTCTGAGAATTCCCTCCTTCCTCTAAGATTCAGCCATTAAAAAACATCACCTCAACCTCTTATAGTTGTAAAAGCAAAACAATTTAATTAGTGAAACGATGGTAATATCAGCGATAACAGGCACAGTCAATCTCAATTCTCACCCCCTCTAGGGTGAAAGAAGTCCATGACCTAAACCTGCTGCTTCCAGCACCACAGAAGGGAGGATAATTTTAGTCACTCACTCACTCACAGAATTTCCTGGTTAAGTTGGCAACCACAAACTGGGGTGTGTGGGGAGGGATTCCTAAACCAGATGATCTCTGAAACTCTGGGGTACCGTTATCAACAGAGTGGTGGAAAGACAGCTTTGATCTGCTGTTTAGATCACGCTGCTTATGTAACAGAATTGGAATATTATAAGATAATTACATATTAATTTCAATGAAAGCTTGACTGCTAAATATTGGAATGAGGAAAAAAATCATAGCTTTGCTACCTACTACCTGTGTGACCTTGAACAAGTTAATTCATCTCTGAGCCTTAGTTTCCTCATGACCTCTAAGGACCCTGGTAGCCCCACATCTGTATCCAACGATCCTATAAAGGTCTTATAAAATTGCCTTTTCTGGAGATTATACTATTGAAGAGCAATACATCTTCCTGAAAGAGCAAGGGATGGGCTGCTAGATGCAAGATTCTTGAGCTCTTTCCAGACCTAATTTTACAGCAAGCTGGCGCTACTTGCAGTAGATTTACCAGAAGCCATGACTTTCTTGATTTATAGGATATTAATTGAGAGAAGTTTTGCAAAAATGACTTCCCCAAATATTTTACCTGACATTTTCTTAAGTGACTAGGGCACATGCCATGAAGAAAAACTTAATTTTCTATTGCTTATATACAACATTTGGATGTTTAGTAATTTGCAATTCTAAATGGAAAGTCTTCAAATCTGGCTTGATTTTTCCCCCTTCCTCAAGGACATCTACAATTCTGCCAAATGAACAATTTGCCACTTCAGCTGTTTCTGAGTTAGATGACTACAGAAAAAGCAAATAGCAATTTTTTAATAATAGAAAATTTTTCTTTTACACCCTCAGAATTTAAAATTGACTAAGAAAAAAACCCAAACCTCCCATCTTTGAATGACTCAAAAATGACAGTCTCTAATCTATTTTGTGTTATTATTATTAACAACCTGAAATTGAAGCATATTGTATTATTATAATGTGAAAATTCCAATGAAGTAATATTAAGAGTTCAGGTTTCAGTGGAGGAAGCTAATAGTATATATGTAATTTATTAGGAATAAAGATAAAATTTTGTAAAATTACTAATGTTTATGAAAATTCAGCATTAATGAAGTAGTTTTATCTAACAAAACCCCTGGGAACTGTACTTTTGTGCTTGTGGAAAAGTGGACTTGTAGACTCTTTTCAACTTCATTTGTTGTAGTAGGAGGTGTACTGATGTGGGAATCAGAGAAACTATATTCTATGTCTAGTTCTGCAACTGGGTTCCCAATAAAACAAGGGAGTCAAGTTATATAATTTGGAAGGTACCTTCCAGCTCTTAAAAAAGAGTCTTATTCTATTTTGAAACATATTTTTAAGATTTAAAAACTGCTTTCCTTATAGTAACCCTATGAAATATGTGATACAATCATTATTACTCTTACTTTTCTGGTGAGGAAAACTGAGATTCAGAGAAGTTAAGTGAATTGCCTAGGATTGTGTTGCTGATACGTGACAAAAACCAATATTTACATTCAGGTCTCCCAAGTTGAAGGCCAGCACTTTTCCTAATACATCCATATTTCAGAACTATCTCAGAAATGTTTCTAAAGTGAAGCTAAAACTAAACTTTGAGTGAAGCCAAAAATGTGAACTTTTAAAATTCAAGTTGTTTTAAAAATGTATTCCTGGCCTCACACTAAATGTTATTTAAGGTTGAGATTATTTCTAATTTTATCACCTTTATAACTATAGAAAAAAAAGCTGAGTTTACTACACCTTTTTGCAAGTGGGAACTGTGAAATGGTAAAAACTAAGTTTTGGTAACAGTTTCTTGAGGTTTATGCTTAGTCTCCCCTTTACTCTTCCTCTTGGATTCAAGGTATGTTCATTAGCTCTGTCCCTACGCATTGAAGGGCAGCTAGCTAGGTGGTGCAATGGATTAAGCATCCAGATCTGCAGTCAGGAAGGCTCATCTTCCTGAGTTCAAATCCACCTCCAGATACTCATTAACTGTATAATTTTGGGTAAGTAACTTAACCCTGTTTGCCTCACTTTCCTCATCTTTAAAATGAGCTGGAGAAAGAAGTGGCAAACCTTGTTAGTGTCTTTGCCAAGAAAACCCCAAATGAGGTCACAAAGAGTTCAGACATGACTGAAAAATGACTCAACATACTGAAAATTCCTTCCATCTTCTTAGATTCAGGCATTAAAACAACAACAACAACAACACTGCCACCTCTCAGGGCAGTATAACACTTACTCTTACCACTCTGGCTCCCAACGTCTGAAGGCCAAGTATGTTACATTTCCCTCTTTTCCCCAGGGTTCTCCAGTATCTTGTGTTGGTAAGCAAAATGGGCTCTTAGCACTTAGTTGGCTTTTGTTTCCTTTGAGTAATTCAGTGTATTTCATTAAGTTTTACTAGGTGCTAAGCCCCAGGCCCAAACCCCTATTAGGTGTAAAACCTATGTGGGTGTGGATTGGTAACTAAGGTGGGGCCCATGACGGGGCTAACTCAGGGGAGGGCTAGTTTATACATGAGTTTGAGTGATAGGTTTGGGACATCAGAGGCTCTTAGACCACGTGGGCGTAAGTCGCCTCTTTGTGATGATTTTAGGTCACGTGGGTGAGTCCCACGTGTGACTCAACCCTGACCCTGAAAAAGATATAAAACCAGGGGTTGGCTTTCTCTTCTTTGGAGCTCTTACCCACAGCAGTGGTGGTGCGTGTGACTCTGGGCCAGCCCCTTTCATGAGCTCCCGGGCTGAACCTAGATGTTGGTAACTATTAATCTGTATTTGGTCTGTCTGTTGATGTTTGTAACTTGTTTGTAATTTGCTCTGAAGTTCGGTGTGCTGGTCTTTTCCCCTGAACTAAGCGAATGATATTTGTATGCTGAATTAAAGTAAGCTTGTTAACCCCTTAACGTAGCTTTCCTTAGTCAAGCAGATCAAAAGAACCTGTGCTTTTGCAGCATGCTGGTAGCATTCTTGTTGTTGGGCTTGGGTTGGTCTTACACCCCCACAACAGCTGCTAGCCGGATTGTTGAAACATATCTTTAAAGTGAATTGGGCTTGTCTAAGCTCTCTGTCAATGGCTCTGGCCCCACTGATGGTGTACAGCTATTTCTTACATTCCAGTTCTATTTAATCACTATTAGCCAGCTAAGCTTTTACTAAGCAATATTTACTTCAAAAGGTATAATAACAGCCAGAGCCAAGATGGCAGCTGGAAAGCAGGGACTTGCCTAGGGCTCTCCCCCAGGACCCTCCAAACATGGAAAAAAGTGATTCTGAACAAATTCTAGAACTGCAGAACCCACGAAATAGCAAAGGGAAACAGGGCTCCAGCCCAGGACAGCCTGGATGGTCGCTGGGTAAAGTCTGTCACGCACGGAGCTGGGAGCGGAGGGGAGCAGAGCCCAGCATGGGCTGCACCCAGACCAACCAGACTGGGAGCTGGGCAGAACAGGCCCTAGCACCCTGAATCAGTGAGCTGTGGCACCAGACTTCTCAACCCACGAACACCAAAGACAACGGAGAAGGTTAGTGGGAAAAGCTGTGAGGGAGAGAGTGAAAGGAGTTCGAGGTTTGGCCACCACCCCAGGGGCAGCGGGGTTGGTGAAGCTACAGAACTACAGCTGCAGTTGCTTCTGGCCCCAGGCCCACCTGGTGGGAGGAATTAAGTGGCTGATCCAAGCAGAAGTACAGATCCTGCTTAAAATCTGAGTCTGGTCGGCAGTTCTTGGGGAAGGAGGAGTGCTGGTGTGGCAGAGCTTGCTGTGTAGAAATAGCTCTGAAAACAACAGCATATCCCCTCAAGCTTGGAACAAAGTACTCTCTACTCTACAAGCAGTCATACCCCAATGAAAAACTCAAGGGTCAAGTAGTTGGCTGGGAACATGGCCAGGCAGTGAAAACAGACTCAGACTTTGGAATCTTTCTTTGGTGACAAAGAAGATCAAAACATACAGTCAGAAGAAGTCAAAAGCCTACATCAAAAGCCTCCAAGAAAAACATGAACTGGTCTCAGGCCATGAAAGATCTCAAAAAGGATTTGGAAAAGCAAGTTAGAGAAGTAGAGGAAAAATTGGGAAGAGAAATAAGAGTGATGCAAGAAAACCATGAAAAACAAGTCAAGGACTGGCTAAAGGAGACCCAAAAAAATACTGAAGAAAATAACACCTTAAAAAATAGACTAACTCAAATGGCAAAAGAGCTCCAAAAAGCCAATGAGGAGAAGAATGCCTTGAAAGGCAGAATTGAACAAATGGAAAAGGAGGTCCAAAAGACCACTGAAGAAAATACTACCTTAAAAATTAAATTGGAGCAAGTAGAAGCTAGTGACTTGATGAGAAATCAAGATATTATAAAATGGAACCAAAGGAATGAAAAAATGGAAAACAATGTGAAATATCTCATTGGAAAAACCACTGACTTGGAAAATAGATCCAGGAGAGATAATTTAAAAATTATTGGACTACGTGAAAGCCATGATCCAAAAAAAAAGAGCCTAGATATCATCTTTCAAGAAATTATCAAGGAGAACTGCCCTGATATTCCAGAGCCAGAGGGTAAAATAGAAATTGAATGAATCTACTGATTACCTCCTGAAAAAGATCCCAAAAAGAAAATCCTAGGAATATTGTCGCCAAATTTCAGAGCTCCCAGATCAAGGAGAAAATATTGCAAGCAGCCAGAAAGAAACAATTTGAGTATTGTGGAAACATAATCAGAATAATACAAGATCTAGCAGCTTCTACATTAAGGGATTGAAGGGCTTGGAATATGATATTCCGGAGGTCAATGGAGCTAGGATTAAAACCAAGAATCACCTACGCAGTCAAACTGAGTATCATGCTCCAAGGCAAAATATGGATTTTCAATAAAATAGAGGACTTTCAAGCTTTCTCAGTGAAAAGACCAGAGGTGAATAGAAAATTTGACTTTCAAACACAAGAATCAAGAGAAGCATGAAAAGGTAAACAAGAAAGAGAAATCACAAGGGACTTAGTAAAGTTGAACTGTTTTGTTTACATTCCTACATGGAAAGATGATGGGAATAATTCATGAGACCTCAGTATTAGGGTAGCTGAAGGGAATATATATACATATATATATATATATATCCATATATATGTATGCATATACATATATATGTGTATATATGTGTATAGACAGAGGGCACAGGGTAAGTTGAATATGAAGGCATGATATCTAAAAAGATAAAATCAAATTAAGGGACGAGAGAGGAATATATTGAGAGAGGGAGAAAGGGAGAGAGAGAATGGGGTAAATTATTTCACATAAAAGTGGCAAGAAAAATCAGTTCTGTTGGGAGGGACGAGGGGGCAGGTGAGGGGGAATGAGTCAATCCTGCTCTCATCAGATTTGACCTGAGGAGGGAATAACATACACACTTGATTGGGTATCTTACCCCACAGGAAAGAAGAAGGAAGGAGATAAAAAAGGGGGAACGATAGAAGGGAGGGCAGGTAGGGGGAGGAGGTAATCAAAAGTAAACACTTTTGAAAAGGGACAGGGTCAAGGGAGAAAATTGGATAAAAGGGGATAGGATAGGAAGGAGCAAAATATAGTCTTTCACAACATGAATATTGTGGAAGGGTTTTGCATAATGATACACATGTGGCATATGTTGAATTGCTTGCCTTCTTAGGGAGGGTGGGTGGGGAGGGAAGGGGGAGAGAGTTTGGAACTCAAAGTTTTAAAATAAGATGTTCGAAAAAATAGTTTTTGCATGCAACTAGGAAATGAGATATACAGGCAATGGGGCATAAACATTTATCTTGCCCTACATGAAAGTAAGGGAAAAGGGGATCGGGGGGAGTGGGGTAGCAGAAGGGAGGGCTGACTGGGGAATGGAGCAATCAGAATATATGCCATCTTGGAGTTGGGGGGAGGGTAGAAATGGGGAGAAAATTTGTAATTCAAACTCTTGTGAAAATTAATGCTGATAACTAAAAAATTAAATAAATATAAATCCTTTGGTGTAAAAAAGGTATAATAACAAATATTACAAATAGCTCTTAGAGCTTTAGAGCTTCCTCTGGAAACACTAACAGTTCCAAGTCCTTCCTCCCCACCTGGGGTCCAGTCCCATCACCCTGACTTCTTGGGCCTTTGCTTCCAGGCTGGCTGCAACATCCTGCCTGCAATTCTGGCTCCAAGGTCACCATGGTTCCAACTCTCAGTTTGGTGGGAATTATTGCCAGTGCCTAAAACTGGGAAGCATAAATGGCACAGGCAGAAGCACCTGCTACCCTCTCCCTGCCCATTTCTTGGATCCCAAGTAAAAGATGGGGGGTAGTGGAGGAAGGTATCCCCTTTCCTGGTTCAGTACATGGTGCCCATAGGTACTGTAGGTATACTGTGACATTCACCTAAGACAGTGACTATCTCAGTCTGGCTAGTTTAAAAATTTCAGGCTGTTCCATCTGTGAAGCCAAAGGAGGCTACGAGGCATCTAGGTGGCACAGTGGATAGAATGCTGGGCCTGGAGTCAGGAAGATCTGAATTCAAATTCAGCCTCAGACATTTATTAGCTGTGGGATCCTGGGCAAACCACTTAACCCTGTTTGCCTCAGTTTCCTCATCTGTAAAATGAGTTGGAGAAGGAAATGGCAAACTCTTGTATTTCTGCCAAGAAAACCCCAAATGGGGTCACAAAGAGTCAGACATGACTGAAAAACAACTAAATAACTTTGCTACTCACATTAGTAGGGGGAACTCAGGATAGCATGGTGCTTCCATGTTAGGTGATCTGGGCATGTGTAAGTCACAGGTCAAGCTGATACTATAGAAATAAACAAAAACAGTTTAATTCGAGAAATGATGGCAGTATCAGCAATCACAGGCACAAAAAAATCTCAATTCTCACCTCCCACTTCCTACGATGAAGAAAATTCACTGGCTTCACATAAACCTCCTGTCTCCTAGTGCCACAAAAGTGAGGATAGTCTTAGTCACTCACAGAATTTCCTAGGGAATCTGACAACCACAAACTGGAGGGTGTGTGACTGGGATTCATATACCAAATGATCCCTGAAACTCTGGGGCATTATTCTCAATACAGTGGTGGAAAGGGATCTCATAAACACCCTTCTACCCTGCTGTCCCCAGCTCAAACTGCATCCCCAGTCTCATAGCACCTAGGAAAGAACAAAAAGATCCTTAGTGTTTGCAAACAAAATTAAAGAAGCTTCTTGCTGTTTTGTAGCAGCAGCTGATGTCAGAGTAGATAGAGCATTGGATCCAGAGTCAGGAAAGAAAACATAAATTCAAATCTGGCCTTAGCCACTTAGTAGCTGTGGGACCCTGGAGCAAGTAATTTCAACTCTGTTTGCCTCAGTTTCCTCAACTGTAAAATGGAGATTATAATAGCACCTACCTCCCAGGGTTGTTGTGGATTTCAAATGAAACAATAATTGTAAGAAGTGCTTAGCAAAATGCCTGGTAGATAGTAGATACTTAAAGCGCATAGTAGACATTTTGAGAGAAATGATTATTAATAATCAATGATTTGGGGAGAATCACATTTCCCACTTTTTCTTTTATCCTCATTTCAAGACCTCAGCCTCTGAATGTTGCACTAACCTTCTCCTCTATCCAGACCCAACAGAGGTGGAGAAGCCACCGTGCTCTACTCAGGTTTGGGTGGAGATAAATTGTTTGAATAGATTGCCCAAAGCTGGGGGAAACTTGGAAATAAATAACATAATCAAAGTTCAGGTCCAGCCCCTCATTGTAATATTGATTCTCTCATTAATTGTTAACCAATTAGAGTTGATTGCCCCCCTCAGGAGCACCCCTCTTCCAATGGGTTCATAAGCTGTGAGCATGTCACCATGCTTGTCTTTGGTTTAAGAGATGGCCAAATGACCAACATTTTATTAATAAACATGCTGGCATTATTAATAAAATTATTAAATCACACAGAAATTATGTCTCTCTAACCTTTTTAAACATCACAACTTAAAGATGCTTGTTGTTTTCTCTTCCCCCACTGCTGCCCCTTTCCCTTACATTAGGTTTGCCTTTTCACTCTGGTTCCTCCTCAGCATTCCACATTCTGTCATTCTATACCACCAGCATCCCACAGACCAAATATAACATAGTTCAGGGTCCAATCTGAGAGCTGTGATACCACTGGCTGTACTTGAAAAATTAATACCCATAATCTCCAGGGCCTCATTCAAACTGGAACTTCCTCCTTTAAAACTAAACCAAACCAAATGAAGTCCTAATGCTTAGCAATATCTATTTCTTTTGTAGCACTGGGCAGATAGGTAGGTCAGAATCAAGCATACATGTTTAGTGTAGACATTCAGGGTAAGAATCTCTGAACACTTCCATGCTTTCTCTACTCTGCTCATCACTTCAACTCCTTCCCCATAATAAAATAGGATTCTAGCCCCAGAACCTCTCTGATCTTTGAAACCACAGCTTTGTTCTTGTCTTGCTCAGTTCTAACCCTCCACGGAACTCCCTTGACATCTCTAGTCATGCCAACTCCCTCCCCCACTTTCCAGCTCCCGTTTATGGGTTGCTTTCATCTATTAGCATGAAAACTCCTTTAGTCAGGGCTATTAGCCACCACAGGCCCATTCAAATACTCCTGTCTCATAACTGGATGGCGATAGTTCTTTTCCTGCCTAACATAAGGCCTGAGTTGCCAAATGGATTGCCTGGCCCTCTTGAGATTGGGATTGTAAATTGCTTTATAAATATAAAGTGATAAATACATGTGAGCTATTGTTATTTTTTTATAAACCTAACATACCTTTCCTTCACTTTCATCTGAAATTCTTATTGGAAAAAATATATATGTATATGTGTGCGTATGTGAATGATTATATGCACCCCAGAATACGAATAGAGTGCCCATGATGTAGTAAAAACTGACAGTACTTTTACAACCATACTGCTATATAGGAGTTGAGAGGAATTTATAATCTAGTTGCTAATGAAGACTTCGAATTGTAAAAATTGGTCAATCAATAAACATTTATTTAGCACTTATTATGTGCTAAGTACTGTGCTAAGCACTGGGGGATACAAAAACAGGCAAAAACAGTTTCTCCCCTTAAGGAGCTCATAATCTAATGGGAGAGAGAGCAAGTGAACAAAGATGTTCAAATAAGCTATATATAAGACAGATAGAAAATAAAAGAGAGGGAAAGCACTAGCATTGAGAGGAGTTGGGAAAAGCTTCCTGTAGAGAATAGGATTTAGTTAAAGCCAGGGGAAAAAAACTAGTAGGTAGAGATGAGGAGAGAGAGCAATCCAAGCATGAGCGTCAGTCAAAGAAAATGCACAGAACCAAGAGGCCAGTGTCATTGGATCAAAGAGTACATGGCAGAAAGTAAGGTATAAGAAAGTAGGTAGAAGGCTAGGTTATGGAGCTCTTTGAATACCGGAGGATTTTATATTTGATGCTGGAGGCAATAGAAAGCCACTGGAATTTATTGAATGTGTGTGTGTGTGTGTGTGTGTGTGTATGCGCACGTGTGCTTGTGTGTGGGGGGATGGTGACACAGTTGGACCTGTGCTTTAGAAAAATCATTTTGGTGGCTGTAGAGAGGATGGATTGGAGTGGGGAGAGACTTGAGGCAGGCAGACTCAGCAGTAGGCTGTTGCAATAGTCCAAGTGTGAAGTGATGAGGGCTTGTACCAGAATGATGGCAATGTCAGAGGAGAGAAGGCAGCATAGGGGAGGGATGTTATAAAGGTAAAATCAACAGGCCAGCCTTGGCAACAGATTGGATATGGGGGGAGGGAAGTTGGGGAGGAATCAAAGATGATACCTAGGTTTTAAGCTTGAGGAGGATGGTGTTGCCTTCTACAATAATAGAAAAGTTAGGAGGGGGTGAAGAAGGGGAGGGCTTAGGGGGAAAGATAATGAGTTCTGTTTTGGACATGCTGAGTTTAATATGCATCCTGAACATGCTGTTTGAGATGTCTGAAAGGTTAGAGGTCAGCAGAGAGGATGAGGCAACATAGATAGATTTGAGAATTGTCAGCACAGAGTTGGTAAAAAAAATACATGGAAATTGATGAGATCATCAAATGAAGTAGTAAAGAGGAAGAAGAAATGAATGTCCAAGAGAGGAACTTGTAGGATACCTTGGTTAGAGTGTGTGATCTGGACGAAGATCAAGCAAAGGAGACTGAGAAGAAGTGGTCTGATAGGTTAGAGAGGGATGAAGTGAGAGAGGTGTCTTGAAAACCTAGAGACAACAGAGTATCAAGGAGAAGAGGGATCAACAGTGTCAAAAGGTGCAGAGAGGTCAAGAAGAATGAGGACTGAGAAAGGCCATTGGATTTCTTGATTTAGAGATAGAGTAGAATGATGAAGTTGATAGCCTGATTTTAAGGAGTTAAGAAGAGAGTGAGAGGAGAGAAAGTAGGTACACCTATTATAGATGACCTTTTCAAGTTTAGAGACAAAGGGCAGAAGAAGTATAGGATGAAAATGGGGTTGGAAGGATCAAGAGAGGGTTTTTGGAAGGGGTAGAAATGCACATATTTGTAGGCAGCAGGAAATGAGCCAGTAAACAGGAAGAGACTGAAAGATGTGGTAAAGTAGGGAATATGCGGGACAATCTGTTGGAAGAAAAAGGATGGAATGGGATCACTTGTCCAGGTAGAAGGGTTAGCTTTGGCAAGGAGAGAGGCCACTTCATCACATCAGACAGTGGCAGAAAGCTTATAAGTGATATGAGATGAGGAAAAGCAAAGAAGTGAGAGCACATGCATGGATGATAGCCTCAATTTTTTTTCCATAAATTATGAAATAAGGTTCTTAACTGAGAAGTTGGGGAGGGAGGGAAGGAGAGCCATGAGAGGTTTAAGAAGAGATAAAAAGTTTTGGAAAAGCTGCTATGAGGAATAGTAAGTTGATATGGAAGGTACAATAGGATTGCCTAGCAGCAATGAGGACCTAATTGAAGTTATGTAACATATATTTGTAGTGGACCTAGTCAGAATGGTTGTGTGATTTTCTTCACATTTGTCTACCAGGGCATTGTAGGGCTGCAGATGATGGGAGTGATCCAAGGCTGAGGCTTGGAAGGGTACAATAGATGAAACAATAACGGGGCTGGGGACTCAAGACAAGAGCACAGTGTAGAGTTGAATCGGTTCACCAAGGGGTCAAGATACGGATAAGAGGAAAGAGTGGCAATTGCAGGGGAGATGGCCTGGGAGAGAACTGAGGGATCAAGGGATTGGAAGTCATGGTATAGATGAAGAGAGTTTGGTAAGGGAAGGCAGAAGAAGAGGTGGAAAGTCAATAGGTTTGTTAAGATAAGGAGCTTTCAGAAATTTTTAACTTGGAGATGATACATTTGTGGGTGATCACAAGATCAAGGGTATGACCATTTTTGTTTGTGGCTGACATGGGGTGGAGGAGTAGGTCATGGTAGTAAGTGAGTAGATTGAGGAACTTAGTTGTTAGAATGTTTGAGGGAGAGTCAATGTGTATTTCAAAGTCCCCCAGTATGAGGGCAGGAGTTGAGCAGGAGAGAAAAATTGTGAGCGATGTACTTATTGAGGAAGAAAGGGTAGTGACCTGGAGGATTGTAGACAACGGCTACCAGAATTTTAATTGGGTAGCAGATATGAATTGCATGAATCTCAAAGGAAGAGAAGTTACTGAGTAATGGAGGTAGGAGGAGAACCTGGAAGTGGCAATGGGAAGCAAGGAATATTCCATCTCTTCCATCTTGACCAACAAGCCAAGGGGAATAGGTGAGGGTGCGGTCAGAACTAGAAAGAGTGGCCAGGGTGGCTGTGTCATAAGGGGACATTTCAGTGACAGCCAGAAAATGGAAAGAGTGGGAGAGGAAAAGATTAAGGATGAAGGGAATTTTGTTCCCTCTGGAATAGGAATTCTAGAAGGCACAATGGAAGGATTGAGTAGCATTCGGTTTGAACCTTATAGCGGAAAGGTATAGGGGAATGGGAATAAGAATAAGGTGGTAGGAGATGGGGGAATGGGGTTTAGATGATAAACAGAGGTTTAGAATCACTGGGATGTTTAGAGTATGACCAGGTATGGGAATATTCATTGCCAAGTGGAAGGTACTACTCTTCTTTCCAGAAGAGGCTGGAAATCAGGATGGAGATTAGCCTGGAGATAAGTACAGCATGAGATAAAAGGCGTATGGTCAGATGGCCAGATAAGATGCATAATTTCACTGTTCTTTTTCCCTCTGGATGCTAGAGAGTCAGCAGAAATGGCACATCAGTAAATGGAAGTTGAACCTATATAGAAGGAGATGGAAATTCTGTTCCCCACCAACTTTCCTCTTCCTGCTATGGATGGTAGGAGATGGAAGACCTGAGGTCAAAGGGAAGATTGTTCCTCTTTGCAGCAGAGGTTCTTCATGAAGGGTAGGAGATCAGAATAGCAACAGGAGGTGGATGTTATCTTGTGCTGGCACAGATGGAAGTTACTCTGCCAGCCTCTAGCAGCATTCCCGAGATCAGGCAGATGAATCAGGAAATGGAAGTCTTTGGGCACATGAGGAAGTCACTTTGGGCCAGATGGAAATTGGTTCAGCCTGTCCTCTAGCTACCTTTCCTAATGGAATATGAGCAACAGGAAATGAATTGCACATGGTTTTATTTAATGGTGAAGGTTCTGAAAGGACCAAAGGAAGAACATATGTGGGTTGTGTTCTTTATCTGCCAAAAACGTGGACAAGAATTAAAAAGGATAGGTCATGGAAGAGTTGTGACCTTCACTGACTGAGGGGTCCTATAATATGGAGGATCCATATTAGTAAAATTATGGATAGATTTAGAATGTACCCATTGATTTTACATTTAAAAATTATTTTTAGGAAATAACTTTGAAATCCTATTTTATATGAATGTAATTTTTCATTCATTCATTCATTTCTTTCCTAAGTTTTTCTTCATCTTTCCAATTCATTTATCCGCTTCTTTTTAGAATACCATGATTTAGTCCTTCTTGAGGTCCTTACTTTTTGTTCATATATTTTTTGGTAATTATAATATGAGTTATGATCTGTAAGTGATGTAGAGAAAGATTCCTAGAACATTTGGTGGAACTACTCTGCCAGTATAGAATATGAGGATGGTTATGAAGAAGAGCAACTTAGGATTAGAAGGTATTAATGGGTTGCAATCTTGTGATTTGAATCATTACAGTATTTGATCAGCAAGATGAAACATAGTGTACGAAAGATGTTTCATATTTTTTCCTTCATGAATTTATTTATGAGTACTTTATTTTCTGTGTGACAAATTTTTATAGTAGTACCATATGATCCTGAAAAAATTCTCTTTTATATTACCATTCAATAATTGCTATAGATCTATCATATCTAATTTCATCAACATGATTTAGATCTTTAAATATTTATTTATTTATTATTTAGATCTTTAATTTTATTCTTATTTTTGTTTCTATTAAATTTTTTAAGTTCTAAAAATATTTTATAGTTATTTTCTTACAATTTAGGAATTTTTTTTATTCCAAATGGCTTTTCTTTTAGGTACTTAGATGCTATGCCATTCAGTACTTGCATGTTTACTATTGATATTGTTTCATAGTATATGATACTTTTAAGTATGATGTAATTTCCATGTTTGTCCTTTTTGATAGCAGCTCTTTTTATTGTTGCACCATACAAATCTGTTCTTGCAAATCCTGCTTTTTTTGTATTTAGCAAAGCATTATATATCTGTTTCAGGCCCCTTACTTTAACTTTCTATTTGTCTTAGCTAGGTAATACAGTGGGTAGAATGTTGGACTTGGAGTTAGGAAGATGAGTTCTTAGACTCTTACCAGCTGTGTGACCCTGTGGAAGTCACTTAACCTTTGTCTGCCTCAGTTTCCTCATCTATAAGATGAATATAACAGTAGTACCTACATCGCAGTGTCACTGTGAGGATCAAATATCCTCATTTATTAAAAGCGCATTTATTAAGAGTGCATTTATTAAAGCACTTACCACAATGCCTACCACATAGTAGATGATAAATAAATGTTCTTATTCATCTTTGTATTATAAATATGCTTCTTATATGCAGAAAATCATTGGGTTCTATTTTCTCATCCAGTTGGTAAGTTTCCTCCATTTTATGGGCAAGTATATGCCATTAATTTTCAAGATTAAAATTGTTAAGTTTACTTTTCTTAATATTAGCTCCTAATATATTACCTTTAAAAATCCCTAGATATTATACACTATGATCAAATTGGAATTATACCAGGAAAGGGGGTAGATTCAACATTGCAAAAACTATAAATACAATAGACTATATAAACAACACAAATAGAAAAGCACATGATATGTCAATAGATGCAGAAGAAGCTTTTGACAATATAATACACATCTATTTAAAAAACACTAAAATGTATAAAAAGTAAACAACATATATTGAAAACCAAGAGCTAACATTATCTATAGTGAGTAAACAGTAAAGGTCTTTCCAATAAGATTAAGAAGTAAAGCAAGGATGTCCATTGTTGTAATTATTATTTTACATACTTCAAGGAATTCCAGTTATTGCAATAAGACAAGAAAATAATAAGGAATTAGCATAAACAAAGAGAAAAGCAAGTTATTACTTTCTACAGATGATGATTTTTCTCGGAGAACCCTAGAGATTCAATTAAAATTCATTGAAATAATTTTAACTGCTGAAAAGTAGTAGGATATATGATAAGCCCACAAAATCATTGACTTTTCTATATAACACTAAAAAAAACCAGCAGGAAGAGATAGAAAAAGAATTCATAGACTGGAAGTCTATCTATCAAGATAAACGAATAGATATATGTATATACACACATACGTGTGTGTATATGTAGATATAGACATATAAAGGAAAATTTTAATAAGAGAGACATTTTAATTACTCATGGTTGGGCCATGCTAATATAATAAAAATGATAATTTGATCTAAAATAATTTGCAGATTCAGTGTCATACCAATCAAACAACTAAAAGGTTGCTTTATAGAACTTATCAAAATAATAACAAAATTGATTTAGAGAAACAAAAGGCCAAGAATTTAAAATAAAGAAAAAAATTAAGAAGGGAGGGGGCCCAATTGAACCAGATCTCAAACTATACTATAAAATAGCAATCATCTGAACAGTTTGGTATCAGTTACAAAATAGAAAAGTTGATCTATAGAAGTTGATGAGGCAAACAAGAACCAAAAACTATCAAATACACTGTAGTAACATAGTGATCAATAAACTTAAAGACACCAGTCTTTGTGATAAAGACTCAATATTTGAAAAAATGTTGAATTTTTTTTTGGCCAAGCCTGTGTTTTCATTTGTGTAAAAAATTCCTGGTAAAGAGTTAGTAAATAAAAAAAAAAGAGTCAGTAAATCAGACAACAAACATTTAAGTGTTTATAATGTATTGCACCCTGTGTTAAGTATTGGGGATACAAAAGAAGGCCAATATATGCATATATTTTCCACTAGAAACACCCAAAATTAGTCCACAACAACAACAAACACATTCCAGGTTCTCTTGTTGCAGTTTTATGTCAAAACAAAGTCCATAACAATAACAACTCCTATTTCCACAGCATTCTATGGTTTAAAAAGTACTTTCTCAATAGTTCAAGTGGTATGACTACTTTACAGATGAAGAAATGACTTTCAGAAAGAATCAATTCAATAAACAATTATTTATTAAGGACTTGTTATGTGAAAGGCGTTGATTCTAGGGAGACAAAACCAAAAATGATATACTCTTTACTTTCGAAGATCTTGCATTCTACTAAGCATATAAGTAAATGCAAAGTAATTGGAAGAGAGGAGTCAGAAAATTTCATGGAGAAGTGAGTACTTGAACTGAACCCTGATGGAAGATGAGAAGAGTTGATGAAGAGGGACTTCATTTTAGGCCTGAGGGATGATGGTCTGTGCTATGGTATGAGGTGGGAGATGGAGTGCTGACCTGGGAAAACAAGATTTCATTTTGGCTGGAATAGAGAGGAATACTGTGAAATAAGACTGGAGCCAGATTTTGGAGGATTTTAAATTCACACCAAGAAATTTGCATTTTAAGGTAGAGCTAATAGGAAGTCAATGGAGATTTTTGAACAGAGGACTTGGCATGATCATATCTGTGCCTTAGGAAGATTATTTTGGTAGCTGGAGGGAGAATAAGTTAGGAAGGAGAGAGACTAGAAAAAGAGAGACCAATTAAAAACATATTAAAACAGTCCAAGAGGGAAAGAAATGAATTAGTATGGTGGCCATGAGAGTGGAGAGAAGGGGATAGATGGGAGAATGAATGAAAAACATTAAAAAAAAGCACTTACTGTGTGCCAGGGGCAGGATTAATCACTGGGAATAAAATACAAAAGAGAGATAATCTTTGCCCTCAAGGAATTTATATTGCAATAGGGGCATGTGCGCATTTACTATAAGGAATAGTCAGCAGAAAAGGGAGTTTTGGTCTGGGGAGTTGCAGGGATCATGGTAATGTTTATTTGATTACTGTGCCTGAGTAGCATGGCCAGAAGTAAAGAGTGAAGCAGGGTCAGGTTGCTGGGGCACTAGCATAGTGTGAGTGTGTGTGTGTGTGTGTGTGTGTGTGTGTGTGTGTGTGTGTGTAGCGAACCCTTAAAATTTTTGAAAAATATTGTTGAACTTAACAAAAACAAAATAGACATTTCCATTTTTAGAATAAAAGAAGAGGACTGTACAGAAAATCTCTATTGTGTATAGTTATATTAGGAAGGCAGAATTTATGATTTCAAAGAGAATCTCATATGTGCCTAAAAGGTCCGGCACCGCAGGATATAAGGAATTCTCTAGGCAGAAGGCAGGAGAACTAAAGCATGTATTTACACTCCACAATAACAAGCCCACAAACCAGCATCCCCATTTTGATATTTTCATCAAAAGCTTCCAGGCCCAATAAGTCCGCCTTATAAGGGTAACCAGGAGGCCACAGAGAAGCGAGATGGTATAAGGCAAAATCGTATACATGCTTCCCCTCTACGGTAAGAAGATTACCCACTAGCCTCTAGTCAGCTCTGCTACCGGCAGCTCAGCTTCGGCTGTAGGTGTCTCTGGCTCCAACCGGAAAAGGAAAGGAGGATCTTCAAGCTGTCCTCTCCCCTCTTATAGAGTTTTTGACATCATCAAGTGCCGCCTGAACGACCAGGGCCGATTGGTTCTTGACTTGGCCCCTCCTCCAGCGTAGACCACGTTAACACACCTCCCCTCAGCCAGCGCCACGACTCATCACACAGGAAGCTCTGGTCCTGTCCCGGAAGAGCAAGCCCCAGCGTCCAGGGAAGCTCAACGAGGCAAGCTGAGTTATTCAAAGAAAACAAAGTCCATTCTGGCTACACTAGTTTATTTTTCTCTTAAATATAATACATTCAACATATAACTTACAAAGCTGTTTTACTTGTCTGTGATCCCTTCTGGCCTTGTTTATGCTTCTGTACGTTAAAAAAAGATGCTTCAATAGACCTTTCTTTTTTTTTTTCTTTTTTCTCTCCTATTTCTTTTGCTTCCCTCCACAGGCAATTAAAAAAAAAAACTCTGTCAACAAATATTCATAGCCAAGCAAAACAAATTTCCACCTTGACTATATTTGCATCTTGGGTCCATCATCTCTCTGTTAGTTGTTGATGCTTCATCGTCAGTGGTCTGGAATCATGGTTGTTCATTGTGTTAATCAGTGTTAAGTTCTTTCGAAGTTGTTCTTCTATGCAATGTTGTTCTTGTGTAAATTGTTCCCCTGGTTCTATTCATTTCACTCTCTATCAGTTCATATATGTCTTCCCAGGTTTCTCTAAAAGCTTGCTTTTAGCATATCTTAGAACACAGTAATATTCCATTGCATTTTGTACCATAATTTGTTTAGCCATTCCCCAACTGGTAGGCACCCTCTTAATTTCCAATAGCAAAAAGAACTGCTAGCAATATTTTTGTACATTTTCTTTGATCTAATACAGTGAACTACTGAGAACATGTAGTCCAACTTTCTCTGTACATTTAAGGAATCTAAGAGGAGAGAGAGAGGTTAAATTACTTGCCCAAGCCCGCACAGGTAGTGAGTGGAAAAGTAAGAATTTGAACCTGATCATCTGGTTTCAAATCCAGTATTCTTCCCTATATACCTAAAGAGAAATCTAGGTGCAAGGTGATCTCTCTCTCTCTCTCTCTCTCTCTGTATGTGTGTGTATGTATGTATGTGTGTATATATATATATATATATATATACATATATGTATATTTACAACAAAGTAGAAGGATAGTTACCACTTACAGTATTTTTAAATGGGAAAGGCTCTGGTACATGAATGGAGGAAACATTTTTTTTCTTATTTAAATTCTTAGCCTTGCTCACTGTCTCAGTTTTACTAATATAGAGATGGTAATCTCTTCTTGTCACATAGAGGAGATATGTGAGTGTTATAGTATTAGAAAGTATAGGATATAGATGGAACATGTATCTGTTGCAAAATGATTTGCGTTCTCAGGAGGAAAATAAAATTACAATACTCATAATGACAATTTCCTCAGCTTTAGCTTTATCTAAAGCGGATTACAGATAATCTTGATAACGAGTATATAGCACACTGTATATCCAAAGGATGCCCATAGTATGGATTATATTTGAAAAGAGAGGTGGACGTACATTGTACCTTGAGAGTAGAATAGCTTCTAAGAGAAGTTTTAAATTCCCCTAGTGGGCCCAAATCAGAGATAGTTCTTTTGTACTTCCTTAAGTAATTTACAGTCGGAGTGTTCGAAGGCGGAAAAAATATCCGCTGCGTCCAGGATTTTAAGCATACACTGCATTAGTGTAGGGATCAGTAGCCTGACGATATAGGTCGCTTTGGTTCCCTGGGTATGCGGGTGTGTGTGCACACGCGAGTTATGCATTCACATACATGTAGTCACCAGTAAGGGGCGCTAGCCCACAGGTTTGGCTTGCAGAGAGAACTGTCTGCAGATTACCTGCAGCAGTGGGGGAGCCGAAGAGCTCCACCCCGCCCACCCCCATCGCATCACTAATCACATCCCTTCTGGCTCCTTGCACTTGAACAGAGGAGCCCGGGCAGACTCGTCAACCTGCTGCCAGCCGGTGCCTGGAGAGGAACAAGCAGAGGCTGGGGCTGCTTGGGCGGGCTCCCTTCTTCCTTCCCCGGACCCCTGATCCCTTCTCCCTCCATTCCTCCCTCCCTTCCCCCACTTTCTCCCCACTGTGCGGCGCGGAGCGGTGTCATCTCCCTTAGCTTGCTGCTCCCCGCCCCGCCCCCGCCTCCTTACCTCCCCTCCTCCGCCGCCTCCTCCTCTTGGTCCTCCTCCTCTTTGCAGGGGGGGTGGTGACTGCCTCACTCCGCACCGAGCAGCCCGGCTTTCCCCTCCCACTCTCCCTCCCGCTCCCCAACTCTGGGCAGCTGCAGCAGCAACGGGAGCAGCAGCGGCGGCAGCAGCAACAGCAGCAGCAGCGAGAGAGCCACCACCAGGCTTCATCAAGAGACAGGAGCCGGCTCCCCGGCTGAGGAGCGGAACCATGGCCGATGGGGGCGAGGGCGAGGATGAGATACAGTTCCTGCGAACTGTAAGCATCACACTTTTCATCCTCACCTGGAAGGACCCGGGAGAAGCATAGTGGGGGAAGGGGATGCCGTCAACTAGGCTGTGTGAGAGAAGGGGGTGCAGGTGGTAGGGTACTCGGTAGGTAGGAATGGAGCAGCTAGAGCCTTGCTAGGATGGGCAAGTGGGGGAGGGAGGAGAAGGAAGGCTAAAGAAGAGTAGGTGAGAGGGAGAAGAAATGGGGGGGGGAGATGCATAGAGAAAGCTATTGCAAGGATAGAGGAATGAGAAGCTCACAAGCTCTTTTTCCTTACAAGCGTGAGGATGCTTGTGCGCTTACAAGCGTGAGGATGATGGATAGGGTATAAGGAAACGTTAGGGGTACCTGTGGGGCTGGGGGAGGAGAAGAGAGGACCCTCTGCTAGCATGCTTTGCATGTAGATGAGGGGGAGAACGTACACTCTGTAGGTAGAGTGGGAGGGGGAGAGAGAGAGAGAGAGAGAGAGAGAGAGAGAGAGAGAGAGAGAGAGAGAGAGAGAGAGAGAGAGAGAGAGAGACTTTGCAGGGAATCACTTGTGGGGGCAGGGGGCACGGGGAAATCTTGCTGGGAATTCCTGCGTATCCCCATTTCTCATGCTTTTCACTTTGACACGCATGCTGTGAGGGGAAATAACAAATAGATTTGCGTATTCAGCTTGCATGCGTGAGCAGCCTGAGCTGGGTCAGGTTGGTCGCTCCTGAGCAGGTTTTCCTAAGTGAAGGTGGGGCAGAAGGGGTGGCTGATTGGCTTAGTGCCCCTGTGGTGTATTAGATTATTGCTGGAAATTGTGATTTAGCAGTGCAGTGACAGTTTAAGATTGTGTGTGTGTGTGTGTGTGTGTGTGTGTGTGTGTGCATGTGCGTGTGCGTGTGCATGTGTGCATGTGTATGGTAGCTTTGTGAGAGTCATTTTTCTAACTATTGGTTTAAACAGAAAATTGTGAAATGCTGAGTGCAGTAAAATATAGAGGGTGGGAGCAGCTGGGTGACTGGAGCATTGGGGTGGCCAGCAGGGAAAGATTTTGGCTCTGTACTCATACCATTTTTTTTCCTCCTAAGTACCTTTTGGCACTGTTTCTCCTTCTCTGATTTGTTCTATACACTGCAGATACTTCCCAGGCAGAAGCATAGCTCACCCTAAAAGCTGGGACTGAAATGCCCTTTGACAGAAAATAAAATGAGATAATTTCTTGTTGAAGGGAAGATAGTTAGGATATATTAACATTTTGAGATGTTGTCTTAATACTCACCTTTGGTTTTTTCCACTTCTCTTTTGAAATACAGAACATTTTAATTTAATTTTTCATAAAATCCACTTAGTCTCCAATGTCTGAGGACTGCAGCTTCTGCTGCTTCTGGGTTACTTCTCTTTCAAAAGTGATATAAAGATCATTTCCCAAGTTACAATTTACCTTTCAATCACAAACTTTAAGAATGAGTGAATTTTGAATTAGGTATTAATACTCAGGTATACAAATAGTGTTTATATCTCAAGCAAATTGAAAGGTGAATTTGTGTGTTGCAAGAGTACTTAATTTACCTTTTATTTTCTCCTTTATTTGCTTTATTATGGGAATGTTATCTGTATTCATTTTTGAACATTAGAAAAAGCCTTTGGCAAAAAAGAAAATAAAAAAAATGTACATTAGGAGAAAAGCTATCTAGCAGAGCAACTCCACATCATGCACCACCATATATGTTGTTTTCAATTATCTGGCTACACTGTTGACCAAATACACTGCTAAAATGACCTGTGTAAAAAATTTCTCATGGAAATATTTTAGGATTGTTCAGAATACAGTAATTTGTTTTTCTTTTTTTCTTTTTTTTTTTTTTTTTTTTAAAAAAAAGAGACATTGTCTGAAACTTTCCTCTTCATATTTTTAAGGTGAACATGCAAAGGGAACAGGAAACTATATTTGTTGAAAAAATACATAGCTGCAGTATAATTTTTTTTCTTCCTTCAGTTTTAAAATTAAATTCCATAGGGTTAAAATTAGCTTGAACATTTTGGAAAGCTTTGTGCAATTATGGGTTTGCTGCAGGCTTAAATGTTAAGCTGAGCTCATAGAGCTCATGGTGTTATCAGAATACTTAATGGGAACAGAGGTAATGGGCTTGCTAATGTGGCTGTGTACATATAAAGTAATGTTGACCCCTTGGCACTTGACAGCTGTCCATCTTGCAGAGGAACACCTTTGATAAGTGGATTTTATGCTAGCCAAGATCTGGCAAGTCTAGGCTACATTTTTCTTTTAGGGTTTTTCCTTAGGATGTTGTGCTGATGATGGATGACCTTGAAGAGGGGAGCAGAATGGAACAGGGAAGTTTTTGTTGGAAGATTAAGATATGAAGAGGGGAAAAAGTGCTTTTTCTCCTTTAAAATTAGGAATTTTATTTTGGAGATTTGCCATGCCATATCCTTGGATAATTACACAGTCTGCTCTTACACCATTCAGCTCCATATCTTTGACTGGCAAAAATAGATGGTTCCGAAATGTTTATGAGGTTAGGATGAAAGCCTCATTCTTTAAATTAATCTTTTTTTTCCTCCTATGGACAAATTCATCATATGTACTCTTTTTCAAGCAAATAGCTTATGTGTGTAACAACCTGCATCACGTAGATAGCATATTCAATTATGCTGTTAAGACTTCCCCTTGGTAATAGATGAAGCTATCCTGTTTGGAAAAGGGAAATCAAACAGTTAATAATTAAAGTCTATGATTATGAAGAAGACAAGATAATTTATATTTTTTGACTAGAGGATTAAAACCATCTTCTTGAGGTGATCAAAACCTATGGGATTTAGATTTAGCAATCTAGTGCTTTGAAGTTGGTAGCCTTATTCCCACAGAAAGCTTTCCTTTCTAGAAGAGGTGATGGAGATGTTTAAGGCAAGTAATGAGTATGAGTTCATGTTTTTACTGTAGGTTTCTCAGTTTTTTCCCCTCTACATTTGAAATGGCTTTTAGCATCACGTAGCCCTGTAGCATTATTTGCATTCATTTTCCTTCCCTGCATTTTCCTCATTCCCTTGATTGCTTATGAGTTGACTTTTCTTCCTTAGAATTGGTTGATTAGATGAATAAATTCTATTCTCTATATTCACTGGTTCCTTATTCAGATAGCCATATATATATATATATATATATATATATATATATATATATATATATATATATATATATATATGTGTTCATGTATATTGTTGTTCAGTCATTTCAATCATGACTGACTCTTCATGACCCCATTTGGGGTTTTCTTGGCAAAGATACTGGAGTGATTTGACATATCTTTGTCCAGCTCATTTTACAGATGGGAAAACCGAGGCAAACACGGTTAAATGACTTGCCCAGGGTCACAGCTAGTGTCTGAGGTCAGATTTGAACTCACAAAGATGAGTCTTCCTAACTCCAGGCCCAGCACTCTATTCACTGTGCCACTTAGCACCCCCAAATGTATATATTTCCAATTATATGTATGTGTGTGTGTATACATACATTGTCTATAATAATGAATTTCCATTTCAGAAAAAATTCTCAAAGTGAGCTGGTCTAGGAAATCTTGTTAAATGTTATCTAGTTTTTGGAAATATTGTTCTCTGTAGTTATTCTGCTTCCTATGATCTTAAATAGAATTCCATTGACTGTACTTACTACATTAAAATGCCATTGGTCAAGAGAGAACACAGTTTAATGGAAAGAGTCAGTATATCTGGAATCAGAATACATAGGATCAGATCTTGTCTCCGGTACTTATTATACATGTGAACTGGGGTAATTCACTTCATGTCTTTGGGCTTCAGTTTCCTTATCTGAGAACTGGACCATATGACCTCCAAGGTCCCTTCCAGCTCTAAGCCCTAAGCGCTGATTTTCCTTTATCGCTTCCTATTCTTGCCCTTCTTTAGATTGTACAAGCACAGTTTATTTACCCTTGGGGAAGAGTATGTCCTGTATGCAAGAATGGCTTGGTACTAAAAAAAAAATCTGGACTGCATAGGTTTCCCTTGTTTGGTGAGCTGACTCTTTTAATCTAAAACCCTTCACAGTGATTCTGTCTCTAGGGGGACATATCCACCTCTATCTCAGAAAATGTAAAGCAGATAATACACTATATGTAACTTCATACTTTAAAGATATTTCACATACCTTATCTAGCTTAACCCTATCACCCACTCTGTGAGGAATAGTTCAGCTTTTGATATCTCTCTGGGTTTTTGCTTTTTTTAAACAGATGAGGAAATTGAGTTTTAGGGAAGTTAAGTAATTTCTGGAAGGTCATTCAGCTCATTAGTGACAGAACTGGGACAAGACCCAGGTATCCTGACTCCCATTCCAATTTCTTTCTGGCAGATAAGTGCTCTTGTTAATTTTTTTCAATGAACAGAAATTGATTTTCTCTCTCTGCCCTCCCAACCACCATTGACAAAAGAAAGGAAAAACAAAGCATTTGTAAGAAATATGCATAGTCAAGCAAAAAAGATTTTTAAAAAGTTTTTTTTCAGCTAATAAATTCTATGCAATTGTTAAAAAGTGTTTTCTTTTGTAGAAATTAATGGACAATCAACTTAGGCTTCCAAGCTGTGGATATTTCCAGATGCCAAAATGCAAAGGGGCTGTTGTGGTAAAGAGATAAGGAGACATTTTGAAGTATCATCCCAGGCCTGACTTGGCTATAGTCAATGGTCTAGAGTTATCTACTCCAAAACCAATACTTATGTAATATAAATGAAAATATGAAGTTATGCTCATGGTGGTAGATGCAATGTGACAGTATAAAATCTTCATTCATTAAATAAAATCTTTGTACCTATCTATCATACCTGTTGTAGGTCCAATATTAGATCCTACAGTCTTTAAAAAAGAAGTTGAGATACCCTTTTGAGTACTTCAATTCAGCAAATATTTATTAGTCAGGGAGTCACAAAACATTTATTAAGCACCTACTATGTGCCAGGCACTCTGCTTTGGATACAAAGAAAGGTAAACAACAGCCCATGCTCTTAAGGACCTCACAATCTAATGGATTAAGTGCGTAGTGGCTTCAAGGCACTTCTTCTTACCTTTAAGGAACTTAGGGTCTAATTGGGAAGAAAAGACAGACCTCCATGAAGCAAGTAGAGAACAAAGCCAGTGCATAATCCTACAATGGGTAATGTTAAAACTGGAAGAACCTCAGTGGTCATGTAGTCTAAGAACTTATTTTTCAAATGATAAAACCTCAACTTTGAAAGATTAAGTAACCTGTGTTCAAAGTCACATAAGAAGATAGTGGTAGAATACATCCCAAACTCAGGAACTGAGGAAAAGCAAAAAGAACAGATAACTGGATGATCAGCATTTGGTCCTACTATATGAAAAATATTGAGCCCAATTAGCATGAGTCCTCCAATTTCCAAACATTCTCTGTTTTCTTTTTTACCTTAATATGTCACTGTCTTGGATTTCTAATTTTCTTTTAATTTTGGAGAAAGGTTCTTTTCTTTAAATCTAACCCCTCCATCTGTATTCTGGACCCTTCCTACTTCTTTCTTCAGGGCATCCTTTCTTCTTGCCTTCAAGCATAGTGGTTTCTCCCTTTTTAAAAATATCTCTTGATTTTTGTTATCCCTGCCCCACTCCACCACCCACCCCCAACTACCTTCCCACTGCTTATTCTTTTTTCCTTCAAACTCTGTGTTCCATATTGGTACCTTTCTTTTCTGTCACTCTGTCTTCTGAACCCCTTGCATTCTGGTTTCAATCCTCAAATACATTAGAATAATAATAATAGCTCATGTTTACATTTCACTTTGCAAGTTCAAATATTGTTTCCTAACACACCAGGGTATGCCAGGTAAGTATCATTATCCCCATTTTGCAAAAGAAATTGTGACTTGACTTGCCCACTCTAAGTTTGTCCTATTCCTCTCCACCATCTTTATTTTCTTCCTCATCATTGGTTTATTCCTTTCTTCATTTAAACATGCTCAAGTTTCCACTTTCTAAATTCCATCCCCAGACCCCCAAACACTCTAATTCTTTAATTCGCCTTAATTAGAAAAATATAATTCTGTTGACCCTGGGATTCTTAGCTGCTCTCAGAGTCAATAACTAAATCTCTAGTGATCTTATATTATAATGCTATCACATGGCTAACAAATCACGAGTGATACTTGAACCTGTGTCTTCTAATGCCAAGTCCAGCCTCCTTTGCACATTCTGCTTCTCCAAACCACTCACTTAAACACTACAAATTATCTCATCATTGCTAAATCCAATGGCATCTTCTCTGTCCCTGAACTTCTTTCCTGAATTCCTTTTCCCTGGCTGCTATGACATATACTTTCTTTGCCCTCTCCTCTTCTTACTTGCTTTCCTCTTCCTTCTTTTCAAGTTCTCCTTATTCTTTTCAGTACCTGATTATGGCTGCTCCCTCAAGTTTAGTCATAAGATCATAGCTCTAGAGTTGCCCAGGAAGTAATTCTAGAGACCATTTCACCCATTTTTCTAGATAGGCCTGAAGTCTAGAGAGATGAGATGAAATCCCCGAGTTCTTGCAGCTAGTGAGTGTCAGAACCAGGATCTGAACCTAGGTGTTTTGACATCAAACCCAACTCTCTTTTTCAGTGTAACATGCAATCTTCCACCCTTTATAATCTCTTAGTCAAAGCATTCTCTCATCTTCAACAATCAGCCCTACAAAAAATAACTTTAGAATTTCCATCTCCTATATTTTCAGGTGCCTAAAGGACCTTGAATCATGGAATCTCAGAACTGAAAGAGACTGTAAGAACCATCTAGTCCAATGTGTAGCTGTACAAGAATCCCCCTGTCAATATAATGAAGTAGTTATATGGTCTTTGCTTGAAGACCTAAAGTGAGGGAGGAAAGACCATTCCAATTTCAGATGACTCTAATTTGGGAAACTTTTCTTTACCTATAGCCTAAATCTGCTTCTCTATAACTTCCACCCATTCTATCACCTCATTCTCAACATGTTGAAAACTGAACTCATCATTTACCACTGCCCACACACAGCCCACTCTCCACTCCCACTATCTCTGTTCTGTCAGTTGCACTGCTATTCAAGTCTCCCACTCTAGAGACTATGGAATCATTTTTGAAGCTGGAGAGTAGTTAGAAAGTGCGGTTGAACAAGGAAATATTTTTCTTTTGTCTGGGTTTTAGAAAGAGGAAACTGGAATATATTTAAAGATATTGAGGATTAAATCAATAACCAGAGAGAAAGTGAATATGTTGGAGAGGGATGTGTAAAATTTAGAGATGGAGAGTCCATCTTTTCTTCTGAGAATACAGCATTGGTTGAGAGAATGGATGCAAGGTCAGATATATAAGAGAGAGATAAGATTAAGCTAGTAAGAGAAGCCCACACTAAATGATTTTGGTCTTGTTGGTGAAATCTGTGAAAGTTTTCAGTTGTCAGTGAGAGGAATTTGTAGTAACATTTAATGAAGATGAAAGAATCAGAGAATGAATATTAGTAAGCTTCAGTGACTACGGCTGTTCTGTGGAGGTATTTTACTGTAGTAATTCACATTTGAGAAATATTCATCAGGACACTGCCATTACCAGTGCAGGAGTAGCAAATGAAACAATTCTACTTACTTAATATCTCTTTCAAAATCCCATCAGTTAATAAATGTGGTCAGTGAACCCAAGTTCTTTCTAAGGAGGAGAATAAGAAAACCTGTACCTGGACAAGAAAAATCTAATACAAATTATACCAGGCTCACTGGAAGCTCTCAAGTCAATACCAAAATCCTCAGTAATCTAATTTACTTTATCCTATCTGCTGTAGTATTTATCTGGCATATAATGCTCCTTCCCAGCATTACTTTCTCTTGGGATGATTTGAATCAGTGACTCATGTTGCCTAAGTTTTCTAAAACATTATGGTATGTCTTGAGTGCTAGATGGGGGCAGATGTTTCCTGGTTTCTCTAAATGATGTTTCTGTGATTAATGATTAAGAATGAAAGCTATTGTTTTGACTGGAGCTATTGATTTCATCTATTTCTTTTTCTAAAAAACATTACTATTACTTCCCACAGGCTCTCTATATGAGGAAACTACCCCGAACTCCCCTTACCAAAGAATCCCCTCTTGTAACAAACAAAGCAAAACAAATCAACACAATTGTCATATGGAAAAATATGATTGCTGTCCACTGCATAAACCTCTAGTCTGTCACCTCTCTGTAGGGAGATGCGAGAAATGCTTCACTAGCATCCTTCTGAAATCTTGATTGGTCAATGCATCGATCAGAGTTTCTAAGTCTTTCAGTACTCTTGAATTCATTTTTCAAAGAGCCTTAACATCAATTATCTTACTTAATCCTCATTACTCACTGAGACTCTCTCTTCAAAATGACTGACTTAAATAGCAAGAATGATAACCACACATGAAAATGTAGATCCATTAACCATAGATGTATTTGTTAGGTATTCAACCTTTCATCAAGCAGTAAATATAGCGCATGAAAGTGACATAGCTAAGGGGTATAGGAGATATAAAGAAGAATAAGACCTAGTCTTTGCCCTCAAGGAGTTTACAATCTATTTGAAAATACAAGACCTTTAAAAATAAAAAGATAACCAACAATGAGACAGTATTTGTCACATGATTGATACAGAAAATAAATGCTATAGAAGAGTTCAGAGGAGGTAGAAGACAGCTTAGTTTAGACGAATCTTTATGGAAGAGATATGTCCTGAATGGAGCTTTAGAAAACTCTCTGGATTCAGATAAAGAATAAAAGAGACAATGTTTTCCAGGAGTACTGTAGCAAAAAGCCAATGAGCTTGCCTTGTTCTTTGCCAGGGGGAGTTAGCACCAGTGAGAATTAGCTGACCATAATCCATTGTCACTACTGGAAGAACAACTCCAATTTCCAGGAATGGCGATATGCTACTGGGGAGGCTGAGGCTGGTGGATTGCTTGACCTCATAAGTTTTGAGCTGCAGTAGGTTAAATTTATTGCATGTTTCCCCTAAAACTGGCCTCAGTATAGTGAGCCCCTGGGAGCGAGGAGGACCAATAGGTCGCCCAAGGATGGAAGAACCAGCCCAAAACTGGAAATGGAGCAGGTCAAAGCTTCTGTGCTGATCAGAACTGCATTTCCAGCCTGGACAAGAAGGGAGACCCAGTCTTAAAAAAAAAGAAAAAAGAAAATAATCCAGGATACATAATAATGACAGTAGCTCATTATGCTTATGTGATAATGACAAGGCTCATGCTGCTTTATGGTTTTCAGAGCAGCTTTGTCACATTAGTACCAAAGGGTAGGAAGTACAGGCACCATTATGCCCTTTTTGCATATGAGGAAACTGTTACCAAGAGAATTGAATTAATAATAATTATTATAAGTATAACTAGAAATTTTTTTAGCATTTTACATTTTATGAAGGGCTTTACAAATATTATCTAATTTTATCCTAAGTCCTTGGAGGTAGGTGCTTCCATTATTCTCATTTTACAGATGAGGATGATGAGGATGAAGAGGTTAGTAAGTAATTCTGACTCCTTCCACTTAACGCCACACTATTGCTCAGGGCCTGCTCAAGTTGAATCATTAGCATCATCTTTATCTATTAAGGAAAGCATACATTTTTCCTTTTAAAATAAAGTTCTATACCACAAAGCCTGCCTGCCTGGTGTTTTAAATAAAATCTTTTTTTTTCATATTTGTTACATTGAGATTTGTAAGTGCTATTTTATCCTCCTGAATTTAGACTCTTATTCACTCAAAGTATGTTCTTGTTTAAATGAACTTCTTTCTTATTTAAAATATTACCACTGACCAGAAATAAGGAGTACATGTTATATGAATAAAAAGAGCAAGAAAGAGTAAGAAACCTATTCCTTCAAAAAGTGGGAATAATGCAAAAATGAGTGTCACACTTCATAGAGGTATACTGCTATTGAAAGTTAGGGTCTTTTAATTTCTATAAGCGGTTTGTGGTTATCAACAAATATAATTCCTCATTTTTCTAAGATTTCTATTAGAAGTTTCAACACTAAGATTTGTGTCCATGTAAAAAATTCCAGCTGTAAAAGATAAGGAGATAAGAATACTTCATGCATATTTCCTTCTCCAAAGCTCTGTTCAGTTAATTTAAAGAATATTGTCTAAAGTGGTCTTCTGATACTTCATTGTGGCATGAAGATGGCACTGGGTCCTTGAAGACTGAGCCAATAGACTATAAGCTCTGGCTGCAGATGTTATCAAATTGGAAAGACTTTGGGTATGGGCCCAGTGACTATTTGTCATCTCTGAGGAGCATCCCAGACACATTTGGAGAGGTTCATTACCAGGATGGCCACAGGCTGATAAAATGTTTTAGTCATAATCAACCATCCAAGGCAGTCATGGTTGTGGTTTTCATTAGTGCAGGTAAGATGAACATCAATGAAATCACAGATCCTTTAAGAATTGAATAAATAGATAGAAATAGAATGGTATCTTGTTAGTACTAGCTAACATTTACATGGTACTTTAAGTTTTGAAAAGCGCTTTACAAACATCTCATTTTATTCTCAACAAGTTTGGGAGGTAGGTGTTATTATTATCTTCACCCCACATGCTGCATTTTTTTTATAGATGACAAAACTGAGGCAAACAGAGGTTAAGTAACTTATCCAGGGTCACACAACTAATAAATTTCTGAGGCTGGATTTGAACTAGGTCTTTCTGATTCTATACTGAGAGCTCTATTTCATCATCTATCTCTTTAACTCAAACATTACTAACTTGAATTCTTTTGAATTTTTCAGAAAGGATGAATCAAGTCCAAGGTGAATGAGCTGGCAAATAGAGGTACCCTTCTGATCTTAGAGGCAGATGAAACAAAATGCACTTAGGGACTTTACGATCTATTTCTCTTCCTTACCAAATAACCATACCAGAATGTTCGTGCCCTTGCAGAATAACTCAATCTATGGCATGAGATTTAAATCTATTTCATAGTCAGGAGATGAGATAATTTCATTTTAGACATCTAGCACTTTTTAATCTGGTTAATTACTGATTTGTAAATTTCATGACCCATATGTATAACAACTGAATGCTCACTGGATGGATTCAAAGGAATCATAGGATTTTAGAGTTGGAAGGGCCCTTGAAGATGAAATTATATGGAAGTTTTCTTTCCAGGTAGTGTTGTTTTTTTTTAATCTGAGGAAATATACTGTTTCATACTACTAATTAACATTTTATATAATATAATGTTATTCCATTAAAAGATATTAGATAAAATACAAATTAATTCTATTAAAAAGCTACAGTCATTCAGTTAACAAAGAATTATTGATATATACTGTGTGCTTTGGAGAGGCCCATAGAAGTCTCTTGAGTTTGTAGTGCAGCTAGAGCAATAATTTACTGTACTGTATTGTACTGAATATTAATATCTAGAGAATAGTAATAAGTTTATAATAATGTAGCTTAAACCATTTATATATCTGGGGTCAAAATGTAGGGGAGTAATGGAAATGACATAGAGTTGGTCAGGGAAGAAATCTTGGAGGAGATGACTGTGTAGGAATATGACTGCATTGGGTGGAGGCCTATTGGTTGCAGGTAAAGAGAATTGATCTAAAACGTATTAAGTTTTATCATAAATTTTGGGACATTGTTTTTACAAAAATGATTAAATACTCTATAGACCTTGCTGAAATTGTCCAAAGATTTCTATAATAAATGATTTTTCTGAAACTTTCATTTATGACAGTCTTAGAATGGTTGATTTTTTGTTTTGATTTTGGGAGGTAAAAAGGTGGGCTTTTTAAGCAGCAAAAATTTATTCTATGTTTAAGTTAACTGAAGAACTCTTGCTATGAGCATTAGATGGACTGTGATTTTTTTCTTTTCTTTAAAGGAAGTATGGGCCATTTACTGAAAGACTGGGACATTAAAAACATCCAGTAGGAACATTCAGCAATCTTTTCAGCCCAAGATGCATTTTTACTATCTCTGTTTTCACCTTTCCTTTCCCTTGGTCCTGAACATATCTTTCATTATTTGTTTGCTGGAGATGCCCATGGTTGAGAATTATGTCCAGTTTACAACTGTTATTTTATAGGCTCTCTGGAATAATGTCAATATAAAATTTCTTCCACAAGGCATAGAACAAATTTTAAAAGCCATGGGATGAAGAGGAAACATTTCATTTTGACATTTCAGGTAGTTTTCTTTTAAGTACCTGATTCCTTTTCTTTCTATTTTTCATGCCAGCGAATGGGTTTATTATCTCTTGTATCTAAATTATTATTTTATTGTTAGAGGGTCTGGCATCTACTAAAAAGAACCAGATCTGAAGACCTTCAAAAATCCTTTCCCATTTAAGCCCTGCGTATACAGAAGAGAACAAGGGAAATAAAGGTTTCTTCCTGAAATAGCAATTAGGGAGGTAAGAGAAAACTCTGTTACCCTTTCTCGTGTCCCTTAGTTTTACTGTTCTTTCTTCACAAA